>NC_134843.1:19544167-20147917 GCF_965363235.1 Mytilus galloprovincialis
GAATTAACGTCGATTGAAGACACAGTGATAGTAATTATATGTTGCGTCGGAGGACACCACAATATCTTTGTTTTTTTGACATTTGTCTTGGAAAACACGTTCAATTTAATCAGTTCGTCGGTACTTTTAAATGTAATTTCCAATAATCGGAATGGGAAGACAAAGTTATTAATAAACAGATCATATGAATAGTGCTTTACAAATTAAATTTCCAGTCTTATACATTCATCCGTTAGGTAGTATTACAAACTACTTAATCAGCTGTATGTCAGATGATTAGGGTAGCATCCTAGGGGAAGGTATCATAATGGATAGTAGATTAGGACATTATCAGACATAATAAAAACTCCATTAAAATCAAACTTGGTGGTCTTAGCTGATGATTATGGTCTATTAACCCCGTGTGCTCTTTCTTCCTGATATCATGTCTGTTATATACAGTTCTGTAGACTGGTCTTCGTTTTTGTCGAACAAGAATTAGTAAGTTATGTAGCAATGGTGTTTTATCGATAAAAAGGCGGATCAATTACTTTATGGAATGATATCCTGATACTTAATTTCCGAGTCCAGCCTCAATCAACTAAAATTTAAATTAAACTAATGTATACAAATGTAATGATAGGATTTTTTTTGATGATGTGTTTTTAACATGAAGGGCTAAAAGGTTTGATTTTGATTCCTGTTACACGTATTTTTTTTTATTTATCATGAATAAGATAACAGGAAGTAAAATATTGTTTTTTAAAATTACCACAACGACAGTTTGAGGGAGGGTTCTAATTTACGAAGTAATAGGTGGGCAATTCAACGAACCCGAGGCCATCCTTTAGAGTTACATTTTTTTATGTTTGAATTACGTATATTAGAAAGTTCTAGTCAACATTAATTCTCTGTCAAGTTTCATGATCATATCTATCACCCACTGACTCCCTAGAGTTTTGTTATTTGAAATTAAATGAAAAATAATTTATCTATGGAGGTTGCTTCGCATCTCGGACAATGTTTCTTTTTGAGATTCATTATATCGTGTATTAGTACTATCGAGTTAAGTAACCCCGTGACAATTCGCTCAAAATCAAGCTGGAAATTATCAAGTGGTATTCACATTTTGAAGTTCAATACGACGTCTGAATATTCAAAAATTGGTCGAACAAAATAATGTGTAATTTTTGCATGAGTAAACCAACCAAGAACATTTTGCTTCATTTTGTAGATATATACTTTAAATGGTATAAGAAATAAAACACACTCCTTGATTATTTGTCGGATGAATAGAATCAAATAATATTCATCCTAATAATTTATATTTGCAGGAAAATACGTTGGAAATAGACCTATCAAGCTCAGAAAAAGTAACTGGAAAGATAGAAATATAGACATTGTACGAAAAAAGGAAAAGGAAAAGAAACGTTTGGGACTAAAATAGAATCATATGTATTGTTAACTTTTAACACAGGACATAGGCTTAAAAAGCATCAATTATTGTCATCTTTTAAAACTGGACACTGGTCAGAAAAAAATATCAATATTTTGTCATTTATCATTCATTAACTTCATAACAGAATGCAGAGGAATGAAAGAAATCATGATATTGTACCAAGACAAAGAGGTTACATGTGAGACCTTATGTTTGTTTATTCAAAATCAGGTATTTTACTTAAGTAAAGAATTAAATTGATTTGTGTTTTTTATTTCTGTCCCTTATATGATCTCTTTATATAATCCCCTATAATTTTCATATGATGTTAAGCCTAAATTCTTATTTTTTCGTGTGTGTCATGCATCTGGACAAATACTGTTATACAACGAAAAATCTTCGATTTTCACGTTGAGCCCACTGGATTTTCATCCATACTGTACCATGTATGAAATTAATCTGAATTCATGGTCAAGAAATTCAAATCTATATTTATATAACATCCTTATCTTAAAATCATCAGTGACAATGCACTGATTGATAGGCTTAAAAATACAAATCTGATGTAAATGTTGACGACTTTCATAATGGCATTTTCTTAACCTTTCATTGCATTACATTGTCTTTAAAAAACACATTGTTTTTTCGAGGGAGAAATCGGATCGAAGAAGCAAAAAGGACTAAAACTAACTGATTTAACTTACCAATTTCCAATGCAAACTCACATAAAACCAGAATGGATATCAGGCAACCTAAAGAGAAAAACACAACATGTATTTTCACTTAAAAGTACTCGACAATAATAAAAAAAAAAACATCTCTAGGATCCTGGATAGAGTCTCTTTCTATTGCTTTAATTGACTAGTACTAGTTTAAGATATGAGGAATATGCATTTTATTTCTGTCGATGTAAATAAATATGCAATATAAGATGATTGTAGGAAAATATCTAATATATTTGTATGAGTTTTAGAAACAAGACGAAAGGTGTGTCTCACAGAGCTTTTTTTCATTTTTCGTATTGAGTACAAATAAATTTTATGTTGTATGACAATGTACATGCCTATACTATTGCATACTGTAATTTACAACCGTAATTGAAGGTAAGATGTTGAAAAAATTCAGAATATGTCTTTGGTTTTGATAAGAAATCGTCAAAGTTGAATTGTGGACCGCGAAGAGGACCTTACAGTGAACTGTCAAGCAGAAAGAATTAATCACTTTGCCATTACCTCAACATGGAAGCGCAGAAACATGAAACTGCATTGTGTACAAGTACAAATAAAACAATCATTTATGTACCTGACATTTGTACAATAGTTGCCTATTGGAGGATAAAAGCATTTATCTTTATATCATACCTGATCTATGAATACATTTTGTAGAAGAAGACAGCGTATTAATATAGATAGCTAAGCCTCTCACTTGTATGACTTTTGCATAAATTCCATTATATTGACAACGATGTGTAAACAAAACAAACAGACGTATTAGGTAGAAATGCTGAAAATATGGGTACATCAGTCAGTATTTTGTTATAATCTTAATCACTGTAAAAAAAAATTAACAAATATGGAACAAAGAAACACGGCATATAGGAAAAAGTAAAAATGTAAGATAAGAAAACAAAAAAATCACCATGGCATAATAACAAAATGATGGGATGTATAAGTAGAGAGCCACGTCAAATGGATAACTCAAAAATAACCACTAAACAGTAAAACTTATTTTCATAAGCACAAATAAAAAATACGACAACACGTAACTATGATGATAATTTACCATCACCGTTAACACAATGACGGGATTCATAAGTACATAGCCACGTCAAACAAAAAATAGACTAAAACAGTAAAAGTATTATTCATCAAGACAAGTAAAAGAATACTATAATACTTTATTAAGATGACGAACAACGTCAGTACCCAGAATCTTTACTTCAAGACCGTAGTGTATTATTTATGAAGATGATACGAAATTTCTATAGCAGCAATGTCTTTGTACCTTTTGATGAATTATTTTTCCATACTCCTGGTTCATCAACTTTCTACTCAGACACTGGTGATGTTTTACAAAGTCTTTACCAACAGCTGTAAGCTCTTGAATACCGAATACGTTGAGAAATATATATCCCATATGGTATATATTTATCCCATAGAGACGATGTCCTCAGGTGTGTAACAAAAATTACGTTTAATTCTCAAATGTAATTTAAGCTTTGATTCGAGTATCAACTTCATACACTGTATACTTCCATACTTCACTTTATATTGGATAACTTGAAATACCATTTCGTCTTTCTCTCTGCTACGAAGGCAAACATCAAGACAGGAATAACAAATGTATCAAATTTCTTTCTGTGATAGTTTAGAGGTCTAAATAATTCTTTTTTTTTAAAACTTTATACATGGAATCCTTGCCTCACAATTTGAAATATAAAAAAAACGAAAAATACCATTGAGACATTCACATAAGTAATTCAAAGGAAAACTGACATGGCTACTTTAAAGAAAGTAATACGACAAAAAACACAAAAAAAAACATATAACGCTATAGATAGGACAACAAGAACCCCATCAAAAACTAAGAAAAAAAAACAGGTTCTTCTGACGTGTTAGCAGACCCTGCTCCATTAGGAAACCCGACATGTTGATTATGATAATGATAAGTACAAATCTGATGATCAATTTCATTCGATGAAATCACAGTCACAGTCAAATGAAGAAAAAATACAGATGCCAGGCTAAAAATTTGTACGCCAGACGCGCGTTTAAAACATGTGTTTTTATCACCTTATTTATTATGAGTAAGGCGTCTATGTGTTCGTCACTTATGTTTCCCTTGAACGCGACCTCATTTAATGTATCAGTGGTCAATGTTTAGTTTACGTAGTCAAGTCTTATATCAGATACAATAAGCAGCAGGTCAACTAGATTTGGTGTAACAAAATATTTTAACACGAACACGTCAGAATAGCACATTTCAGCTATCCTTGACTTTATTTTAAAAGTTTATTGGCCAGTGTTATTTTTTTCTGATTTTATCTGCTTAATATTTAGACTTTTTCTCGAAATGACTACTGATGGTAGGTTGAATACCAAAATTTATGACAAACGCGATGATTTAAATTTTTCTATAGTTAACTTTCCATTTCTGTGTAGCAACATCCCAGCGGCACCAGCATATGGAGTATATGTGTCTCAAATGATACGTTACTCTAGAGCTAGCTCAAAGTACGTTGATTTTGTTGAACGAGGAATACTGCTATCTCAATGACAAAAGTTGCTAAGACTATGAATCAATCAAATTAAGGTCATCACTCAAGAAATTTTACGGTCGCCATCATGAGCTGATTGGCCATTTTGACAAAAGTGTGTCAAAAATCATATCTGATATTCTTCCTCAGTTATAATAACCTTTCATCATTACCGAACTGAACAAAGAAATATACGTATACGGTTCAGGAAATGCTTACCCTTCCGGAGCACCTGATTTCACTCCCGTTTTTTTGTGGAGTTCGTGTCGTTTCTTATTTATTATTTATAACTGTTAATGTTGATGTCCCTTGATTTTGTGAGTCTTTGCTTACTCCTTGGTTTTGATTGTTATTGTTTTTCATATACAAAATGGCAAAGATATTTGGTGTTTGGATAGATTGTAAGGTGTACATGTCCGTATGGCAGAATCATCTGACCTTGACGATCTCTGATTTCATACCTGCTTACGCGCGTGAATGGTCAGTTTATATGAACTTAATTTAATATATGGTTATGAGAACGGATGACTGAAAATAACATTTCACAAATTGGTTGAAATACAATTTGTCTGTATCTCAACATATATATAAACGACATGTTTCTGTCGTATTTCTTTAGTCACTAGAATTGTCGTCTGAACTGCAAACTTTCCAAATGTGTCCTCTGACATTTTAGCTGATTGTGGACTTACATTGTAGGTGATGCAAAGATAGCAGCGGTCGCTTACTCTCTCGACGAATATGGTCTCGCTAACTGTAGAATTTATGTTGTTTCCCTTTTTTTTTATACTTTTTAAATGGATTTATTATATTTCAACATGTGTAAACCACTGTTGTCTTTAATTTTAATTCACTTTTTGCTAGAAAGCTATTAATGAAAACGACGCTTGCACGATTCACAAGTCACATTATAGAAGCAAATGTTTTGGAATTGCGATATAATAGTCGAAACGTAGTGAACTTTTGAACTACAACGCATTTGGGTTTAAAACTGGAGCCAAAAGTCACATCAAGACATGACTAATTGTGTAGGAGTTCTTATTGCATTTTGTCATGATCTTTAGGGAATCCAAAAAGCGAAAATTGATTGGCATTGAATCTTCTTACGACATTTGATGTTGGATTCTGGAAATTTGATTTGTGGTTACCACAGAAAGAGTCGTTACTCGTCCTATGTTTAAACCACGAGACTTTATCTGCCCTAAAAAGTAAAATCACAAAAATTCTGAACTCAGAGGAAAATCAATTCGGAAAGTCCATAATCACATGGCAAAATCATATAACAAAACGCATAAAAAACGAATGGACAAGAACTGTCATATTCCTGACTGGGTACAGGCATTTTCAAATGTAGAAAATGGTGGATTGAACCTGGTATTAATTGATCCATTTTTAAAACTAAATGGCTAGTTTTTATTATAAACCTTTGTTCATATACTTTTTTCTCTAGAAAATTATATAGTTTGTACAAATTAGAAGAAATTTCCTTTTTTTAATTGTTTGCTTTAAAATTCCAGTAAACAATTCGCCGATACGTTTTCTGTATGCAGTGAACTCAACGTGATGTTTCTTGTAAAAGTCCGGTGATCGCAATACGCATAGATCTGTTATTGAAATAAACTATTATCATATGTACATGTTATACACGTGCTAAATATGCATTCCTCTGTGTTGATTGTTTACTAAGGTGACAATCACCAACTACTTCTTTAAAACACGATAATTAATTAGTTGCCATATTTTAACAGCATAACAGACCGAAATGATAAAAACAAATTACAATTAAACGATATTTGTGAATTAAAAAAATAATAAAAAAATCATACACAGAAGAGTTTATGATATATACATGCATTGGATCAAGAATTGGATAAACATTATTTTTCATCGGTCACTCATTTCATACGACTTAAGCAAATAGCAAAATCAAAACACATTAAAAGAATAGCTGTCATGTTCCTGACTTGGTACAAGCATTAAATTTTGTAGAATTGGTAGATTAAACCACCTTTCATATGTAGAAAGCGAATTTCAAACAAATAGCAATTATGCGTTCTGACCATAACTAACACAAAGCTTTTTAAGCAAACTTTGAATATATTCCAGTGCTGTTTGGGGTAGTCTAATAACAGGACAAATTTCAGCTTTTCATGTTAGGACTGAATTGTAATTTTTAAAACTAAAAAAATAATCATAGAGGTTAGAGATGCCACTCCATACATTTAATGCGCTTTATTAGGTTATTGTCTGTATCAATGCTCAGTGTTGTAATATGCCGGATATAATCAGTTTGTGACATCTAAAATTCTCCTGGGATTTATTATACATAAGTAAATAACCTTTCCAATATTTCTCGTCAATGCGGATTTCTAACAATATTTTTCGTACATTTATAGAAATGTCAAATTTTGTTTGAGAACTTGCATTTTTTATGCGCAGTAGTTTTCGAAATATAAATCTGTAAGAATCCTCCTATATGACGATAGACATTTTGTTGTTTAATTTAGATCTTTATAGAGTATTACCGTACTTGATATCTGTCGGTATGTCTAACGATAAAATGTCAATTGTTAAACGTTCGATGGAACTATGTTGAATTGTAGAGACCAATAATTACTAATTTACAATGTATAATCTTTAAAATTCACATTTGACAGAAAAATTTCATTTTATTATTTAGAAACTATCTCTTGTTGTTTTAGATTTGAATTGCCTATTAGTCCAGTCAATCTAAGAATTAACCTCAAAATAATTGCAACAGAAAATGTTTGAGTTCTAATCTAAAGCATTATGCCCTTAATATGCACAGATAAAAATCGCATAAAATCCAACTTGAGGAAAACTCAAAATCAGCATTTTTAATTTCCTATGGAAATTAAAATTGGAAGGGGAGGTAACTCCGCAAAAATGAGTCTTTTTTTGGTCAGTTTTTGGTTGATTTTCTTGAAATTTATGTAAAGTATGATACTTTGATGGGGTTACAAGTTGATATTTGAATAAATTATATAATCTTCTGCTCATGAAATGTACAAAATCGAAGTGTTATGGGTAGTTTTATTTTTTTGTGTGCATTTTTCATTAAAGAAATCGCAAATTTGAAGCTTTGTGGTCATTTTGAAAAAATAATGTAATAATTTGGTATTGTTTATATCTGTATATTATATTTTTCAGCATCTAATTGTCTAAAGAACTTTAAACCACAAAAAGAATACATGCCTAATTATCAAATTTGAGATTCTTACCTTGACATGTTGAAAAATTCAATAAATGGTCAACTAATGAATTACGAAATCTAGATTATAGCTTGATAGTCTGGCGTACTAAATAATTATAATCCTGTTACCTTTGATAACTATTGATAAAAGATATGCAAACACCTTTAGAGTTGTTTGTTATACCCTAAAGACTGCTAAAAAATCAAGAATCAATACATTCTGATGAATAGAAGCGGTAAAGTTATAATTTTATATCATTTTGAATTGATATTTCTACCTTTTTTGCAAGAGTTATCTCCCTTTTCAATGCAAATCTCCATAGGAATTTTAAATGGTGATTTTTTTAGTCTTCCTCAAATAAGATCTTCTGTTGCAATTACTTTCAGGCTAGGGTCAAATTTATGCTAGATTGACTGGACTATATTATAAAATAAAATATCTAAGATTGTTCTGCAGCTTATATTCTCCGTCTTGCAGAATGCACAAGAGTATCCTCTACCCTGATTTTTTTTTTCTCCAAACAAGATCTGTAAAATTGATGAAATATAACATATTCTGATCTTATTATTTTACTTACAATATTAAATCAGTAATATATTGAAAAAGCCTTTTAAATGTGACAATTTTGTTTCTGAACACAATTGTTGTTATTATTATAAAATAGTTACGGGTTGTGTTAATCTTTTGTTATAATATGGGTATTGAAACATTGGACAACTGTTTTCGAATAAATTTCATGACCAGGCATTTTTTTTAGGATTTTCCCCCACTGTATTTCGGTTTCTGTGATATTTGTAATTACTATACAGAACTAATTGTTTGGCCTATGTGTGTCTTAAAATTAAAATCTTGTAGATCTATATATCTTTTTTAATTGAAATTATTGTCAGATTTTCTATTGCACAATTCAATTCGAAAATGAAAAAAGTAAAATAACAAGTGCACGAAATTCTAAGGAAATTTCAAATCAGACACTCCTTTTTTTTAATTTCTCATGCTTTTCTACCTCAGGAATAGATTACTTTAGCTGTATTTGGCAAAACAGTTAGGAATGCTCGGTCCGCAATATTCTCAAACTTTGTACATTATTTTGTACATTATTTTTCATGTTCAAATACAAAGTTTCAATCCTGGTATCTATAAAGAGTTTATTATCAAACGGCAAGATCAAAAGCAGGAACAGACCAATCAAATGATTTGCTTGCAAAGTTTTCCATCGGTTGTGATAATCAACTTTAATGACTATTGAACAACGGTATACCAAAGCAGGAAGTGACGTATATACTGCCACGACGTCCATTATAGGATGTATATTGTTGTCTTTATTTATCTTCTCCCTCCATCCCCAAACAGTGTTTACATGATATAGATCCCAGTTTGTCAAACTATAAGGTAGGGTAAAACAGCCCGCAATATAATGATGGTAGCATGTTGGTTATATATTAATTGTAGACTCTCTGAGAAATTAAGGAAAGATGTCATGCTTCAGAAATCAATGTATTGTGTTTGACTTTGCCGATCAATTCAAATTTGACAGATATAACCAAAAATATAATTTTTAGCCTGTTTTAATCTGATTGGCAAGTCTTGAATCATGGTATACTGTATGTATGTAGATGTGTGGGAGGCAGAACACAAATTTTGCAACAATTATAGGCTAATGTAAAAACCTGACACTGTGCATGATACACAGAATATGGGTTTGAAAAAATCAACATAGCGCATGAGTTGACACACTGAATGAGCTTAAATATAAGATTATTAGACCAAATAATTTCATGGTTCTTTAACATATATCAGACCAATATATATTCCCAAAATACATACCACATCGGAATTATAAGGAATATCAATGGGGAAGAAACTTCATCCTAAAAATTAACCTTACCAAAGAAAGACTATATGACATGTTAGGGAATATGGTCTTTGCATCTTATCCAGATAAGAAACGTGTTAAAAACTTTGTGTAGGTCTATTATTATAAATTAAGAGAAATTAGGGGTATGACGTAAATAATTCAGAACCAAAACTTCACAACAAAGACACAGATGAGATGTATGTCACACAAGCAATCAATATACTAAAAATAAACGGGTCTGAATGGTTACTAAGATACTCATTTAAGCCGAACCTGACAACAGGCGCATTTAGTTCAGATAAGGCAACAATGGACATTAAACAAGAGGCTATCAAAACGACAAGCTGGTTATATTAACCTTTTTTGTGTCTTGGCATTTTTCAATATCACAAGAACCATAACTCATGAACGGTGAAAGCGAAATCGTCAATATCACAATTGACCTCCATTTCGTTATTAGAAACAGTAACAATATAATAAAAATTGAAAAGCTTTAGTTAAACAGTTCACGATCGAGTTAAAGCACGGACATGACTGGAAACACCATTTTTCAATCTTTCAAGAACCATAACTCCAGAACAGTAAAAGTCAAAATAGCCATGATTGAACTTGACCTCCATTTTGTCATCAATAACAAAATATTAAAATTCTAAAAGCTTTGTTGGAATGGTTCATGATTAAATGCATGGACATTTGACTGCCCCTGCCCGACCGCTATACATCCCCAAATCAATAACCAACATTTTCGTCGAAAATCCAGTTACAATAACATTAACGGTACCAATTTTCTTGTACAAAGGTTTCATCATGAACTGCATAGAATTTTTTTAATCTGAAAGGAAATTTGGCATAGATATAAACTCAAATAGACCTTATTAAAATAACGAGCTGGCGGAATCGCTCAAGAAAGTGAAGCTAGGTCCGAAAAAAATCAAATCCAAATATTGACAGTGTTATAAAAGAGGATGGTGATATCAGCTACGACCAAGAAGTTATACGTGAACGATGGAAAGAGGAATACTCAAAGCTCTTCAAATCAGATACAACACTAATTGACGATGCTTTCATTAACAATTTACAAGAAATGAACCGCAAGTTGGAAAGTGAATACGAAAATTTAACGACTCATATTGATGAAATATCAATACCGGACGATATGAACAGTAACATCTCCTTAGAAGAAATCGAATCAGCTATGAAACACGCCAAACCAGGAAAAGCTGTAGTTGACAACTTTCCAAATGAAGTATTGCGAAATACAAGCTTATTAAGCGTGCTACAAAAGTTATTCAATGTGTGCTTCATAAACGGTATAGTACCATCAATGTGGTGCAGTAGTATAATTCAACCAATATTAAAAGACGGAAAATACTACAGAAATCCCATGGGTTACCGTTGTATAAGTTTGATGTCGACAGTTGCAAAAATGTTCAGCTTTATCCTCAACAAAAGACTTGTAACATTTTTTGACTGTAACAACACTCTTTGTGAAGAACAGAACGGATTCAGAAAACTTCGTTCGTGTCTGGAACATATATATGTTACAGGGAATTTGTAAAATCAGTGATTCTGTAAAATCACTGGACTAATCAGTGATTTTGTAAAATCACTAACAGTTTCAGTGGTTTTGTAAAATCCCTGAAATTGTTAGGGATTTTACAAAATCACTGAAAATAGAGCTAGGGATTTTGTAAAATCCCTGATTACAATTAAGTATAAATTGCTACTAGAAATGTATTTTTCTTAATATAAAAATAGACTTATGATCACTAATGATTTTGAGATGTATTAGTTTGTTAAACACTATGCGCTAGAATAAGTGTGTAATGAATGACTAAAAGGCATGTAAACGTATATTTAGACCACTGTGAATTTACTTATTTTCGCATGGCAAGTTTACATAATTGCCCTTCTTTTCGATGCATGTCTGTATCAAATCAACCCGTACATGAAAAATTGAACTCTGCTTATTATAGACTTAACGACAATACCTTTACTGTAGCAGTTCTACGTTTTTTTAGTTGGCATGCCTCTCAAAGTTCCTTGTAAAGTTTGCAAACTTTCTATTTGCGTAATTTTAATACCATTTTGTCCCTACCATCATGACCTATGTGAATTTTCTGAACTATGCTGTACATGTCTTAAAGACATACATGATATTTCAAAACATCTTCATCTGATGAATACCGCTTTTAACGATTTTTTCAAATATTTGCCACACATACCCTTACCCACTCAATTTCTTTTACCTAACATATGTGTTTCCTTCTCTAATGACATCAATCAACCTACGTGTAATGATCCGTTTTTATATTTGATCTAAAACAATTGATGTAATTGGTTTCATTTTATACAGTAATTACAGAAAACCTATAATAAACAGTAACTTTCCATCAAACAAGGTAGTGATCTTGTTTTGTCTTCTTTCTGTAGCTCATTGACAACAACAAACATACACATATGTTTGCTCTTAATTTAAAGACAAATAATGAATGAATTTATTTTGTAAATTCCCTGAATTTAATCAGTGAATCTGTGAAAAAGATCTTAATTATTTTAGGGATTTTGTAAAATCACTAGTCAAAATCAGGGGTTTTATAAAATCACTTATCAGTTCAGTGATTTTACAAATTCCTTGAAATTTCAGTGATTTTACAAAATCCCTGAATTCATAAATTCCCTGTAACATATACACGCTTTGTACTATTCTAAGAAATAGAAAAACTATGAAACTAGATATTTACCTTTGTTTCGTAGACTTTAGTAAGGCATTTGACTCTGTCAATCACACATTTTATGACACAAGCTCCTTTGCGCAGGGGTACATGGGAATATGATTAAGACTATTAAAAGTATGTATGCATACTTGCAGAGTTGCATAAGATTGAACGTAAATGTGACAGATTGGTTCTCTGTAGATTCGGGGGTACATGGGGACAATATGGCACCTACACTGTTTGCCCTGTTTATAAATGACTTATCGCTTGATGTTAACTCCTTACATTGCGGTATCAAACTTAATAAAAACTTAGAGATCAGTATATTAATGTATGCGGATGACATTGCTTGATTTCTGACACAGAGGAAAATCTACAGTGTCAATTGTCGAAGCTTATGGAATGGTCCGCTAAATATAATTTATTCCTGAACTGCGATAAAATGAAAATACTGCACGCTCGAAAGCCTTCAAATGAACGGTCAAAATACAAGTTTGTCCTTGGCAATACAACTGTTGACTACACATCGAGATACAGGATTTACGACATCAGAAACGACAGGCTATTCAGACAGTGCAAACGAATTGGTTACTGCAAGTAGCAGAGCTCTTGGTGCCCTAACATCAAAATATTACCAGATTGATGGACTAAATTATGAAACGTTTACCAAGCTTTTCAGTAGTATAGTGACCCCAGTCATGGACTATTCATCGGGAGTGTGGGGCTACAAGATATATGATAAAAGAGAGACCCTTTAGAACAGGGCTATTAGAACTTTTCTTGGTGTCGGAAAAAGTGCACTGAATCCAGCAATTTGTGGTCACATGGGTTGGACACCTCTCTATCTTCGTAGGCGTTGTAATATCGTTAGACTTTGGCATCGAATCATGAGTATGAATTCCAATAGATTGCCACACCAAATATTGGTATGGGACTCCGTTTTTTCCAAAACACTTGGTATAACGATCTAAAACAGTTGATGGCAAATTGTGAACTAAATAACCTGTTTAATACTAGTACAACTGATGAACTAAGCACAAAATTCTTAGCTAATTTTGCCGAAAATGTGATGGATAATTTCTTCGAAAATTGGAAAAGAGATGTCAACAATATGCCAAAGTTAAGAACATTTAAACTTTTATACTCAAACTTCGAAGCCCAATCGTATACATGTCAGGTCAGTATTGTCAAGACATTCTGACAACGTTCTGCAATTGCTAGAATGAGAAGTGGAACATATCCATTGGAGATTGAAAAAGAACGATACCGTGGAACCCCGGCTAACAGACTTTTTGTAAAGCATGCAAATTTCCTCTGCAGTTGAAGATGAAAAACATTTTTTTATTCAGTGCCCTCAGTACTTATCAAAACGGAACACTTTTTTTGCTGACTTTCATAATCGCACATCTATCAATTTATAAATATTAAATGACGATGAAATACTCATTCTACTACTTACAACTAACAGTAAATTTGTATAGAATTATAAAATTGATATAACACAACTTAGAGAACAATTAATTTGAATTTGAATTTATAGAACTTAGAAATTACGTTAAATATATTTTTTTCTTCTTTTTTTTTTAATCTTTTTTGCATTTGTAGTTATTGTGTTGGAGTTTAGTAGCAATGCATCACAAGTCTTTGAAGGCTGGCTGATATGTAAATAATGTACTTAAATATATTGAATTATTATGTAATATCAGGTTGCACTATAAAATAAAACATATACATGTATATATATATATAAATGTGATTTAACTAAATGGTATAACCATCCTTGTAAGGAAGTGTTAAATTATGCCTAGAATACCTCTAATTTGAGATATTTGCCAGAATTAAAGAAAATACTACATTAAATTGTGAGTATTGAACTGTTTCGGGTTGATTTCAGTGATGCCAATGAATCATATCTGAAAATTAGCCAATGTTCCATCAAATCTGTTGTTAAATTTTAGATAAATCATCCCAGTTTTTCTGAAGGAATTAAATGTTTTCCTCTTGTTCTTCATCTTCTTCTATATTTTTGTTCAAGATGTCTGCATCTAAAGTGATATTTTCTTTGTGTTTATCTCCAGTTATTGTTTATTGTCAATAGTAATTAATAGTTGGTTGTTAAATGTCCAGTGGCAAATATAACAAACATGTCCTGATAATGTAAAATAACTACCAATGAATATCATAACTTAGTGAACTCCCTTAAAAGTGAGAGGTTAAGCTAGCTATAATACTAGGCTCAATTCACCATTTCTACATAAGAAAACGCCTGTACCAAGCAAGGAATATGACAGTTCTTATTCCATTGTTTGATGTGTTTTGCACTTTTGTTGTTGCCATTTGATTTGTGACTTTCTGTTTTGATTTTTCCTCAGTGTTCAGTATTTTTATAATTTTACTTTTACTTACGGTGCAGTCCGGTGTATCCGTGCACCTAAGAGCTAAGACTTCACTTCATTCAACTGATAAAACAAAAATTTGGATAATATTGTGTGAACACATTCATAACATTCTTTTATTAAATAAAATTATCTGTTTGTATGGTTTCACCCTGAAGATTTTGTGTAATGTGTGTCCAAAATAAGGGAAACCCTGTTCTGAGAATCCTCCAATGTCCGGTGATTTTTCACCTTAAAAAAATAGCTTATTTTGAATAAAGGAAAGATTTTCTGCTACGAAATATAGCTGAATTTGAACCATGCACTGCCAAGGATGCAGAGCAAAAATTATTTCAATATGATATAAATTTGACCTAAATAAAACAAATTGTATCTGATGATGTAATTTTTTAATGGAAATTGGCCAAATATTGTAAATCACGGGATTGCAGTTATTATTTATCTCTTGAACTTATTAATTTTATTGTTTTTTATCCCTTCAGAATGCTTACACAATAACAAGAACAATTTCATTTGTTTTATTTTGTTGATGTGATGAAATCAGCTAATGCGCGGTATAACCAGCCGCACGGACACTGGGGACTCCACTGTACATGATTAAAGATTACAAAATGAACAATGATAAACTGTCATTCTTCCTTTCGGATGCAAAGAAAATATTGACACAGTCGAAAGGAAACAAGATATTTATTTTCAACAAACGATTAAAGATAAAAGGATAACTACATTAAAATGATATATATGATATAACCCTGAATAAAACGTTTTTACTTTCAAATGTAAAATTAACTTTTGAAAAAACATCTTCAATATCTTTCTTAAAAGAATTTAGTTCTTCACATAAAATATCTTTTAAAAATATAAAATGCAACATTAGTAATTAACAAATATAGATTTTAAAACAATTTACTTAAATCAAGATAGATTGATTTTAGATAAGTAAAGCTGAATATAGTGTAGAATAAAACTGCTAGAGATCTTGAAATGAAAAAGTGTTTACAACATGTCTGTTGCAGACAATTTTACAGAGTAAAACATTATAGAAACATATATACACATAATTCATTGTCTAGCATTATGATTGTTTGGACGTCTGAGCAGAAGATTCAGATAAAACGTTTGTGATATAATATTACACCATTACAATGCTTGAATGTACATTATATTTCATGTTAATAATTGGCCTACATTGTATTGATTGTATTTTTTGTGTAAATAATTGAAGAAGCTCTAGCATTAGTGCAAATGGTACATGATATACAATAATAAAACCATGAGTTATAATTACACAATGACTTTCTTTTCATCAACAAATATGTTGTTTTTTTTTTATACTGGACTTTATTTTTCAAAGGACAATCCAGAAAGAAATAAAAAAAATCCATTGCCTTAAAATTTAAACTAAAAATCAAAATAAAAGAAGTTATCTATGATAATCAAAATAAAGGTGTTCTGCAATAAGATCTTTTGAGGTAGTCCTTTTACAAGTTTTTAATTTCTTAATTATGCATAGATATTGCAATAATATACAAAAACAACAATTGTTTATCTATTCCTATAACTACTTTTTGAAATCAGTTATTTAAAGGAGATTCTTAAGTTTGTGTGAAACATTTTTATTTTTCTAAATATTTCAAATTTTCATCTGAAGAAGCATTATTTAAACAATCGCAATTTACAATCAGATTTAGAACAACCATTATTAGATTTCTCAAAATATATACAATGATGCCATCTTCTTTGAACATTTTGATTTATGTTCATAAAAATCCCTTACTTTAAAATTCTATTAAAATTCTTTCTTTTTCTTGAAAAAAAATCACTAATCATCAATTCCAAAACACTTCATATAAGGTTTTGCAATAAAATAAAACATTTTCAACAATGAAATGAAAATATATATATAAATATATATCCAGTTAAAATAAAATAAATTCAATAGATAACTTGGTATCTTTCTGTTCTTGGCGCAATAATTGAATACCTATAGCTAATAATTGGGAAAACATACAAATATCTCATTTTGTCTATTTATTCTTATGTGTATAAAATAAATAAACAGTTTTTGGTATTCTCATGGATTTCAGAAAATAAAAGTAATTTTTCAGTAAAACAAAAGGATAATGGAAATACTAAATCTATAAAAAATATAATGACTAAATTATGTCTTTTAACTATAAAAACTAAATAACATGGCAATAAAAAATGTATTAAATCAGACTAATAAATTAGATTAATATCATGAATATAGAGCTCAAGTTTTGATAAAATCAGAAATAAAATCTATTCTTTTAAATATATGATACTAGATTTCTATCAGATCTGGTCCTCCACCATTTAATAAACATTTGATACAGGATCCCTGTTTGACAACATCTGACTTTAGATATACATTTGATTGGGCATTGTCTTATTGTTTGTTTCTTTCAAAGTAGTTGAAATCAATAAGGAATGTGGCTCCTAACAACAATGTTTTCTTCATCACATCTAGATCTTGAGGAACTGAAAACAAAAACCATTATACAACATTTTGATATAGTGATGTGTTTTAGTAGATGTCTAATTCGCCCCCAAAAAACAATAAAAACTATTTATGCAGTAATTGTGCTTCACTAAATTGTTTTTAAAATGTTTCCCCACTTCTCACATCAAAACTCATGCATGGTTCTGTATCACATTTTAAGCCTTTTTAATAATAATAAAAAATAATAACAGAAAAAAAAACCAGTAATTTTGTTTTGAATTATGTGCAATATGTTTGGTGTCTCATTGATGTACACTCCAAATCTTAAAAATTCTATACATGTTTCAAAAAATAAATATGAAATCAATTTTTTTGCCACCTTTGTCATCTACAAGTTTATGCACATTTAACATTGATATATTCATTTTAATCGTTTTAAATAATAAATTAAACAAGAATATGTGTCCATACAACACATGCACTGCTTGACTATCATTTTCATTGTTCAGTAATCATGGTAATCTCTGGGATCATTTTACATCAACATGTTTCATTTGTACATGTGCACTAAGTTTCAAGTTGATGTGATTACAACTCTATCATAAACTACCTTTACCAAAATATTTTACCGATACTTGACAAACACAGAGACCAAAAACATAATACCCCTCTACTACTGTAGACAGGGCATAAAATGTTAACTTACATGTAACTTTGAAATCGTTGACAGCTCCACAGATTTCTCGACAGCCTCCCCAATGTTTGATAATTTGTCCGATCTCGTGACCTTTTTGGGCATCTACAACCTGATAAAAAATAAGTGGATTATGAACACATATTTACAATTTTATAAATTGATATCAAATTTAAACATTTTTTTTCAAGGATGTTATAAGCACAAGCCAAGTTTTAAGTGCTACTGACATCATAATTACTGTAACATTCAGCATAGAGTTGTCGTCACAATTTCATCCTCTCACAACTGTCCTTTAGACACCATAATCATTCTTTGTTTGAGAGGTATCGTTTGGGGATGAATGGTTTGATTTGCAAATTTCTTGGAAAAAAAGGCAGGTCTTTGGAGACAAATGAAAAAAAAAGTAAAAGTTTGTTTCTATTGAAAAGTAGCAGAAACAAGAATGTGTCCATAGTACTTACAGGGATGCCTCACTCACACAATCGTTTTCTATGTTCAGTGGACCATGAAATTGGGGTTAAAAAATTCCAATGTGGCATTGAAATTAGAAATAATGATATCATAGGAACCATGTGTACCTAGTTTCAAGTTTATTGGTCTTCGACTGCATCAAAAACTTACCTAGACTAAAAACTTTAACCTGAAGTGGGACAGATTGACTGAGGAATGAAGGGAAAAGAGGCACAGACCAGAAAACGTAATGTCCATCAATGGGACATAAAAATGAGTCTCTAAATCCCCACCACCAAACAACAACAACAACACACAAACCATTTTTTTCATCATTTAACATGTTGCTAAACCCAGACAAGAGCAAAATTTGAAAACAAAACTAGTGTCAACTTTATACATATATAGCCTTGACAAAAAAAATGAAGCAAATCATATCCTTCAGCACACTGATAGCCAAGTTAACATGCTACTGACATCATAACTACTGTCACATTCAGCATACAGTTGTCATCACAATTACATACTCAAACAACCAAAGTATTGCCATTGGTTGTTATTTTTATGAATGAACAATCGTTATACCTCATAGTCCGAACCTGTGATGCATTAATGAAAGTAAAATATTGACAGGTTCACATTTATGTACAGGAACATGCCAAACACAGTGTTGACACCTAGTTATTGCATGTTGTGAAACATGTTCATATTCAAAGGTCAATCAATTCTCATTACCTTACTTAAGATATAATTTTAATAGGTGTTTTTAAGAGGAATAGAACTGCACATTGGGTTAAGTCAATACAAACATGGGTAATTTATATCTAATGTTTAGAATTTCTTTTTACATAACAAAAAATAATAATGCAATAAGCATTTTTTTTGGATAGTATTTATTAATGTGAATAGGTGTTTTAAAGAGAAATAAAACTGCACATTGGGTTAAGTCAATACAAGCATGGGTAATTTATATCTAATGTTAAGAATTATTTTTTACATCTGATAAAAAAAAAATGCAACAAGCATTTGTTTTTGATGGTATTTATTATTTATTTTAATATAAATTCATTTATTATAATATAAAATCACGACACCTATATTTTAGGCAGATTAAATAAGTTATATTTTAGGATAACTCAATGTTTGTAAGCAGGTAATTTTGTTATCTATCTGGTTACACAGATAAATAGTCAGATAACTTCTAAATATCTTTGCAAAACAACACTTTTCTGGCAAAAGAAGATCGCATTATTAAGTGTCTATAGACAATTCAAGTGTTCGCAGTACAAAATGGAGTACATGTCTACTTCAAGTGATTAAAACTAGCAAAATCAATACTTGTGCTTATTTTTAAGTAAATAGACCATACTATAATCAAACTGTACTCTTGAAAAAACTTTTTGGATCATTTCCGTGATATATTTCAATATCAAAAGGTCATCTAATAAAATTAAATTTGTGATGAAGAAAATAATTAATTGACAGATTCAAAGCTTTCATCTGGGTGTTTATTTAAATGAAAGATTATTATTCCTGATGGAATGTACCTTATTTATTGTGCAGCTTAATTGCTAAGTATCATAAAACTAACAGAATATATATACTAAGAGACCTTGCTTATCGCTATTCTGAGTCGCTATTATGGACAGAATGTTGTCTCAGCAATCAATTAAATCAGAAAACTATCTTCCCCTCTTATGTAACAATGTAATTCAGTCACTTACATAAAACATGGTTTAGGTATATGGAGCAAATATATCTTTAAAATTTCCACTTATTTAATGACCCTTAAAGAGTTGTGTGAAATTTCACACATTAAATGACCCTACAAGAAGGTATAAATATAAGGCCTAAATTAAAATATTGTTTGTTTGCAAAATATTTTGAACACACGTTGATAATTTTGTATTGGATGAACTTTTTTTTTAAAATTAACCCTGCACTTTAAGTATAAAGACACAAGAGTAACGTTCGTCATATCATGATTTCAAAGCTTTCAACATCGATTTCAAACAAATGCTTTGAAACTCTAAATGCAAGTGTTCATGTCAAATGCTCACGTGATACCAAACCGACTAGACCTTAAATGGGAAAGATAAAACCCGAGAATTCCGGTAAAAAAGTTTTGAGCGGAACTACAAAAATAAGATTTTTGGAAGAACGAAAAAATAAAATAAAATAAAATCTTGCTGGTAAATACACAAAAAAAAGTCTTTTCAGGGGGAAGAATTTATAGGGTCGGTCGGTAAAGGGCAAACAAACAATATTTTATTCAAGCCTAACAAATGGCAATAAAAAACACAGCAAATATCATATGGTCATATATTTAGTGATAAATCTCAAAAGGGTCTCTTACTTGGAAAGTGATATCTGTACATGGACAACAAAAGCAACATTCTCCTATAATGTGAAATACAGGTGTGTTCTGTGCATCATGGACTTCAAACTTTGGCTTCCAAGGAGTCCATCTGAAAAATAGGGAGAGGAAGCTGTACAAATCTGTCACACATTGTTGACTTGCAGCTCTTAAGCACCTCCTACGAAAATGACATGGGGGCTTATTATTTCCATTTTGTATATGAAACTGTACTATATGTGTTTGTATGTATGAATGAATTCCAGCTGTTTAGCACCTCTTTATACATAAATACATTTAGGGGCTAATTATGTCTACTCCTGAATGAAACAGTACCATATGTGTGAATGCTTGTAAACGTGTGACTTACAGCTGGTTAACACCTCCTACAGAAAGGCCTGGTGGACTCATTATGTCCATCTCCTGTAGGTAACAGTACCATATGTGTGTTTGTATTCATATATATGTTTGTATTCATATATATGTGTGTTTGTATAGGTAAGACTTACAGCTGTTTAACACCTACAGAAAGGCCTGGTGGACTCATTATGTCCATCTCCTGTAGGTAACGGTACCATATGTGTGTTTGTATTCATATATATGTGTGTTTGTATAGGTAAGACTTACAGCTGTTTAACACCTACAGAAAGGCCTGGTGGACTCATTATGTCCATCTCCTGTAGGTAACGGTACCATATGTGTGTTTGTATTCATATATATGTGTGTTTGTATTCATATATATGTGTTTTTGTATAGGTAAGACTTACAGCTGTTTAACACCTCCTACAGAAAGGCCAGGTGGACTCATTATGTCCATCTCCTGTAGGTAACAACACATACATAAGCTAGCTTGACATCTAAATGGTCTGTATAATTGTATCAAAGGCTGCTCATTGTTATCTGTGATGTTCATGGTAAAAGGACGAGCTGGACCACAGCACTGTCTGACACAACAGTCTGTGTCTGTAAAATAAAACCACAATTGTTACATACACTAAATACATTTGACCTGCATGTTGCTTGTTATATATCTGAGGAATAGACCAAATCATAAAAAACAAGAATGTGTCAATCCATAGTACACGGATGCCTCACTCGCACTATCATTTTCTGTGTTTAGTGGACCGTGAAATTGGAGTAAAAACTCTAATTTGGCATTTAAATCAGAAAGATCATATCACAGGGAACATGTATACTAAGTTTCAAGTTGATTGGACTTCAACTTCATCAAAAACTACCTTGACCAAAAACTTTAACCTGAAATTTGCACTATGATTTTTATGTTCAGTGAACCGTGAAATTGGTGCCAAAACACTGATTTGGCAGTAAAATAAAAAAGATCATATCATAGGGCACATGTGTACTGAGTTTCAAGTTGATTGGACTTATACTTCATCAAAAACTACCTTGACCAAAAACTTTAACCTGAAGCGGGACGAACGGATAGAAGAACGAATGAATGCACAGACCAGAAAACATAATGCCCCTCTACTATCATAGGTGGGGCAAAACTAAAAGTTGTGCAATGAACCGTGGAATGAGGTTGAGGATATGTGAAACCTACCTAACGGCTATGTAGAATTAATAAGGATCTAGTTATCTTATTACTCATAAGTCTGAACAGTGTTCTCCTAAGGACCTTTCACCATCATGGTAATTGGATGCTATAATCTTAAATGTGATGATATGAGAATTGTTTTTCTTATAGATTGTGTTATGGATGTGATGCAATAATGTTTAGAAACATGGTATTTCAAATTTCCCTGTTTACCAGGATGCTATATGAAATAATTAGTTATGAAGCATATTCTGCCATATAAAGCTTTATACAAATAGTTTGCAGATGAGACGAAAAAAACACACCCAAAAACATTACAATGCACCATCACATATATCTTCCACAGCATTTTCTCATTGTGTCTGTCAATAAAGTACAACAAAACAATAGTCAAAGATCTATCACACCACACTAATGTCTGATTCAATATCAAATTGTCTCTTCTATAAAATATAAGTAATAAATACCTCACAATAAATAGTCAAAAGGTAGGGCAAGACTGTCTAACTGATAGTTTAAAAAAAAATGATGTTAGGTATGATGGCCAAAGAGACAGCTTTTCCCCCAAGAAAGGAGGATATAAAATAGCTGCTAGACAAACAAATATACCAGTACATAAAACATCCTCACATCGTCTTTATTACAATATAAATAAATTCAATGTGAAATGATATATATTCTAGACATTCAACATTTTTAAAACAGTATTTAATCTAAACTAGAAAATTGACATGTCAGCAAGAGTTGATCATGGCACATTTTTTTTGTACAGAAACAAATAATAACTAGATTTGCCATTGCAAGCAATAGCGGATGGCACCCTTCCCCTATTGCCATTTGAGCGGCAGCCATTTTCAAATTTCAAAGTCAAAGACCGCATCTATAGATGTCTGTTAACATTGTTGTAAAGTTTCCTTAATTTTGGAGCATTTTGAAATTTTTGAATTTTTTGTAGTTTCCATGGCAACGGCGGCCATTTTGAAAATGCCGAAGTCCAATGTGTTATCTTTACTTGACATTGATCATTTATAATGAGTTTCATTAAGTTTGGCGCATTTTGAGATTTTTTTACATTTTTGCAGTTTCCATGGTAACCGTGTTCATTTCGAAAATTCCAACTACAGTTTCAACATCGACTTATGCCATGTTATATATTCATAAAGTTTCTTTGAATTTGATCTTATATTCCTTAAGAAAAGACTGGTTTGATGTTTTTTCCAATAGGTTCAATGTTAAACTTTTCTCCAGTTTCCATGGCAATGGCAGTCTTCACGCTGAACTGCTAAATCTACAGGCCCGCAGCTCAATTTTTGAAATTTTTTAGTTAGATTCTGTTGGCCTGTAGGTCTGATTTTCACAGGCCCGAGAGCAATTTTACCAGCCTGGGCTGCCTGGGCTGCCACTCGTCGTGAAGACTGCAATGGTAGAGATTTTGCAGAAGCTAAGTACTGTTGGTACCTCAGGGCACCACTGCCAACATTTACATAAAGTTTCATTAGGTTGGCTCTTATAACGAAAGATTTAGAATTTTGATTTTTTTAGTTTCCATGGTAACGGCGGCCATTTTTTACCATTCCAATGTCTCTTGCACAACTTCACATGGCGGTTCATATTATGGTATAGTTCCATCAACATTGGTCTGACCAATTCCGAGAAATAGCGTGGACAAAATGTGTGGAAGAATAAAAATAAGAAAAAAAAGAAACGTACAATAACAATATGTCACCCCAACTCCGTTGAGGGTGCCATAATTAATTGAGCTACCAAAGAAATTAAGATATCATGAAGTTTACATTACATGTACATTGTATCTCATAATTTTCTCTGTAATATAATTTTGTCAGATTTATAAAATTGTGATGTTTATATATAAGTGGGCATCAATATACCACATCTACTTATTTTCATATTAAAAGACAAAACAAAGTAACAAATAACTCTTCAAATTGATTTCCCATAGAAATTTACAAATTAATCCCCAAAAAACCTAAATAAACAAACAAATATGAGTCAAAATTATTGATCCCAGGTATTGAAATATGAGGTGTGCCATTATAAACATGTGTACCCATGTAAACATGGAAATTAATTTTGACATTAATTTTTGGAAATACAGTACATTTCTACCATAGCAGATGTTGGACTGTTTACTATTTAATACATTTGTTATGATGACAATTAATATTTAATCCAATATTTTGTCATGTTTATATGCTGTGGTCATTTTGTAGTGGCAAAGTTGTAAATATCAGAGTGGAATTTATAGGATGCTTTAATGTTCCCAATGTATACTGTTATGATATGCAGTGGGTATCATTGTTTTCATCCTGAATTATGACTTCTCTAATTTATCATGTTTATTGGCCAGCACCATACATTGATCTTTGTGTCAATGTCAAAGAGTTCTAATGAGGTCCATAGATGGACAACTATAGTGAAAAATCACTTGTGATCTCAGTAATTATTTCTTACATAATTCAATATTGATATCAGCTTAACATTTCAAGTTGGAACAAATGTACTCTTGATGAACATTACAGTTATTGGCGGTCATAAAAGTTAGTGGGTAGTAACTTCTGAAAAGTTTAAAAAAAATCTATAGTGTTATTGGATCCAATTTATAGCTTAGTTGTTAAAGAGGAAATAGTGTTAAAAGTTATGAGACTGACTCCCACTTATACCACATACACTGTCCTCTAAGGAGATGTGTGCAAAGTCTAAAAATATGTAAACAATCATGACACAATAGGTCATAATGGCAAATATCTATCGAAGTAAAAATAACATGGATTTGAACAACTAAAGGTCCACATACATTTGTATGACCTTAAACAATGAGCAAAAACCATATTGTATCATCATCTATAAAAGACCCTTACAAGATGAAATGTGCAACAACTCAAACAAAATCAAAGCGCGAAAGCGCTGTAAAGGCAGTTAATTACAGGTTGTGTGTATTTCTAGTCCAGTTATATCATTATCTTCCATAGAACAGAGGTGGTTTGTAGTATTTAAGATATAGTTCTCTTGTACCTAGTTCACCTATATCTATAGTCTACTGTTTACAGTATATTTTCTGTACCTCGCCATGAAATGCATTTTTAAGACATAAGACCTTTTCCTTTTTAATGTAAATAAAACTATTTTTAATTATTGATTATATACACATATTCAATTACTCCTATCCTATGAAAAATAATTCACAAAGATTGACTAGTCTCCGTTCTGTGTGTATTGCTAGAACATCAAGTAACATAATGGTTAATGTACATAGTAACATGTCAACTCTTTTGAAGACAGAACTTTTTTAAAATTCTCCCTCCAAGCAAAATTATTTTTCAGTATAAACATGATAAAGTTATCTACCTGTATTGATGACCTAGAGACTCTCAAGAGCCTGTGTCTCTCACCTTGGACGGTCTATGTGCATATTAAACAACGGACACATATAAAATGACAAAATTGTGTTTTTGATGATGGGGATGTGTTTGTAGATCTTTCTTTACTGAACATTCTTGGTGCTACAATTATCTCTATCTATAATAAACATGGCCCAGTATTGACAGTTGAAAATATTTTTTAAAAATTAACAAAAAATACAAAAATTTATGAAAATTGTTAAAAATTGACTATAAAGGGCAATAACTCTATAAGGGATCAACTTAAAATTTTGGTCATATTGACTTATTTGTAGATCTTACTTTGCAGAACATTATTGCTGTTAACAGTTTATCTCTATCTATAATAATATTTAAGATAATAACCAAACTCTGCAAAATTTCCTTCAAATTACTAATTTGGGGGCAGCAATCCATCAACGGGTTGTCAGATTTGTCTGAAAATTCCTGGGCAGATAGATCTTCACTGAAGAGACAATTTCACCCTATGTCAGATTTGCTCTAAATGCTTTGGTTTCAGAGTTATAAGCCAGAATCTACATTTTACCTGTATGTTCTATTTTTGGCCATAGTGGCCATCTCGGTTGGTTGACCGGGTCTAACCACACATTTTTTAAATTAGATACCGCAATGATGATTTTGGCTAAGTTTGGTTAAATTTGGCACAGTAGTTTCAGAGAAGATTTTTTGTAAAAGTTTATGGACGATGAAACCAAGTGATGAGTCAGGTCAGGTGAGCTAAAAAGGAGTTTTTAATCAAGGTAACAATGACATCTGGTGGCCATAAAAGCTGTCTCATTAGCATTTTAACCACTTCCCATATTTGCTTTTAAGACAATAGAAGAAAATTATTCAATGCAAAAACAAAACTTACTTGTAAATATGAAATTCTCTTTACAGTATGAGTTTTTCTCATTGTTGGAGATTGTACAGTAGTACAGTCCTGTAACTGCTTATACCCATGTGTTATCCCCTTTAGTTTGATAAACTCACAGAATATCATATATTTACATTGTGCCACATCTCCTTATTTTTATATGCATTACAATAACATGAACAATTGTAATTCAAATCTATATATCAAAGCAAAATGAATTTCACTACTTTCATTCATGCATCCTTTGGAAAAATATAAGTTCTAAAATGACACAATATATGTTTATTTATATAAAAATAATATTTAGTTTTCGACTCTTAACAAGTATAAACAAGAATGTGTCCCCAGTACACGAATGCCCCACTCGCACTATCATTTTCCATGTTCAGTGGACCGTGACATTGGGGTAAAAACTCTAATTTGGCATTAAAATTAAAAAGATCATATCATAGGGAACATGTGTACCAAGTTTGAAGTCGATTGGACTTCAACTTCATCAAAAACTACCTTGACCAAAAACTTTAACCTGAAGAGGGACAGACGGACGGACGAACGGACGAACGGACGCACAGACCAGAAAACATAATGCCCCCCTACTATCGTAGGTGGGGCATAAAAATGCACAGCTGTGTCATGATTTGTGAAATCTGTGCTGAAAACATAGGCATTTATGGTGTTTGAGTAATTCCATCTGTGAAGCTCAACATTAGCTCGTCAGTTGGTGGTGGACAGTTATAAATCTTTCCTGCAGGATGAATGTACATCTGTTCAGGAAAACCAATTTCACAAATCAAAACTTTCCTCTAGATTTCTCCTACAATATTCATCCAGTTTAGTTCTTTTGGTTTAACGGGACACCGTCCTGATTTTTAATTTTGTAAACCATTCAGTCTCTTGCTTACAAATGGTGCATGAAAATAGGATGGGAATGCATGGCAGTAGACAAGTCTCTATAAAGTGGGTATGTGCCCTGAAAAAAGTTTTATAACATTAGCTTTTTTGAAACTTGTGAAAGACTTGTGCAACACACATACCTAAATAACTATAACATAGGTGGAGAGCATCATTCATGTCAATGTTTTGTTCCTGTTTACATTGTCATTGATATTTTTCAAGAAAGCCCGAGGCATAGCTCATGAATTCTTGTCATTACAACCGAAATTTACATAATTACTGCTAAAATAATTATCAGTATAATATATCTCTTGTAGAAAAACCATACAATTGTAGTATTAACCAAAAAATGTCAAACAGATGATATTGAATCGTAATCCCAAAAGTTATGACGTCTTGAATTCACCCCCCCCCCCCCCTTTTTTATTCTAAAACGATAATTGCGGTTGCAAACAGACTTTGGTTTACTTGCATGGCGATTATATAAATAACAGTATATATTTCTTAAAGAAAATAAAGTTTTACCATGAATAGTTTCCTGAACGTAGTCGTTTTCAGTAAAATGTGTCTTGCAAACAACAGCTGATTGATATGGGTTCTACGATTGCATCGCACATGACAATCTACGTTTGAACCATGGCGTTGATCCAACTTTTCCTTCTTATTAAGTCATTTAGAAATGCAAGTCCTCCTCTTAAATGACACTCAGGTACACACCAACAAGGACTAGGCATCGTTAATTGTGTGATTGTTTTGTGCAAAAACGGAAGTTAATAAGGACGGAACTGACTGGTCTCACTAATAAGAGACAAGAAGAATTTTAGAGACAAACAGCGACAAGAAGTTTAATTTAGTGACGAAGCGACAATAACTAACAAGGGACAAGCGAATCGTAATTCTCTCACGAGGCTATTCTCATTTGATGTGATAGGGTGAAGCTACACCTATCAAATATGTCCCTATGAAAAAGAAGAATTTCACTGTTAGAAAGGAAATGATATTGCATGGTTTTGATTCAATAAATTCTTTAAAAGGAAATTGAATTTTTTTTTGTTTTGATGGCCAATTTTTAGCGTGTGCATAAAATATATTTTTTTTTATATCTTATAAAAACTAATCCCTTTCTTCTTAATAAAAACATATTTTTATCTATCAATGTACAGTAATATAAAAAATGTTTTATAACCGCCCCTATAATAAAAAAATAATGCATGTTTTTTTTAATATCTATGGGGAATAAGTTGTTGCAATGACATTTTTTTTATTTATGTATAGTCGCTATATAGTCTTCTTGACGCTTCTTCTCGCTAAATTAATTATATTGTCGCTTCTTATCGCTATTTTAATTTTATTGTCGCTTCTTATCACTTTTTGACGCTTCTTGTCTTTAATTAGTTGAATCCTATTCAGGAACGATAATTTCATATTTTACATAACTGAGACCGAAATAACTATAACGTCATACGGCTTCACGTACAGAAATACTTTTAAATTGTATATTATGCAATATAATTCACGGTCAGTCGACTTTTAATTATAATATCATGTTATATCAACGAGTGAAATGATTTTAAAATATCTTTAGATCGCAAATAGTACTCGAAATTGAACGGACCTCTTTCCACACGGAATTCGAATAATGATAGTTTGTAATCAGATTGACTGCTTATAATGCAAAAGACACATTATTAAACAGATTTTTAAAACGAACAATACACACTGATCGTTTCTTTATTTCCCAATGTAAATGAAAGGAACAAAAACCAATACATACCACAAAAAGTAGAGGAGAAATTTAAACATTTCCGGATCTATTTCTTGCAAAATGACCCCCAGCAAAGATTTGCGTAAGGAAAGATGAACCTCATGACTTGAAAGTCAGGCCTTAAAGCACTGCCTTTAAAAACGACGATATGATTTAATTGAAAAAAAACTAGACTGCAACCAACAAACATATTATAAACAACTTGTCCTTTAAGATTTTGTATACCTTTAAATCTTAGGTATATACCTTTAAATCTTACAAATAAAACTGAATCTAAGGTTAGTTTTTTATGCTTAAGTGGTGCAATTTTTGTATTGACCTTTGAACTTATTACTGTTTATACCAGTTACATAAAGCTAATGGTGACCCTGGTTTGGCCCTTCCTGATTCTAAACATGGAACTTATTACGAATACTGTAATTATAGTTGGAAGTGGGCCAGGTGTCATGTTTGCTGTGTAATACAGGTCCTTTAAAAAGATCCTGTCAATATGATATTTTTCTATTATATGTCATTATGATATATTTCTATAATGAATTAGAAAATATGTTGAACCACAAATGTCAAAATTATTCAATCGCGTAGTGGAATGAACTATTTGTGGATTCTTAGAAATTCTATATAACTTTTGGACTATTTTAAATCTCAGTTAATTTCTGAAATTAATTTTTACAAACTTTGAATTTTTAACCCCGTATGCTAACATTGCACATGTGAATTTTTAAAATTGTTTGTATATACATTGAACGACAAATTTATGTGACGTATAAAATTTTCTGATGGAAGACACGTGAATCAATGAATGTGTTTGTAGATAGATGTGTTTTGTGTTCTGTTAAATTTTACTTTTAAATTTGTTACACGATGATGACTGCTGTACCTCATAACTTTCATTGTGTGTAATAAGAGAGATAACTCCAACTAATTTACAGAGAAAACTACTTTTGAAGTTGTCACATCTAACCAGCAATTTATTGAATTATATAAAAAATATTCTAATTTAGGCCTGAACTTCAAAGCAAAACTTACAAACACAATAATTACAAATGAAAGTAACAAAAAAAAAACCAAGAAAAATTGTAAATCCCTTCAAACTATTCATATTGTATTCATATTGGGGGATAACAAAATGTGGAAAATTTATATTAGTTGAGGGAATATATATTTCAATTGTATTAATTCATTTGCATTCTTATTTTTTTCAATAACTGATGAAATAAAACTGCAAAATTTTGCAAAATAATTGCTATTAACTACTTAGAGATTTAAAAAAAAAATCATGTTAATGCTCAATTTTAATGTTGAAATTTTAAAAGATTTATAATGCAGCTCAGTGTTCTCCCCAGGATTTTTTGATAGCGGTGTGGTAAGCGTGCGATGTTGGATTCATTAACCATTTTTGAATAATGTTACATTTATATATAACTACCATGTTGGTTATATTATATTAAATATACAAAGACCTGCATTTTGTATACATTTACATATCCTTTCACAAAAATGGAAAAAAAGTTACATTTTGAATGTTTTAAAAATTAAAATGCCTAGATAATTTATATAATTTGATTTCATTACCACCCTTCCAATTCTTTTCTGTGTGAGTAAGTACTTTTAGTTGTTTGACTTGTATACTAGTTTATAAGTTATACATCCTTCATGTACTTTACAACCCCATAAATTTACTTAATTTAGAGAAAGTGACCAATGACAAGATTGGTAATTTTTCATTAACTTTTAATAACATTTCTATCAAATTACAACTTTTCAATAAAAATGAGTATAGTATTTCAAAAGAAGAAATGAAACTGCCCTTTAAATAATATTCAAATGTTTTTTAAGACTTGCTTAAAAAAGGCTAACATATTCCAAGATGAATATGAAAGAGCTATTATTGACCATGTTGACGTTTTAACTAAAGTAACATGCCACTTTTGCTTTCAAGTGCCTCTCACTGGTAAATTTCATAAAATACACACATGTATAACAAACAACATGAAAGGCTTGAACAAATTACTTTGTAGCTTGAGGCATTTAAATTACATGTATAAATCAATTTTATAATTTGAAAAGACCTAAAACTTGTTCTCCATTGTAAACAGCCTTCACAACAAAGGTTTCACACATGTATGAGAATAGGAAGTACAAATATTAGCTGGTCACACAATAATGCAGGCTGTCCTGTAGTTGATTTTCTCTATTGATGCTAATAAAGTTCATCTTTGTGCTTAGGATTCAATTTAATGAAAAACAACAATAATCAAATCAAAGGCTCAAAAAGATTCAGAAAACTTCAAGTATGTTTTATAGCCTGGTATATTGGATTTATACATGTAATTAATAAATCTTTACATATATAGTTCATGTTAGTATGTGCCAGGGAATGACAATAAGTTATGTATTTATAAAACATACATGTACCAGAATGATGATAAGCAATGATAAGTTATGTATTTATACAACATACATGTACCAGAATGATGATCATAAGCAATGATAAGTTATGTATTTATAAAACATACATGTACCAGAATGATGATCATAAGCAATGATAAGTTATGTATTTATACAACATACATGTACCAGAATGATGATCATAAGCAATGATAAGTTATGTATTTATACAACATACATGTACCAGAATGATGATAAGCAATGATAAGTTATGTATTTATACAACATACATGTACCAGAATGATGATCATAAGCAATGATAAGTTATGTATTTATAAAACATACATGTACCAGAATGATGATAAGCAATGATAAGTTATGTATTTATAAAACATACATGTATGTACCAGAATGATGATAAGCAATGATAAGTTATGTATTTATAAAACATACATGTACCAGAATGATGATAAGCAATGATAAGTTATGTATTTATAAAACATACATGTACCAGAATGATGATCATAAGCAATGATAAGTTATGTATTTATAAAACATACATGTACCAGAATGATGATAAGCAATGATAAGTTATGTATTTATACAACATACATGTACCAGAATGATGATCATAAGCAATGATAAGTTATGTATTTATAAAACATACATGTACCAGAATGATGATAAGCAATGATAAGTTATGTATTTATACAACATACATGTACCAGAATGATGATAAGCAATGATAAGTTATGTATTTATAAAACATACATGTACCAGAATGATGATAAGCAATGATAAGTTATGTATTTATAAAACATACATGTACCAGAATGATGATCATAAGCAATGATAAGTTATGTATTTATAAAACATACATGTACCAGAATGATGATAAGCAATGATAAGTTATGTATTTATACAACATACATGTACCAGAATGATGATCATAAGCAATGATAAGTTATGTATTTATAAAACATACATGTACCAGAATGATGATAAGCAATGATAAGTTATGTATTTATACAACATACATGTACCAGAATGATGATAAGCAATGATAAGTTATGTATTTATAAAACATACATGTACCAGAATGATGATCATAAGCAATGATAAGTTATGTATTTATAAAACATACATGTACCAGAATGATGATCATAAGCAATGATAAGTTATGTATTTATACAACATACATGTACCAGAATGATGATCATAAGCAATGATAAGTTATGTATTTATAAAACATACATGTACCAGAATGATGATAAGCAATGATAAGTTATGTATTTATAAAACATACATGTACCAGAATGATGATCATAAGCAATGATAAGTTATGTATTTATACAACATACATGTACCAGAATGATGATAAGCAATGATAAGTTATGTATTTATAAAACATACATGTACCAGAATGATGATAAGCAATGATAAGTTATGTATTTATAAAACATACATGTACCAGAATGATGATCATAAGCAATGATAAGTTATGTATTTATACAACATACATTTACTAAGTGTTCTAGTGCTAGTTCAAAAAAATTATTACAAAATACTAGGGATGTCAAAAGATCTGAAATTTAATACTCGGATATTCGGTCATGATACTCGAGTACTCGCGAGTACTCGGGTGAAGCTTAAATGTTTATTGAAAAGTTTAGATTTTAAGTGGGATGCAGTATTTTTGTTAATACCTTTCATAAACATGTTAACGAAAGATTAACGTAGTACTACAAACATAGCTTGATGCTGTTTTGTTTGTGTCAATTAAACAATGAATTGTCGACTGCCGTTTCTATAAGTAACCTATAATAATTGTTTGTGTTCGTGTTCATGAACCTTATTCCAAACAAAAATCAAAAATCAAAAATATTTACATATAAATACCGACAAAGTAGACAATATACATGTTTGTATCGTCTGTTTCTTAGGAGTTCGTATTTTTTTATAATACGACTTGTCCATTTATTGGCAACAACAATATTGGACTTCAGTTAATTGTGCTTATTCGTGTTGTTCAGTCTTACTTTTTCTATATCTTTTTTTTAGCCATGCCGTTGTTAGTTTATTTTCGACTTTTGGGTTTGAATGTCGAATTCACCTATATCTTTAAATTGGAAATAAAACAATTAAGATTCAGTTTCAAATACAGAGTAATTAAATTAATTTAGATATACATCTCATACCAATTACGTTTACATAGAAATCTTGATTAACAAACAAAGGTAAGTTTTTACGGCTTGTGATGAGTTAATTATTAATCCATGAAAGTGTTGATCATGTACAAACACCGTTAAAAATTTCTCTAATCAGTTGTGTAGGGTTTAACGCAGGTCATTTTGTTCTTGTTTAGAAATATGATCTGGTCAACAATTTCAGACGAAAAACTGTTTGACTTTCTGTTTTTGTTTCAATAAATGTATATGAAAAAATTCCCTCGGAAGGAAAGGACGTTGCTGGTACTACTATAACAAAAAGTAGCCTCAATATATTATATTTATGTTGTTAATTGATTTTATTTAAGTATTACGAATGGGTTATTTCAAAAGAACTAAAGTGAGTGGGAATGTGAAGAGAAATATCTCAAGATGTATAACAGTCAAACGAGTATCCGAGTACTAAAACTATACTCGAGTACTCGGCCTTTCGATCAAGTACCCGAGTACTCAAGTACTCGTTGCCATCCCTACAAAATACATCAATGACTAATATAACATGACTAAGAATAAAATATGAAAATAATACAATAATTAGAGAAAGACACACTATGCTGTGCCTATTATCATATTGATTAAGGATTGTTTAAAATAATTTCTAGATCAAGGGTGCATACACTGAAATGTCTCACCTGCTTTACTGATCATGTGTGTATTAATGTTGCAAGTCATTGAATTAATGATGAATGTAATATTAAGATCAAGTTCAGTTGAACAAAAAAGACATGTTCAACTTACAATTATTCTGTGCACAAAACATAGTTCGACTTATTGCTTGAGAAAAAGACCTACAAATTAAACTTAACCTAATAATGAGGCCAAATAAAAATATATGTGTGGTTCCAGATACATACTTTTAAAAAAAATAGGGTCGGTGGTTGGGCAAATATTCTTCTTCTTTTTTTTCTAAATTTTATTTTGAATTGTCTAAATCCGGAAAAAAAATCGTGTTTACCGAAATTGCTTCTGGTATTATACACGTCAATACCGGAAGTCGGCCATTTTATAAGTGTTTGGTCACCTTTTTAGTTAATTTTGTTGCATTTTGACAACAAATTGTTATGAATTCTTGCATTTTATCAATAACAGATACTTCTGATGGAAATTCAGATCAGAAATCTACGAATTTTATTATTTTAATTCACAATCTTCAAAATTTGATCGTTTGAAAATCTTATTTTTCCGAAATGAAAAAAAAGTTCTAGGGTCTAGGTTCTAGGTTACTGGAACCACACATATAATTTTTCTTTGGCCTGATTCATGCAAATGAGGTCAAGTTTAGTTGAACCCTTATACTCTCCCTAAAAATAAGATGTGTCAATGATAATGCAATTTATTACATACTAAATATCATTGACTTACTATTTTGGTTTGTCTTCACATGATAAAGTTTTCAATGGAGAAAGAGACAATCTCCTGCCTAGTACTGGTGTGTGGAGGAGATATGGCACTGTTATGTTCATGTGTAAATGTTTGGCTGTTTGTGTTGATGTTCATTGTATCTATGTTTGACTTTACATGCAGTCTTCACGATAAACGTTTGAATCCACAGACCTGAAGTTAACTTTTACTATATTTTTAGTTCTATTGGCCTACAGACCTGATTTAAACAGGCCTGACATCAATTATATAAGCCTGTGTTGGAAAGAAACAAAGGGAATAGCCATGGACAGGAAGAAATCGAAAGACAATGTAGTGGCCCTATGTCCCCCTTGGGACGAAGTGGATTAAGTCAGTCAAGGTGTTGGTGGGTTTGTGGTTACAAGTGCAATTCGTACATTTGTTTGTGTGCATGTTTGATTGAACATGTTGATGTGTATTACATTTTTGTTTGGCTGAATGGTTTTTTGGCTGTATGTTTTGATGTGTGTTTGGTTGGCTGTATGTTTTGATGTGTGTTCGTTTGGCTGTATGTTTTGATTTGTGTTTGTTTGGCTGTATGTTTTGATGTCACTTTGTGTGTTGGTTGGCTGTATGTTTTAATGTGTGTTTGTTTGGCTGTATGTGTTGGTTGGCTGTATGTTTTGACGTGTGTTGGTTTGGCTGTATGTTTTGATGTGTGTTTTGTTTGGCCGTTTGTTTTGATGTCACTTTGTGTGTTGGTTGGCTGTATGTTTTGATGTGTGTTTGTTTGGCTGTATGTGTGTTGGTTGGCTGTATGTTTTGACATGTGTTGGTTTGGTTGTATGTTTTGATGTGTGTTGTTTGGCTGTTTGTTTTGATGTGGTGTGTTGTTTGGCTGCATGTTTTGACATGTGTTGTTTAGCTGTATGTTTTGATGTGTGTTGGTTGGCTGTATGTTTTGATGTGTGTTGGTTGGCTGTATGTTTTGATGTGTGTTGGTTGGCTGTATGTTTTGACATGTGTTGTTTAGCTGTATGTTTTGATGTGTGTTGGTTGGCTGTATGTTTTGATGTGTGTTGTTTAGCTGTATGTTTTGATGTGTGTTTGGTTGGCTGTATGTTTTGATGTGTGTTCATTTGGCTGTATGTTTTGATGTGTGTTTGGTTGGCTGTATGTTTTGATGTGTGTTTGGTTGGCTGTATGTTTTGATGTGTGTTCATTTGGCTGTTTGATTTGATGTGTGTTTGTTTGCCTGTATGTTTTGATGTGTGTTGGTTTGGCTGTGTTTTGATGTGTGTTTGTTTGGCTGCATTGATGTCTGCTTGTGAAGCCTTGTATATATGTTCATTGTATATTAAATGTAATATGAACAACTTACCTTCCTTTGCATACATGAATTGTTGATCTTGACTGTTGCATAATCTGTATTTGTTATTCTTTTCCCATCCAATAGCAACTGAAATTAAAAGAGGTACATGTATCATTTCATCATTTAAAATAAAGGAAACTGATGTACGATGACTTGTGATTTTACTCTCTTTAGAGCTTTATTTTTATCTCATATTGTGCATCTTTAAATTTGGTGGGCAGTACGTTGACTGAGCATGCATGAAAGCATATACATGTAAGACACAAATCTAAGAATTTGGATTTTTCTAAAAAATTGGTGTTTTCTGTGGGAAAAAAAATTGTTTAAACCTTTAAGGCAACGATTCCTAAAGAATGAAAAAAATCAGCTATGCAACTTATATTTGTAGATCTTGTACAAAATGTACCATTGTTAATAAATTTTCCCTGTTGGAACATGGAAGTGTTTTTTCCCCCAAACACAAATTTATAGACAATACCTCTGACCTTACAGGGAGTTGACTGACATTTTTGACTAAGATATATATCTAAAGCTTCTCTAGATCTATATCAATTTCTTAGTATATTTTTCAACATCTACATGTAAAACATGTATCTATACATGTTTTTATCTATAGTCAGTAGATAGTCGGAAATGGCCTATAAGCTTACAAGTGCTACTTCCTTGTTATTTGACTGATAAATCAACTTATTATTCATCATTATAAAGGTGATAAAAAGAATTCACAAGTATATATTGCCCAATACATGTAGTCGATTTGTCAATTATGGATTTTATTGTTATTACACACCTTCAACACATAAGTTTGTCAATCAATTATCATAGATTGGTTCTAAACCAGACCAAATTGTCATCAGCCCACGCAAGTTTAAAGCTTTACGTGTATCAGCATTTTAATCATTTTTTTGTGAAAACTAACTACTGGTATGAAAGGGTTTTAGCTAAACAAATAAAGAGCTGCGCCATGAGTGCATGATACTTCTGTAGCGTTTTTAAAGAATAAAGATCAATAACTTCTCAATGTCATATCAGAAATTTATGAAAAACTAAAGGGAGGTTATCTTAATCCATGTAAACCAGTCACCAAATGCCAAAAGTTTCATGAAAACTGCTCAAAGCACTTCAACAATATTGTCTGAAAACTGGAAAATAACACCTTTTTTAATAATTAAATCCCATTACTCTGAAACATGAAATCTAAAATTTATAAAAAAAACAAAAGGGAGGATACCTCAATAGATATTAACAATTCACCAAAGTTTCATGAAAACTGCTGAAAGCATTTTTTAGATTATTGTCCAAAAACTGGGAAATCCACCCTTTTTTAATGAATAAAACATAAAATCTAAAATATATGAAAAACGATAGGGAGCTAACCTCTAGACATAAACAATTCACCAAAGTTTTATGCAAATTGATCAAAACGTTTTTGAGTTCTTGTCCAACATGTTGACGACAGACCGACTGATAAGGGTGTATCATCATACGTCCTGCAAACAAACGTATAAAAATTCAAATCTTCCAATCCCCTGTCATGCCTGTACATGGCATGAAATTTCAATACTTACATGATAAAATACATTTGGTAATTTGTACTTGTATCAATGATTTATGATTTTTTTTAATTTCAAAAGGTAAAACAAGTATTAATTTAATCGAAGTATAAATAGTTTATGCTGACAGGATCCGTTGTCAATAGATTTTTTTTTACATAATTTTTCTCGCTATAAAATAAGAATTTTTGTTGGGGTTGAATATTCAATGAGAGATAACTCTAAAACAAATCTAGAATCTACAAATTATATCAGCTTTTACCAATTAATTACACCGTATGTAAGAATCCTGGATTTTGATTGGTTGATAGCTAGTGTATTTTTCACCAATTTACTGTTTTCAAATGAATATCGTTCATTTTTAACGCCGCCGGGGTATTTGCCAAAAGGATTTGCCTTTTTTACCCTCTCTGTCGTGGTATTTGCCAAAAAATACTCTATCCGACTGGACGCTTGTAACGTCACGATCATCAATGCGTTTTTGAACATTAACATTCGGTGTAATTAAACAGATATATAGCATGTTCTTGAGGGGTATTTGCAAAAAATACCAGTCTTGAGAATGAATTTCCCTCGCCTTACGGCTCGTGAAATTTAACATTCTCTCGACTGGTATTTTTCACAAATACCCCTCCTTAACATGATATATCTGTTTAAAATTCAGTACTGTAAATAAATATATGTCATGAAAGACTGCTAGTGTGAGGGAGAACTTTTCAGACAGCATTGAAAACCTGTGCTTCACTGATTGGTAGATAATGTTTCCAATAAATATATTTGCAAAGTTGAATCAAAACTTTCAGTATTTTTTTTTTATTTTTGAAGGCATCTGATTTTTTTTTAAAAAGAAATGAGATGTTAGAGAGTTTAGTATATATACAAGTAGAAGAAATTTAGTGTGAATCTAGTGTTGTAAACAACACCATCTGAACAGGCCAAAAAAAGTCACATAACCATATCTTTTGATTGTTGCAAAAGATGGGCCAATATTTGTAGTTAATGAAGGATACATTTAAAGTTTCTTATTTCTAAAGTTTAAACATGTTTCGATTTACATTGTACATGTAGGTTTCATGAAGGGGATAGCTGAAGGACGCCTCCGGGTGCTGGAGTTTCTCACTACATTGAAGACCCATTGGTGGCCTTTGACACATTCCCCATTTCCATTCTCAATTTTATTCTATTGAAGTTAATGGGGATTTGTTATACTGTTACCCTCCATAATGAAATTAATTTTCTTGGATGTGTTCAAAGAAAAAACAATTTTACAACAGGCACAAATTCATTGTTTATACATGTATGTTAAAAATACTAAAGATGTTGTAAACAATGGGAATACATGTACAGGTCTATTTTAGTTTTAATAAAAAGGAAGAAGATAGGAGGAATTTATTGTTTCAATATTAAAAATTTAAATATAAGAAATTCAATTTTTATATTTATACATTTGTACTTGCAATTGTTCTTTAACCATGTGAACATAGATCTTCAAAATATATAAGTGGAAAAAGATGATAAATTCATAGCTTTTCTATAGGCATCAGATTATCTCTATATCTCATTCAAATACATGCAACTGAACAAAACAAAGGGTGTCACATGTGGAGCAGAATCTGCTTACCCTTCTGGAGTACCTGAGATCACCCCCCGTTTTTGTGGGGTTCGTGTTGCTTAGTCTTTAGTTTTCTATGTTGTGTCTTGTGTAGTATTATTTGTCTGTCAGAATCTTTTAATTTTTTAGCCATGGCGTTCAATCTGAGTTTGACTGTCCCTTTGGTACAAATGTATCTTTTACCCCTCTTTTAAGCAAGCAAGCACTTTACAATTGATTAAATGTAATTGATACATGTATAAGCTTCGAAACATGATTAAATATTTAACAACTGACACTTTATGTCTATTTTGTTGAATGATATGGATATTCAGACATAAAAATGTATGTTCATTTAGTACGCCAATACATTTAAAATCTTAATATTGTGGAATTTCGACTGTTTGTGCTTTTTCACCTATTTGTGTTTTCCAAGGACACTTGTAAGATACAGTCACCCAAAAAAAAACAATTATGGGACTTGCAGGCTAAAAGATGATTCTTTTTTTAATCACTTATTATATATATATGAATATAGTTTGACATATAAAAATGTTAAAATACATAAATATTTCTTACAGCTACGTGTACATGTACATGTTTCAACCAATACTACATATTTTACAATGTGGACAAATGGTGGATATAAGCACAGATAAATAAAGTATGCTGACTTGTTTTTTCCTTTTTAAAATTCAATTTACATAATTTTATAATATGAATATATTACATGTATTATAATGTAACACTGCAAGTTTAAATAGACATTAATTTTGCAGTTTATCATGCATACTAAAAAGTTACCAGTAGCTAGATTGAGGTTCATCATGGTTTTTTTTCAAAATGCATCTGGAAAAGTTTTAGAGCATACATTTTTTTTGTGTACATGTACATGTACATTGTAGCTGGACCTAGATGAAATAAAATTTAAATGCATTCTATGTATCAGAATATAATTTAATGTTAAAAACTTAACTAGATTTTGCTATTTGGTTTGTTGTTACTACTGTTACAGAAAGTGCCAAAATAAACTAAGTCAGGAAAGACGTTTGAGAAAGCTCCCCTCATCTTTGCTCTATAATACATTGTACATTTTGTGAGATGTATTGACTATTGATTTAAAAAGACATAGTAGATGGACAATAGATATCTGCCAACAATAGGTGATTTAAATTAAACTGTGTAACTGAGTAGACTGTATCAAATTAAACTGTGTTAATTTTGCTGTCTTTTGCAGACTGGATGAAAATGCATGATCATCAAAATCCAAGTTAGTCTTTAATTTTCTGAAAAATATACTTCATTTAACTTTAATTTATATATCTCGGTCATGTCATGCATTTAAACTCTGCTCAATTCCTTTTACTTATTATTATTTTCCTTGCTTTACACAATAATGTGAATAAAAAATTTCAATCCTTAATACATGTAATACCTATGCTAGCCGCAAATAGTAAAAAAATAACATACATGTAAGGACCTTAGAGCTACGGTTCTGCAGCTATATCGTTGTATATGTATGATGAGTTTATTTGAGTTTACTTTTATTTTCCTTGATTTACACAATAATCATATGAAGAAAAAATTGAAATCCTGGTAAAATCTATGTATGATGGGTTTATTTGAATACAATGATACTTCATGACATGAATATATATGAAAATTAAAAAAGGCAAATCATTTGTTTATTTTAACAACAAACATTGAAACAACCAGCATTATTTTTTTACATTTTATTATTGATTCATTGAAAACACTTTTCAACCAGGTATTACTATTTTTAGGTCTCAGCTGGGACTATTATACAAATAATATAAAGTCCCAGGTCTCAGTTATAACGAAACAGCCAGAAGTTCCCACCTGTTGAGTTTAAATACACAGGTATGCATTGACATATATCACCCTCTTTATTGACCTGTAAGCAAACTGATGTAAATATGTAAACAATTATGAATTACTACACTAGAATAGACAATAATGAATCAATTTACCTTCAAGAATATCAAGATGCTGATGAATATTGACCTCTGACAGAGCAGAGAGAAAATTTAAAGCTGGTGGCAATCCTTGTACCTGCGGTGGGGCAACGCCCTGCATTTGCATTTGAACATGAGCTGGATCCGCCATAATGTTTGTCTTCTGTCTATTCTATCTGAAGTTCGGTCTATCTGACCGTCGTATAGATCTGCAAAGCTCACAACACGTTAATATTACACAAACACTAAAACAGGTAGCTCATGAACCGCTCAGTGCAAACGCAGATCCTGTTTAGTGTGGTTCAGTCACCCGTAACAGAGAGTGAAAGGGAGACAACTCTGATTCTTTTCCCGCTATTACTAGCCGAAATGCGGGAAAAATCCTGTATTTACCGTGGTATTTACTCAGGCTCTGATCCTCTGTATATATATCCAAGCATATATATATATCTATCACTGATTTTGATAGTAAATAGAAAATATGTTATTATGATTATGTCGTATGATAGAAAAAAAAACGTAAATATAATTGAAATTGCAAACAAATTTTTTTCAGACTAGAAAAAAGGGGGAGGGCTAAAAAATATATGTCCTGTCTCAAAGTACCTATGAACTCAAATGATCATAAATTGCTTGAGGAAACTTGCTATAATTTTAGTGGTAGATTGGGCCGCAAAACAGTCGCTTTTTCATGCCTTGCTAGTTCGAGGTTCTTTTTTCATGTTCTGCTGGTTAACAGGGTCGCTTTTTCATGCCTTGCTAGTGAGAACAGTCTTTTTAAAGTATTTGTCTAGAACAGGTTTGCTTATTCAACTGTTTAAGATACAGTTTAGAACCCCGGTCTAGAGCAACATATATTTTATACGATCTAGATCATTCCCGGTGCATATTTTAATAACTGTCGTCTTTAACATATTATAACAATATCCAATATGCCAAACTATCGTATTTCTATTTTGGTTTAACTTGTACGCGTAGTCCAGCCGATTTGTGCAGATTTTTGACAAAATTGCTCAGATTGTGGTAATAGCATGAAATTTGGCATAGTAGTAGTATATGTCATGGACATCATTGTAAGCTATGGACCCAATCGAAATTTGCGGAAACGGCGACCATTTTGAAATGGCGGACGTTTGATCTCAATAGATTAATAATAGAAAATCATGAAAATGATATTAGAGAAGATATTGACATGAAATCTGGTTGATAGAATAACAGTGCTGAATCCAATTGTCTTGTAGAACAAAAGTTTTGGAAATATTACCCATATTGAATGGCGGCCATCTTGAATTTGTTTTTTTAACCAAAATATGTAATCATTATTCCATATAATAAAAAAATGCATTGTGGAAGATATATACAAATGTATTTGTTTGAGCTATATAAACAAGACAAAAAGTTAGCCTATCCCCCTCCCCCGAGTTATTCTTATGTTTTGTAGCGGGTACAAAAACATTAAAACGCGGACACGAAGAGGATCATAAAATGAACTATTACTCTAAAAGCAATATTCGTGCAACGGCTTGTTCAACATTGAATAACAGGAGAATTTTATTTTATACGTAGAAATAAAGCAAGAAAATATTTGTATACCTGTCGTTTATAATAGTTGGCTGATTACTGGATAATTCGTTTTGTTGAAGTTGTTCATTTGAAACAACTTTCAAAACCCTTGATTGCAGACATAATGAATTTTTTATCATACAAGTAATGTTATAAGAACACCAACAGCTCAAATGTTCTCAATTGACGTTAACAATAAATAACTATAAATGAAATGTACATGTACATGTTTTGTCAAACCACATTCTGTTTATCATATTCTATCACATTGTCCTCCACATTAACATAGTGTAGTACTACTTAATACTGCCTTTACACATATGCAATTCCTTAGTAACTGTGTTCACTTTGACTTATAAGTTAAGCGCTTGCTGCAGGACATTATTATATTATAGTCATATGGTATATTCATCACAATTGACAAGGACTGTCATCTGAGGACTTCATATATATTGATTTTTTGGTAGCCATCTTGAATGATGGCCATTTTGACAACATGAATTTCCAATATATCATTATTCGCTAATCTTATTAATTTTTTGTTTGCATTCATACTTTTTTTTACTAATTTATATTGGATTCACAAAGTGGTCAGATAAGGCGTGCACATGTTTACAAAATTAAGATATCAGTATCAAAATTTCTGTTACTTACACGTTTGCCTAAGTAACTTTTTAAAACAGAAATTACGTATATATTATATAATTTATGACCGAAAGTTTGTGTTTTTGGAAAAGATCAAAATTGTAGATTTCGAAAACACTGGAACTAGATATAAGAAAAACATCATGGGCAATTATACTGGAAGGAATGTGTGAAACGGCAAGAGAGGACATGTAAGGGTTTGCAATGCCAATCAGATACAAACAGAACAGTCATAGACATTTGAGCTGGCAATCACTCGTTTGATGCAAGCATACGAAGATGTTGGGTCTTGCATTGTTTTTTCTTTCCCTCAATTCGAAACAGTTGAATGAGGGCTATGGAACTGCAGAAGCACTACAGAATCACAAGGCAAAATGGCATGCACAAACCATGAGAAACAAATTTTCAGACTTCAAAATATTTCATCAGCAAAAGGGAAAACATACTTCTGATGTTGAAGATAAGTTGCCAAGTGACAGGAAACAATAAGTAACCAGACACTGTAAAGTGGACTGAAAGATCTTGGAGTTATCATGGTAGGAAGAACTGATACAACGCAGTTAACAAAATTGGAATGTAGCTGCTATAGGATATCTATAAGCTTACAAACAAGATAAATTAGTGCTCTTGATTTTCAACAAATGTAATCGTGAAGCTCTGAAACAGACCTAATAAAAAAGGTAAAAATGAAGGCATCACCATAGCCATAGCAAGCAAAATATATATTCTTGATACTAAGCATAACTTTACAGGGACCACTCAATAACAGTGATTCACACGAGTCAGTTCAACAGACATACGTTTCCTTAGTAAGAATGATACAGGATGGCCAAACATCAAGACACAGTCCAGAAATATCGTTGAGTGGCAGACAAGACTTACCATTTCTCAGCTATAAAAGTTCAATTTTGCAACTTGTCGTTGAAAGGATAAAACTGCAACTTATCAGTCCTCAGATAGAGAGTAAGATGTCTCAAAGATTGTGGAACTGATTCATTTGAAAGTCCTACATTGAAATTCCCTGTAAACCTTTTTATAGTAACAAGCTTAACTCTTCAAACTTTTCTAGTTACTTTGACTATGAAGAGGCCTTCATCACCACGACTAAAAGACATGGCCTGTTTCAGAACTTCCCCAATATATTCGTTGAGAATTCGGAGAAAGACGCAACCTTTCATGTGTGCTTGCATATCATCTGTGGCAGCTAGTATTCAATTTTTCAGAAGTGTTGTATTAATCATTCCTTCCATGACAACTCATATTTACCAAGGACGTATAACTAACATCTAATATACGTCCTTGTATTTACTAAGAACGTTTACTGTACAATTTACCAATATCATCAATATCAAATATTAAAAAAAATATCTGCTCCATAGTGTGAGCCGTCACTGTTTCTATCTACTGTTTGTCTTGTGATTCTCCCATTACATTGCTTTCATCGACTTGGAACAGTTGTATGCTTACAGAAAATAACTGATTACCAGCTAAAATGTCTATGTCTGCTCTTTTTGTATTTGATTGACATTGTAAAACCTCATGTGTCCTCTCTTGGCGTTACGGAATTCTTTCCAGTCTATTTATTATTTTTTCAGCTCCATTGACTTAATACCTACGTATGATTCCTTTTCAACATACAGTGGTCATAACTTATATTGTATATACGCATTTTTTTGGTGGTAAAAAAGTAACTAAGCCCTACATGCTAAACTGCAATTAAAAGAATTTACGCATATTTTTAAATATATTTATTAGTTAACATATGAGTGCCTTATTTCAGCACTTGGTGAATATATCTTATATGAATAGCAACAGTCATTCAAATAAATAATAAGAAAAACTAGTTGTAAATGCATATAAAACTTAGTATTAATTCCAAAAACTATTTAGGATAGCGAAAAATGATATATTTGAAATTTACGTTTCCAAAATGGCCACCTAATACGTCAATAGTCCTCAGTTGATATCCTTTGTCATACGATGTACGAAAGTTTATCAAAATTGGTAAAGTAATACATTTTTCATATTTTTTTTAATAATTTTTATTAATTTTTTGGACATGATTTCAAAATGGCCGCCCAGAGCCGCCATTTTGATTTTCTGAATTGGGTCCATAGCTATAAATGTTAGTTATGACCTCAACTAACACTCTGCCAAATTTTATGCTTTTACCACAATCTGAGCAATTGTTTCACAAACCGACTGAACTAGCGGGGACATTCTGTACTAACGTTAGTATAGACTGTCCCTACTTGAACTGATTGGGACCAGCTGCCATGCCGATTTAGATGATTGTTCTAATAGGAACTATACTCCAAAGTGCTATACTCGGCTACAACAGGGTATGTCACAAGTTTCAATATTTCTGTTTAGAACACGGGAACCTGCATTGATAATGAACTTACATGATCAAAATCAGTATACCGATTTATAAACTATAACAATTTAAATTTGTATTTCAGAAATAAAAAAATATTCTACGCCTACAGCTTTACCATATTGAAATCCATTATACAGAAATACAATTGTGATGTGTACACTCCTTAAAAGAAAGCGGGAGATTGAATTAATCTACACATTTACATTAATCACCTTTTACCAATTTTGACTACCATGATTACAAAACAATCACATTTGGACAATGCTTTTTTTATAAACCGTTAATACAGAGATTTGTAAGTATAAGGCTTCGTGCGTTGGTAAGTGTCAATTTTACGGAAGCCGATAAGGGCCATTCAAAAAAAAAATTATGTCGTAATTACGACATAGCATGTCGTAATTTCGACATAACATGTCGTTATTACGACATCGCTATGTCGTAATTTCGACATAACATGTCGTTATTACGACATCGCTATGTCGTTATTTCGACATAACATGTCGTTATTACGACATCACTATGTCGTTTTAACGACATAGCTATGTCGTAATAACGACATCACTATATATATTAAAGAATATGTATTATCATTGCCAAGAGACTAAATGACACAGAAATTAACAACTATATGTTATCATAATGCCCCCAATAATTAGAAAAGCCCCCGCATAGTCAGCTATAAAAGAGGGACGAAAGATACCAGAGGAGAGGCCCCGAAATGCTGTGTGGCAGACAGTGTTAACATTAATTAATTATTAGCTCCCTTGGTAAAACTCCAAATTTCATATTTAAAGTATTTCATTGTTGATTAATTTACATGATGCTTAATAAGTATATATTTGTTAATTGCATATCTTTTGCTATTTGAATTCATTGATTAAAGATATTTATTCATATTGTAAAGTTTAATATTTGTATCGTTGCAAAATCTTTGGTCACCTTCTTTGGTTACCTTCTGTGAGAAACTTATATAATTTATAGATACTAATTAAGGAGATACAGACTTAGTGTGATAAACTCTCTACTTGTTTGAACTAATATGTGAGGAATTATATGAGGACTGACATATATCCGACCTATAAACCAGCGCCCAACTACATGCCTTCGTGTAATAAGGGTGAATTGAAATATATTGATTGCTCTCTTTCTGCTTACAAACGTTGGACACGATGTTTCTACAACCTCTAGTATTTAAAACAGAATCTTCGAAATTTCATCCGCAAAACAAAATAAAAATGTTAGAAAACACGAACCAATATTAAAGCAAATTCAATATATGTTTCAAATTATGTTTTTACAGCTCTTGGTCATATACTAAGTAATATCTAGTATATTTGATGATTATATTAGCAAAGCTATGTGAAAAAAACCGGATGTCCAACGTTACATTTATGAAAAACTGTTTTAAATCTTATGTATAGTGATCCTATTTCTTATTCTCTGATCTTCTTGATACTTGGCAGGAACAACGACAGATGTCGGTTCTTTGTGGCGTTAAAGACGTTATTTTTGCCAAATTTTATTTGACACAGGTTAAATTTTGCAATTTTTATTAATCGTTTATAGCTTTTAACGATTTATTTAAAAGAATGGTGAAATGGGGAAAAACATCTCATTACATGAACTTCGTCCAACTTTTGCAAAGACAATTTTTAGACACCAAGACAATCCTCTAAATGTAAAATTCGAATTGAAATTTATATTGTGGAAGTACTCCATAGATCATTTAAAGTCGTCATTTCAGTAAGGTGCAATCACCAATATTAAAAGACTTATACCAGTTCACGGAGTGTTTTACTTCGCGATTTGTCCTGCTATTCATGTTATAACTGTCGTGATGAAATTAATTCCTGTACTAGCGAAGCCGGAACTTTTCGTCAATATAAACTTGTGCATGAAATGGAGGTACTAGTAATTGAAAGACAAATCCCAAACAGCGACGAAAACCGTTTCATCGAATTTTAAAAACCCGGGATTATTTAAGCCGTTTTCGCGGACGATCCAGGAGTAGATTACTATATTTTAAAATGTATATCAGAAATTAAACACTATAGATGACTTGCGGAAATAATTCTCAAGCCAAGGTTCAAGTAATTGTAGGGGTGTATTTCGACAACTTATGTACCAGGGAAAATACAATTCTGTTCAAATTTAACCAAGGGTAAAAATGTTCGATTTACTTGCAGAGTGTCAGATATATTTGTATTGGGGTTGAGTTAAGATTTAGAAATTTTACAATGACAGATGATATGCACCTTGAAAGTTAAACATCATATGATAAAAGTTTCGTACATCTAAAAAAAAATATCTTTTTTACGGAAAACTGTACCACATCTGCCTATATCTACTTCTGTCCCATCTTTCTTTCCCACATTACTTGCGACAGTAATGCATTTTTAGTTGAAATAACTTAAAGGGTAAACATTATTAAATAGATTTCCACAACTTGAGGTAATTTATGATAAAATGACATCACAAAACGAACAGAACCAGAATCAGAAATTTTAAAAATTTTGTAATATAATAAATAAATCAACCAACATATAAAAAAACGAATAAAACTCGCAAAAATTAATCAAAAACCCTCTTCGACGCCGTTTTTTATGTGTAACGTCGTGTTTTAGGAACATCGTGCCCATCGTTTGACAGTAAATACACAGCAATCGATACGTTCTTTCACCCTCATTACCACAAACCACGGAGTTGTGCGCTTAGGTGTTAGGCTTTGCTTGCCTTGATAGGACTTTATGTCAGTCGGCTTAGTCCCCGGTCGGTTTCTTATTACTTTCAATTAGGATCTATAAAATATATAAGTTTCTCACAGAAGGTAACTAAAGAAGGTGACCAAAGATTTTGCGACGATACAAATATTAAACTTTACAATATAAATAAATATCTTTAATCAATGAATTCAAATAGCAAAAGCTATGCAATTAACAGATATATACTTATTCAGCTTCATGTAAATTATTTAACAATGAAATACATTAAATATGAAATTTGGAGTTTTACCAAGGGAGCTAATAATTAATTAATAACACTGTCTGCCACACAGCATTTCGGGGGCTCTCCCTCTGGTATCTTTCGTCCCTCTTTTATAGCTGATTATGCGGGGGCTTTTCTAGTTATTGGGGGCATTATGATATGACCTATAGTTGTTAATTTCTGTGTCATTTAGTGTCTTGGCAATCATAATACATATTCTTTAATATATATAGTGATGTCGTTATTACGACATAGCTATGTCGTTATTACGACAAGTTATGTCGAAATTACGACAAAGCGATGTCGTTATAACGACATAATATGTCGAAATTACGACATAGCGATGTCGTTATAACGACATGTTATGTCGAAATTACGACATAGCGATGTCGTTCTAACGACATATTATGTCGAAATTACGACATAGCGATGTCGTTATAACGACATGTTATGTCGAAATTACGACATGCTATGTCGTAATTACGACATAAATTTTTTTTTTTGAATGGCCCTTATCGGCTTCCGTACAATTTCGAGTGACTATGTTTTGATTCACTAGAATTGACATGCTTAAAGTTTTATTATTCACTGTGTTTCGTCAGAATTGGTTAGAGGGCAACGTAAATGTAAGCTATTTTTTGTTCATCGAAAATTTTGTGTTGCCGTATGAACGGGTTTTTTTAATAATGACTTGTGCAGTGGTAAATTCTGCAGAGATCGTAGCTAAATTTACGTGTTTTGTAAACAACTTTAACGTGGAAAGTAGAGTAATAGCTAGGACGCCTACGGGTGCGGGAGTTTTTCGCTACATTGAAGACCCATTGGTGGCCTTCGGCTGTTGTCTGCTCTATGGTCGGGTTGTTTTCGCTTTGACACATTCCCCATTTCCTTTCTCAATTTTATCCCGTTTGAGAACGGAGAATTATACCAAAGTTATCAAAACTAATGATATGAAAATAAGAACATGAGGTATGATTACCAATGAGAGACCAAATGACACAGAAATTAACAACTATAGGTCACCGTACGGCTACTTATCATACGTTTTCTTAATTATATATTCGTTGCAACAAGTCACTACTATAAAATTTTAGAGCTTCCATACTGACATGATTTATAGCATACTTTTTATTTTTTTTACTTTTAATAAATCAAGAAACTAAGGTTCCAACTATCTCAGATAAAGATGACCTTAAATGAATGTGGCTATCTTTTTTTAGTTTTCAAATATTCACTAGGAAAAGGTCCATTTTAACACACACACAATCAGCCTATTATAATATAGATATGTTGGCAATAGACAAAACATGTTGTATTTTTCTTTTTTAACGACATTCGGATTTCCTTCTTGTGGAAAGCGCATCCCTTTCGTTTTCCCGTTTTCCCGATTGATAAAATTATACGACTTGGCAAATACTTATTGTATAGTGCGGTCTCAGTCAATAAGTATTGGTATAAACTTCTGTGCAACTAAATGGCTAACTCTAAGAAAGCAACTGGTGTTATTGAAAGGTAAGATTTTTTATAAGCATATGAAGAAAAAATACATGCATTTGAAATTCACAAAATACAAAATAAATAAAACCCGCGTTTAAAAATACCAATGACAAGTTATTATTTGAATACAGACCATCGTATCCATATGGATGTTTCGCTACTTGTTTCCAAGTTACAAATAAAAGATTTTTTGTTATCAATTATTATAATTGATTGACATTTGTTCTATCGAGATCGATTTTAGTTGCATCATCTTTTAATATAGAAACTTGAGAAAAAATATCTCGATATTGAGTGACTAACAGGGAAACAATCTATCATATAGGTCATATGGAATATATTATTTTAAGCGATAAGCCATAGACAATTGATCGGAATGAAATAAGATGTTGAGGGAATACTTCAATTAGACAGCCACTAAACAATTCAAACTTGTCATCTATGAGGGGGGATAGGACCTTTATCGGGACCCTTGGATCGGGTGTTTTTAAGCTGGGGATTTTGGGATTGACCCTTTCGGGATCCGGGAATTCTTTTTTTTCTAATTTCGGGACTTCGGGATTTAGATTTTTTTAAATCGGGACCTCGGGATTTCGTGTTTTTAAGCCCGGGATTTCGGGATCAGGACCCCTCCTACCCCCCTTTCATCTATATAGATTTTAGATAACGTAATATCAAATTTACGATGTTTTAAAAAGCTTTGAAAGTTATATCTATTAAGAATATTTCAGAAATTTTCTTTCTGATTTATATTTGTACAATAAAAGATCCTAACAAAGCAATTGTTTAATATTCTATATGATGGCAGTTATGATATGTTAACTAAAATATGTTCAACAAATTTACTTGTTTACAGTTGAAACGATTTTCCGAATACATCTTCATTTTTCGACAATAGATATAGGAAGATGTGGTTTGAGTGCCAATGAGACACTCTCCATCCAAGTCACAATTTATAAAAGTAAACCATTATAGATCAAGGTACGGTCTTCAACACGGAGCCTAGGCTCACACCGAACAGCAAGCTATAAAGGGCCCAAAACAATTACTAGTGTAAAATTATTCAAACGGGAAAACCAACGGTCTAGATATAATCTTTATAAAAAACGAGAAACGATGGTACCAAACCTTCTCTCTTTTCTGAAACAGTAGTATAACAACACATCATAGAAAGACACACTATAAAAGACAATATTGCTCCTCATGAATAGCATATGAAAGTCTTCATTCATTTTTTTTAATAACTGTATAAATTGATTTTTATTGTTGAATCACTATAATCATCATATATCATGTAGTACACAGACATAGACTACCTTAACAACAAATACTACCAAACGATGTTTGAGTGTAAGAATAGATCCCTGGACTTATAATATTTATGAGAATCGCTAAACAGGTGGTTATAAAAAGTGGTAAATCTTAGTCTAGATGCTTTTTCTTGGTAATTAATGGACGTCATATCAAACCATTTTCACATGTACAAATCTATAATATATATATTAATCACATCCGTTCTAATAAATTTTATATATTTTTACATGTATATTGCGTGTTTTAATTTTTCATACAGTAGTCATCATATTTTAAAAATTGAATCAGTAATGATGCGTGTTGATTTACAGACAGATTAACGATCGCATCATTTATCTTGATGATATTGTGTATTTTGAAAGGTGACATTTTAGTCTTATTTTTTTTTTTACATATTTTATAATAACTTTTAAAAAATAGCCCTAAAATCCTCAATGAAAACAGTACAACATAATCATGATAATGACGATCACATTAGAAACTATTTAAAGATATAAACAACGACATTGTTGGAGTATTTTTTTCCCGTTTGACAGAGTATCAAATTCAAACAAAGAAAATTCGTTAATGTTCTGATTTACTTTTTATGGTATTTCCATTTACTTTAAAATTTGCAGATAATTCGATTATTGAAACATTCCAAACTATGTGAGATGATCTGGACATCATTTTAAAACTTTAAGCCGTACAGAAATAATCGGCTGAGTGTCGCAAGATACCTAGAACATTTCTAAACAATTTAATACGTTTGGTGAGACTGAAATTTTACAGATTACAAGATAATGAACAAATCGTGCAGAATACAGCGGAACAACAAAAAAGAAAAAGAAAAGAGAATAATGGGGTGCTGAAATGTAAAGATCAGAAAACAATGGGCGAAACTAGATAAAGCATAGAAAAATGTTCTTGAAAATTAAAGGACAAAGAATTAAAGACCCCACTCAAGACTCTCATAAAACATAATATTTATTCTTATTTTTTTTCTTTAGGGATGGAAGTGAATCAAACAGCAACAAAATCTGCACTAATCAAACAAATGCACGAATACTTGGACCTCTAGAAAGGAGTTTTTATTTCTGGACTTTGAAATGTGATGATACATTTCCATATAAAATGTCTCTATCCAGTAAATACCCATTTACGGTAAAACACGTGTCGGATGCAATATCTTGTCTGGTCAAACAACATCCAGTGTTGCGCAAGTCTTTCGTGGATACCGGAAGCAATATAGAATTAATTGAAACCAGCGATCAATCCAACCATCTTGAAATTTTACCGAAGACACACTTTTACTCAATTTTCAATGAATTTTCTTTGAATGGTAAACTTTGGCGTTTTATACTATTGGAGCCCGCTGCCAACTCTACACATAATATAGAAGTAATGGTTGCAGTACACCATGGTTTATCTGATTATATTTATAATCGAGAGATACTTAGAACATTTGTAAACAATTTGCATCTGCTACAACTAGGCAAGAAACCTTCGACAGATATAGAATTCAATCTCACCATGCCAATCGAAGATGTTACAAAATATGTGGCTGTTAAAGATATCCAAAGCTACAGAATCGATCGAAGATTTGTCAACAAGAAAGTTTCAACAGCCGTCGAAATACTTTCCCGCTCAATCGAGAAGCTAAGCCAATTAAAGTGTCCCTGTGGTTCTAGTCGGACAATAAAGTGGAGTCTTGACAAAAATGCAACACGTTCTTTTCTTGTTTCGCGTAGCAAATGTAATGGGTCGTTTAATTCTTTGATATTATCAGTATGCATTACATCTTTCATGAGGTTGATAAGTGGAAGTCTTAAACAAGATGAAATTGTAGATCTTTCATTCGCATTCATGGTTAATCTACGTAGGTACATATTAAACCGAGAAGAATTCCGAGGGAATGCTAGTATAGATGTACACTTCTTTTTACAGTTAGACGCATCTGTAAGTTCGGACAAGCAATTCTGGCTGATGGCCAATGAAATATCAGACAAAATTCGTGAGATAATCGATTCCGCGGGACTCCTTACTTCAGCAGAAGACTGGATAGATATACCTAGGGAAATAATAGCTCTGACACACGTTGGTACTATAGATAATTTCCTTGAAGACGAGACGACCATTCGCCTTGAAGACCTTCAAGTAAATGTTAATGCCAATCAAGAACTGTCGGCATTTTTTCATGTCATCACTTATTTTTCCCGAGGTGAGATGCATTTCTGTATAGCATATGGGTCGTCTTTTATACCTGATCAATTTGCTCAAGCGTTTACCAATGGAATCAATGAAACTATCCAACATATAGTGAATGTATCCAAACTTTAGATATTTATTTTGAACAACCTCCGTTTGCAAGAATGTTTCTTCAAGAAATAAAATCATACCAAATATATTTATTGAAATTAAATCATGTTTCATATATAGTTTTATTTGTATGACTTGATTACCGAAATCATTTTAATTTGAAGACAGCCAGGGAAGGATCCAGGAATTTGGAAAGGGGGGGCGAAGTTTTTAAAGATTGCCGAGCTGAGCGAGTCGAAAAATTATTTGGGACCTTTTTTGAGCTAAAAAACATAAAATAAGTGTAAAATGCACTTTTTAAACGGTTCCTGGCCTGAGGCATGCATATTCCATATTCTATAGTTGCTGTAAAGTAAAAGGGTTGGACATTTTTTATGCTGTATTCTCCCTATTGATTGTCTATCATAAAATGATAGTATGGATCCAAAGCTATGTACTGATATAAAATAAATTGTCAGTAAAAAATAGACGGGAAAAATTCTTGTTCGTTGTATGTTAAGTTAGCATAACCTCACAGATTTCTTGTTGTAACAAGAAATACGCGGGCTATTCGATGAAATTTACAATACGACCGACACGAGTTAAAAAAGTCAAACAAGCAATTGTTATCCAAATGTTTGGTTGATATGTTTCACCCAACAAAATAAAGGGAGGTGAGGGGTTCCAAATAAACCAAAGGCTACGAATGACAACGAATTTATGAATGACGGTCGACAAATGGAGACATTAAGGCCACACTCAGCAGTCAGATTGCAGTCTGGTCTTGAAAAAAGTATTCAATATATCAGTTCGGCGAAACATACATTCCGGTCAGACATGCAAACCCCGGCCTAAAAAAAAATACGCCCGTTTTTCATTCATCATGTTCATTTAAGGCAGTGTCTGCATGCGCGTACCTGCATGCGGGTACGAATAGCAAAATTGCCTTTCGTAGGCTACACGCAGACACTGCCTTCATTAAATGCTAAATAATTCTGTTGGAAATTTTCGTTTCTAATAGCAAAAAAGTGGACAATATTATTGTTTTCAATCCAGATACGGCCAGAATTTTATTTAATGCAAAAATCAGAGTCAGAGACAGTTCTGAATTTTCTCTCTAATATACCTTATACTGCCTCCTCAAATCAAATGGTTCGTACCTTAGACTTTAAATCTATCTAGAGCTTATACTGATCATTATTCAGCTACCATGTTATTTTGAAATAGGCTGGGGCGTTTGGGGTTAAACATGTTTTCGTAGGTAAATAATATTGCTGTGGATTTTTTTATGAGAGTGTAATAGAGTATTACTTTCTATTTGGCTCAATTTTGAAATAGAAGTCACTACGTTCTTGCTCAATCCTGTGTCGCTTTCAAGGTATCATAGTTGTCATCCTCAGCAATGTGTTACTGTAATTTGAATTTCAAAATAACTGAGTGACTGGTCAACTCCACCATAGCGAATCACATGACTTTGACATACTCAGTAAATACCAGTGAAAAATATCATTATAAGTAAAGAATTGTCGCATAAAAATTAAATACACGGGAAATGGCATAAGTTCACGAAGTCTAGTCTGATTAATCATTAAAAAAAAGTTCAAGCAAAGGGGGGCGTACGCCCTCTATGCCCCTCCTCTGGATCCGCTACTGACAGCAACTAGTAGAAGGAAGAGCCTGCTTATCTCCTAACAATTTTTGGAGATACCAACCATATGGAAAGGAAGGCTTAATTGTGCCATTTTTGATCTGGTGTTTAATAGCATTCGTAGATGCCCATTTAGACAGCCGTAAATCCAAAACACCATAGTAAATCAAATATACACAAACCTTTAGATCACACGATAAACTAATCACTATCATAGAGACATATTAAGTCTCCAATAGCAAGTCTATACTTAGCCTAAACAAAACGAAATTACTCCAACAGATAGCGTTTACTATCGGAAAAAGATACAGAAGCGGATTTAAAGGGGGCGGCCCCCTTTTTTTGGAAAAAAATTGGTTGATTTATATAGAAAATCACTGAAGCATGACCAGAGCGGCCCCCTCTAAGGTAGTTAGTGGGCCCCCGCTTATGAAAATTTCTGGATCCGCCACTGAGATAGATATGTTTGCTACACTAAAACATATTTCTAGCAGATAGATTTATTTCATATTCAAGCATAAACCTATACCGAATAATCAGATGTACGAAATACTAGCTAAAACTTAGGTAGACATATGTATGTTTTATTCAATCAAATCCTATACATAATGATGTTAAGCTAGCTATAAAACCAGGTTTTATCTACCATTTTCTATATAAAGAAATGCCTGTACCAGGTCAGGAGTATAACAGTTGTTTTCTATTCGTTTGATGTGTTTAAGCCTTCGATTTGGCCATTTTACTAGGGGCAAACATATGAAATACTCAAACCTCAGCATACATGTATGTCATCTTTAAAAACAAACCCAAAATTAAAAACATGCAAAACACAAACAATCAACAGAAGAAAGGAATAAAAAACACATTGATTGAGTGTTGGTTGCTTTATGCCAGTGGCAAGTATTTTATGTTTGTTCAGTACGAGAACACTTAACAATAAATACAATATAGGTAGGTCCAGTAATAGCGGTCAACTAGGTTGCAGGTCGGGAAAATTTGGACTGCCACCACGTGAAAACGTGGATAAATGGGAAAGGGACGGAAATCGAGCCTTGTAACGGGCCACCCAAAGAGGTGTTACACGGATTCTTAACGAGCAAAGTGCGTGACACTCTCTTTACACGAGGCATGGATTTAACATCACAAATTTGACCGGACATGGCTGCGTACTTATACATTCAGCACAGCCAAACATACACCCCACTTTGGACAGGGTTTTACTGCCGGTCAGAAGAAGACCCGTAGTGACCATATGTCTATTCCCTAGTCACCTTGCTTGCTGATCTTCACAACCCCGAGTTTAGAAATTCAAAAATAAAAAATAATAACTTATCAATCGTTCAGGATAATTAATAAAACACAACGTCAGTGCAACCAATCGTTGTCAACACCTCGATCTATTACTGGAAGAAATATAGAGGATCTTGATATTTCATAGTTAATAAAGACAACAACAAAAATGTATCGAAGTTTTTTTTAGTGAATACTATATAACAAACATATGCAATAAGTAATCATTAATACAAAGAAAGTAAGGAGTTGTGTTATGATTGACAATGAGACAACTATCCTCAAGAGTGTCTAAATGATGTAGATATAAGCAACAATAGGTCACATCACAACCTTTTACAATTAATAAAACCCATACTTTATAGTCAGCTATAAAAGGCCTTAGCATTACAAAATTTGAAACAATTCAAACAAAAAACCGAACGACTAGATTTATGACAAAGCAGTTAAGAATTGTGTTCTGCTCTATGGTCGGGTTGTTGTCTCATTGACCCATTCCCAATTTCCATTCTCAATTTTAAATATTATAAAAGCAACAAACAGCAACCACTGAATTGCACGCTGCTCACTTGGGACAGCCACAGAAAGGATGGCAAACAGAGGTTAAAACGGCTTTATTCAAGAAATTGGTACGAATTACATAAAACAACATACACACACTAACGATCTAAGAATACTGACAATTACACAAAGCTAGTCCAGAGCATGAATGAATCCATAGATAGTTAACGTTCTCGTGGCTTTAATGGTATCTCTGTTTATAGTTAGCAAAGGTATACCCTCGGAGACGAAACTTCCACCAGCAGTATGATAGAAAATGAGACGGAGACTCAACGACAAAAATAACAGAGCGACATAAAGAAGACAACACACATCCATGACAAGTAGGCAGGTGTCTAAACTCGAACGCTGACCAATTTCTAAACAAATATTATTGAGAAAACGAAACTAACTTTTCTGGTGATCACTTTACTCTCTTAAAGTAGAACTATAAACATATTTGTCATACACGTGGGAGGTTAAACTAGATTTAACCCAAATTTCCTCGGAAATACCTGTACCAAGTCAGGAATATGACTGTCTAAGAAAACCAGTTATTCTTTGGCAGAGAAGACCGTTTGAACGCCATTATATCACTGTTTGATCTTAAACATATGTAGATTTGCATACCGAAAGATGATAGATGTACACTAAAAGATAGACAGGCTTATCATGAAGTTAACTTAAGAAAAAGTATTTAAACTTAAAGAGATGTAAAAGAGGGGCGAAAGATACAAAAGGGAAGTCAAACTCAAAGATCGAAAATAAGCTGACAACGAAATGGCTAAAAATAAAAGACAAAAAGACAAATAATAGTACACAAAACACAACATAGAAAAACAAAATACTTAGCAACACGAACCTCAACAAAAACTGGGGGTGATCTCAGGAACTCCGGAAAAGTAAGCAGATCCTGCTCGACACGTGGCACCCGTCGTGTTCCGAATTTTATTACAAATCCAGTACATAGTCTTATGTCAAATTCGTGAAAAGGGAAGCGGATTGTAGTTACGACATAAGGAACATATGCGATATCATCTGTGTAAACATTTAAAGAGATGTAAAAGAGGGGCGAAAGATGCAAAAGGGAAGTCAAACTCAAAGATCGAAAATAAGCTGACAACGACATGGCTAAAAAGTAAAAAGACAAAAAGACAAATAATAATACACAAAACACAACATAGAAAAACTAAAAAGTTAGCAACACGAACCTCAACAAAAACTGGGGGTGATCTCAGGAACTCCGGAAGAGTAAGCAGATCCTGCTCGACACGTGGCACCCGTCGTGTTGCTTATTTTATTACAAATCCAGTACATAGACTTATGTCAAATTCGTAAAAGGGAAGCGGATTGTAGTTACGACATAAGGAACATATGCGATATCATCTGTGTAAACATTTACAAAAAAACATAACTGAATACACAGGGGTTTTGCATTTTGAGGTCTGACACCTTGATAAGTACAAACATAATGAATATGAACACTAAAAGCACAAAAGTTACTAAAACACTTCGTACCTTCCAAGATCTTGTTGAGTATGACAAATCATGTATTGATGAAGATTATGATAATAATTTAAAAAAAGACCCAGTTGGCACAAAACAATTTACTCTGAGCATAGAAATACGTCTGCAACTTGAACAGTTTAAAGCCTTATTTCACAAAGATATATAAAATTGAAAATATTTTATGTCTTAGAAAATTTGAACTATTCTGGATTTGAACATGCAGTCTTTTTTCGTCACTGCAGTACTTGTCAAATGTATCAAGTTGGGTAAAATCTTTGAGATGTGCCCCACAACTAATATTGTTTAATTTGTTTTGATTCATTCTGAAAATTGCGGAACAATTGATATATGAACAAGAAAAAGTGATTTCAACTGTGTAACTGAGTTGAAGTTACAATACATTATATGGCCTATGATTTTTTTTACACTTTTGCAAAGATAAAAAAAAAAAAAAAACGAAAGATCACAATCAAGAGATTTTTGATGTTTTCTGAAACACAAAGCACATTTAACATTAATATACAAAGTTTCTACGAGGCTTTAAAACTTTTCATGTTGCACACATATTTCTGAATAAATTTTGTGGTGTAACATAGCCATTTTCCCAAGCGGTATCCAAAAAAGTATTGTTTACAGCTAAATTCAGAGATACTTGACATAATTACGTAAATAAGACAAACATATGTGTATGTTATGTGAAATACCGTTATAACTAATAAACCAGCAGTCCATGTACATTGTCAATCATACATTTTAATTTTAAATATTCAGTATACATAGAAATGAACTGCTCTATTTGACGATTTCTACCTTAGTTTTCGAATGAGTGGTTATATGTTGTCGACAAAATAAATGTAGTACACACGACAACTGGCCTCACATGTTATAACTTATTACACTAAAACATTATTACATGATAGGAATATTTTCCTTTTTATACATTGAATACCATGTTTATTAGAATAAAGCAAAAACTGTTTCAATGTGCTTTGTTACTAATGTCAATTTTGAGGACGATTCTGACAATCCCTTATAACAGGATATTAAGTATTATAGAGAAGCTATATAAAAGGTAAGACTCTTAACTTGTTAATTGAAATACAAGGGATCGTCATAAAGTTGATACATTGCAAGCAAGTTAACTAGTTTCCTGAATAGAGTTATTTAACATGTTTAATGCCACTCTTGCTTGTATTTGATTACTACGGAACTTGATAAATTATACTATGTGTTGCCTGGTTTAAGATTATTTGACACATTTTGAAAATTATATATGACAACCTATTTTGTAACCTAAAGTGTAATGAATGAACTGGATTAAAATTAATACAACTGTAGCATTACACAAATATTTTTAATTTCATCTTTGGCACTTAAGGTGCTCCGTACATTATCAACCTTCGTTTTAAACTTGATTTTCTCTATAATTAAGAATATCAATGAATACAGTGATAAAGAAATATCAAATATTTGTGGTCACAATACCCTAAGCAATGTTTGATCAAAACTTATATCAAAATGTGCTGCCTTTGGTCCGTAAAATATGCCCAAGAGTGATATTAGTAGAGTATAGTGGTAGGACAAAAAAATAAAACTGAATATTACAAGTTCTTTACTTCTAACGATAACATATGGAAAATATTTAGGAAGACATAAACGGTTGATATCAATAGCTTTCAAAAGACGAAACAGGATGAAAAGGACATTTAGTACGAACAACAAATAAGTCATCTTGGTACAGACCCAGCTGGATTCAGAAAGATATAATCAGTTTAAATATTCCGAAATGAAAGCGAACCTCGATCCCAAATACATAAACTTTTTAGTATTTTGGCAGTTTTGCGAATATTCTTTGTGTGTATTAAAGATATTTATATGAAAGCATTATAATAAGTTTTTGCAGATTCGGCATTGGAGTTTGACGTTTTGTGAATGACTTTTGACTGCGAATTAAATAATTTAGGACAGGTTATAATTTCTGTGGTAGGACATCCTGAAGCTCAGTTAAGTAAAACAACTTTAAGTAAAATCAAACATATAATCGAAGCAGAAACTTTACTGTTTTCAAATGATTTTGTCAAGTAAAGAAGTTATAAATAACAATGGCCATTTTCCTGACTTGGTACAGGATATTTTAATACTGCAGTTAATTTTCCAATAAAATAAAGCTTATTTTTTCTTTTCTACGTTGCTCTCACTTGACATGGCACTAAGATGTCATACCACAGAGAAGGTTATCCGTCGAAAAATATAAACTTTGGAGTCAAAAGTCGTTACTTAATTCACTAACAATTTCTTAACAGGAAATAAAACATAATCAATACATTTGCAGATAAGACAACTATTTTTGTATTTTGAGACAAGAAAAATATCACTGGAGAATAGAATCACAGACAATTTGAATGGTCAAACAATTGGTGATGGTGATGATGTAATTTGTGCAGTGTTGATTTATGTCGCTTTCCCCTATAAACCTGCTGGAAGTGTTTTTGTGTTAGGAGCACATTGCTGTAAATGAAGTTATGAATATGAAGTTAATTTTTTGTTTCTTTTTTTCACATATTTGTTTGTTTTATAGTGATTAAAATTATAACCCAAAGTTGACTGCTGTACCCCTATTTTTGACATTTTTACCTTATGTCTTCTTGTTTTATTCACAAATCATTGTCTGTATTTATGCGATTTTACTTTTTATTCTTTTTTTTATTTTGTTACAGGAAGCAAAACAATCTACAATTGGAAGAAGCACGGACACTTGGATCTTTAGAAAGATATTTTTATTTTTGGATTCTACAATTTGATGATACGTTTCCGTATAAAATTACTCTTTCAAGCAAAATCCCGTTTACAGTCAAACACATATCGGATGCAATTTCTGCCTTGGTTATTCAGCATCCTGTGTTACGAAAATCCTTTCTAAATAACGGAAGAACTGTGAAATTGGTTGAAATTCCAAATATAGTCGATTACCTTGAGATATTGTCGAAAAAACATTTTGACTCATTGTTCAATAATTTTTCTTTAAACGGCAAATCATGGCGACTTGTTATGTTGGAACCCGATGTGGAATCGACACACACTATAACCATTTTGATCGGTGTTCATCATGCCCTGTCAGATTATATTTATAACCGTCAGATAATAACATCATTTGTTCTCAATTTAGATAAGCTACAACATGGTATGACTCCCTCATCAGACATTGTCTTTAAGCACAGTAAACCGATCGAGGAAATGACACGTGATACACCCATAAGAGAGGTTGAAAGTTGCTATGTCGGTCCAACATATCAGGATAAAAAAGTTCTCACAGCAACAGAGTTATTATTACATGCAGTCAAGAAATTCGGTCATACAAAATCTTCGTTCAGTTCTAGTAGGACATTAAAATGGAAGTTAGGCAAGGAAACATCACAGATTTTTTTTGATTCAAGACGGAAATGTAAAGGATCAATTACTGCATTACTTTTAACTGTTTGCATCTCATCCTTCATGAAGTTAACACAGACATGTTTGAAAAAGGACGAAGTAGTTAACCTACCTTTCGTGTTTATGGTTAATCTACGTAGATATATAAAAAGCGAAGAAGAGTTCCGAGGGAATGCATCCATAGATGTGCAATGCTATTTACAAATGACGTCATCATTTACCTCGAACAAACAATTCTGGGTTACGGCAAATAATATTTCGATGAAAATTAGAGAGATAGTAGAAAGTGGAAATCTTCTCGTTGCAGCGAAAGACTGGATAGATTCTCCTGTAGCAGCTATAGATTTTACACATGTTGGTTCCACAGATGATTTTATAGAAGAGAAAACTAACATTTGCATCGACGACCTTGAGACCAACACAAATGTCAATCAAGAAAAGTCACCAATATTCAATGTCAATACCAATTCAGTTCGAGGCGAGTTGCAACTTTTAATTTCGTACAGTTCCTCGTTAATGCCTGATATGTTTGCACAAAAGTTTGCTGATGGTATAACTGAAAGTATACAAAATTTAGAAAATGAGCAGCCCAAATGATGAATTTTTGTATAATATGAAACTACGATCAAATACTAATTTTGTTAAATTACAAAACACAGGCATATTGGTTATGTGAGATATTATTTTTTCAAAATGAAAAACAGATCCATTCAAAACGATACTATTTTAAAAAATGTCAAACAATTTAAACCCGACAGTTGCTGTTTTGTGCATTAATTAGGCCGTCAGTTTCCTCGTTTTTATTGTTTATCAAGTTGTCTCGTTGGCAGTCATGCTACTTCTTCTTTTTATAAAATGAATGCAAATTTGGTATTTACAATGAGACCACAACACTTTGTTTTTAAATAATGTTTAAAGGGTCTTCCTCCGTCTTTGATTTTGAAGTAGCAGATCATAGTTTGTCTAGATCTTTAATAAAATGTGCATATTTTGAGAGCGATATGTAATCATGTGACTTATAATGTTGATATAGGAAATTTTTTCAACTTTGCCAAATAAGGGGAGATAACTCAGATGAAATCATTTTATAATAAAAAGTACTTTGAATTTACCTATCTTTATATGAAGCAAGAAAACAAGTCCGGTAATCATTTTTTTTCTCTTATCTGAAAGCATGTTTTAAGAGCTATCTCCTCACATTTGATCTTAAAATGCTATGGTGCAGTTTCCTTTTATCACAAACAATGGATTTTCCATGCATAATCTATACGAAATGGGACAATTTTGCACAACCTATGGAATGAAAAAACGTTCCGTGACCAATATTTTTTATTGGATTTTTTGAAAAGTATGACAAAAAATTCATTTGACAAATTATAAAAAAAATCTATCTATAATACTAAAATTACGAGGTCCAATTTGTCAGCCGTCATCAGGTAAAAACGACAAATCCAAGAATTCAACTTTATATATAATAGCTAATATAGGACTATGGTGTTGATTAAAAATTACACCACTCCAGACCCTTTTGTTTTCCACATAATTAATATTTCCAATAATTAACAAGTTCAGGGTCGAATCCGATACCGATACCAATATTATAATATATATTCACCTGTTACCTATTACCTTATCTGTACGTTCTGCACCTGACAAGCGCACCACCAAAAGTTGTATTTAGGATGCTACATGGATAGATAGATAGATAGATAGATAGTTTATTAACGTCTCACCATTAATATACACAATACAATATTTACATATATCATAAAACATAAATATATATTAATGCCATTCTTAAAAGAATTATGAGAGACAAAAAGTAAAATTTCATCAAACAATAAAAGGACTTTATAAAACTATGTACTTATTAAAATTTCTAAAACAAATTACAAAAATTTAACAGTCTAAAAAAATTATCGTTTTAAAAAACGTCTCCTTCTGTCTAAAATAGATTTGCAGGTTTTGGCACATTTTAGTAAGACTTTCTAAGATGACCATACGAATACTTAAAATCTGCACTTGAAAATAAGGCGTATAGGTAGTTTTAATTTGTTAGCGGGAATGACGTACTACAATAAGGCTTACGCATAGTTATATACTTTAATTCAGTCACGGACCCGCGATAACACGGGTGTGTTCTAGTTGATTTAATTAAGACACACTAGCCTCCTTAATATATCTTCTAAAAAAAATTCGTTAGAATTATTTTCCAATGATTCCAGATTTTGCTAGGTCTATAGAAACAACAGTAGTATATCGCTGGCCGAAAGTCATAAATCGATTGAGAAAAAACATATCCGGACCACCAACTTAAATCGAGGTAAACACATTCACCATAAGAGGACAACAACGGAACATCAGAATCATCGTAGTGCAACAAAAACAAACGCCAGCAACTAAAACACGGAATAATTGATAACAACTGCCATATTTCGGACTTGGTACAGGACATTTTAAGAAGAAATGGTGGATTGAACATGGTTTTATGGCTAGGCAAACCTCCCGCTCATATGTTCATGTTAAAAAATATATCGCTTAAATTACAACACTATGCGACAGCAAAACACCACACACAAATAAGCAAGAACACTCATCACAGAGAAACGCACAAATACATGGAATAATAGTCATTACAACATGTAAACCACAGAATAGTAACGAACATCTTCCATTAATGACAACACAGGACAAGACAAGCAGTGAAAAACCTTTGTGATGAATATATAATCTTTCAATTTATACAATTTATAATTATTTTCACAATACTAGTCCAAACAATTTTTATGATTATGACGGTATTGAGACACTATTTTAAATTAGTGCTGTGACGACGTTATAATTATTTTGACTAAGACAAAACTAGTATCCATTGAAAATGGAAACAAAATAGACCATAGTGACAAACAAAACATATGTGACGCACCAAAAGTACAGAACCCAAAACACAAACAATAAACGACACGAAATAACACAATATTCAACCAAACACCCAATAGAAACATCATTACTAAATACATGAATGTTCAAACGAGGGTTACTGTTGCGAGGACTAAGGGACGACATCAAAAATAAAGGATGGACAAAAAACAAAATCGGGGTAACAAACTAAAACTGAGGGAAACGCATTAAATATAAGTTGAGAACTACGACACAACACTACAATGTAACACACACAGAAACTGACCAAGCATCAGAAAAAATCCCACGATAATAACAAATAAAACATCAAAACCAAATACATGAATTTGGGATAGACAAGTACCGCGACAAGTATCGCAATGTGAATTTACACAAAAGATCGATGCAGGATAAAAAAACTTAAATTAAATAGTTTTGGGCTGGGGGGGGGGGGGGGGGGGGGGGTTAAAATTCTGCACGTTTTGTATATCTAAAATCGATTTTTACATATATCCCTATTGGTAAATCAATTTTTCCCAAATTAAGTTAAGAGGGGGGTTGGGGTGGGGGTTGGGGTGTCAGTGAAAAAACTATGTGAATTAAGTTTTTTTTTATCCTACATTGAACTTTTGATGTCGTACCTAAAGTTGATCAAATCATCTACTGTATTTATAAAAATATGTTACAAATACAATTCTTTAAACAGCGAGTAAACAGGACAATAAACTTAGGCCGTGTTCACATTGACCTAAACTCGGTGTTGTGTAAGTGCAACTCACACGTAAACTAAACAAAATTACGTTCCCATTGATAAAACTCAATGTTTACATGTAGTGTAAATCATGTTTTGTCTACATGCAGTCGATACTCGATGTAGGCCTTGTGTAGATTAAATGTACACAAAACTAGGCATTTAAAACATTAGTTTCACCGTGCATATTTAAGAAAGGAACGATTTTTTAATAAAATTGATATTTATAGCAATTATTTATGAAGTTCTTTACAGAAATATTTGTCTCAACTTGATATATTTATTTGTTTTGTTTAGAAATAAAACTTAACGTAGCTTTATTAAGCCCTTATCAAGACCCAAAGCAGCATCATTGCTGAACACATAATTCATTTGAAAATTAGTCTTTCCGAATTGACTTAACTTACACAGAAATATTTGCCACTGGTCTTTACTCAAACAACGATTCACTCATAAAATTACTTAAAAAGTTTTCTAATGCTTAATCGAGATATCTTTAGTATCTTTAAACTACTGCAAATCATCAAAATGGCTTTCATAAAGAAGCAACCACCTAACTTAAAAAAAAAAGGGGGGGGGGGGGGGGGTATTTTGTTTATTTATTTGAGTCAGAATTTTGCCGCGCAAACATTTTATTCCGGTTTTTTTTTTTCGATGCTGGTAATCAATTTTTTTTTCTTCTACATTTAACACTATAATGTATGGGGAAACTCTTGATTCAGAATATTTTTTATCATCTGTAGAACCAGAATTGTTTTCTTTATCCAATTGGGGTTCGGAATATTTCCATCCCCCCTATTTAGAGTCAAATGGTCGTTCCCTTACTGCTAGAAAAGTTGTCCGAAAATGTTTCATTCGATTCTACGAAATGAACATTTAAATGACATAGAGTTTACAAATGTGAACAAATCTTATGTACAGGTAATTAAACAAGGTGTATAGATGTGAACAAATATAATGTGAAACCAATGTCCAGTTCATTAAACTAATTGTAAACAAGTTTACTGTACATGGAATTTGGTGTGAACACGGCCTTATATTTATTTAAAGGTATAGGAAGACGAAACCATAAAGCAATCCAACCAGTAAAATATAAAAGACAAAATGAGGGAAAAACAAGCAGCAGTCCATAAAACTTATGATTGAGCATCGTGAACACATGAGCTTGATGGTATTACCTTGTCTTAACCTAAAAAAAAATACACATTAAAGATACCAGGGTAATGAATTTGTACCCAAGACGCTCGTTTCGTCTCAATAAAATTTAGCAGTGACTCGCTCAAATTAAAACATTCGGCAGGCCAAATCAAATAAGAAGCTGTAGAGCTTTAAAAAACGAATATAAATCATCATGACATGTACATGGTATTTTATAACATAAAATAATGACCGTGAACGTGCACAATTGGAAGTAAAACACGATACAGGATGAAGAACAATCATGATCGATAACTAAAATAAATATAATGAGAGTCACAAAATCAAAACGGAGAACTAAATCAAAAGCAACACACATCATATACAGAATGTGAAGCTCCTGACTTTTCATGACAGATGAAACACACATTCAGAGATTTTATAAACGAAGGCAGTTACGCTAGGTCCCTGTTTATCTGTCACGTATATCTTGTGACGGTCAACAGAGACAGACACGATTCCATGAATAACAGCTAATAATTCTTATTTCAATAGCTTCCTAAAATGTTACAATCTTTTTTTTACACAGACAGCATGCACAAAGTTGAGGACAGCTGTGAAATGCGCTTTTAAAAGTAGTTTTATACAACTGTGTTAAACATATATTTAAAAAAAAGTAGGTTTTTGATGAAAAAATGTTGCAAAATAGCGATTAAAATCCACGTTATTGAAAAAGTTCAAATCGATAGAGTATAAAACGAAAATGGAGAAAAATAGCAAAAATATGTGAAATTTTCATATAATAAAACTTTTTGGATTCGAACTATGACGTCATACGAATTTAAACCCCCCCTCCCCCCCAAAAAAAAATGAAAAACAGCCATGGTGGATAAGTTGGGAATGTGTTCATTAGGAAAAACTTACTATTAGAAAATGGAAGAATCGGTAAACAAAATATTTAGTTGCTATTTTTTTTAAAGTAGTAGGTCCGGTAAGGACCAATTTTGGCATCAAATTTCAGGTTCATCTGACGAAAGATTGTGACCACTTTTTAAACACCTAAGTGTCTATTTCATTTGAATCAATTAGTTTATGTGAAAGATTTTAACTGATTTAGTCATTAAAAACGACCCGATTCAAGCTCAAATATGAAAAATTTACCAAATATGCCGAAAAATGTCACTTTTCAGATGGTTTTTGTCAAAAATGAAAGTGGCCGCATCCGTGTTCATCCTCAATCTTTATATATGTAATGTATTATCATAAAATACAACTTACATTTTAATTTTAAGGATGAACACGAATGCGGACACTTTCGTTTCACACGAAAACCGTCTAAAATTTAACTAAAATGCTAGAATTGTGAAGATTTTAGTAATTAAGCATGACTTAATGGTGCTAATACCCGATATATGTGCATTGTATTGTCAAAAAACAGCTCATATTTATGTAGCAGAAGCATTCTACTGTACAATAAATAACTAAAAGTTTACATTTTAACAATTTGTAAAACTGCTATATTTTGGAGCCAAAAACGGGTCTTACTGGACCTTCTCCTTTCGAATTGAACTGATATTCCAATTGTGCATAACAAGAGGTAGTCGAGGCTGAACACCTTATATCTTTTTAATGTCCAGCTATTATGTTACAATTTAAAGAACGTGTTAACGCTATTATCTGATTAGGGTTCACGATATAGTCGCTTATTAAGTCCATTACACTGACCTTATCATATGTTTTTAAAGATTTACAGAATGTGCATTTGCTATGCTTTGTTGTTAGAAAAAAGAAAAGAAATATGCTATGTTGAACGTTTATGTTTAAAGTTATGTCATGAACTCAGTGTCCAGTGTTTTTGTTACGCTTTTATTTTCTGGGGAAAATGCCGACGTCGTAAATGATTTTAGTAATTGAAGTCGTTACGTTTGTGGACTCAGCTTTGTGAACGCCGTCACAGTACTCTGATATTATATTAACTGGTAGATATTTATTTAGTTGCTTCTATCGCAGATATGAGAATTGAAAACATTTAATTTGTAGGAAAAAAGTAAAATAATAAAAGAACCGAACACTGAGGAAAATTCAAAACGCAAAGTCCGTAATCAAATGGCAAACCAATAGCTTATATAAATCAAACGAAGGAAAACAACTGACATTTTACTGACCTGGTACATGCATTTTCTTATGTAGAAAATTGGGGATTACACCAGATTTATAGATAAGCTTAACCTCTCACCATTAGTACAGTCGCATAAAATTCCTTTATTTAGAAACAACGACGTGTGAACAAAACAAACAGACATAATAGGTAAAGTAGTCAATAGTATAGGGGTTCAGCAATCAATATATAAAACGAACACATAGGGAACAAAGAAATACAAGAAGGCTATAGACAAGACACATTAGCAAAAATGAAAGCCAAGAATACAGAAATTTACTATGGAACAATAGCATAAAGACGGAACAACGACAAATGAATATCACAAAAACATAGACTAAACAGTAAAGGGAATATTCACAAAGACAAATACAAGATGACTATAACACGCTATTGAGATGAAAAACAACGTAAGTACCCATAATTCCTTCTTCAAGAAAACTGTGTATTATTTTTTAAGTTGATAAGTAATATTACCAACAAGGTCTTGGTACCTTTTGATGAATTTTTTTTTGAAAAAGGAATAGACGTTCTTTGACATACCCCTGGATCATTAACTTTCTACTCCGACATACGTTTTAATATCAATGTGAAATTTAAAGCCTTACTGTTTCAAATTTTCTCTTCGGAAAAAATCTTCAGTTCACTGCAAGTTCAAGAACAAACACCATTGATTAATGTATCATTGATTGATACGTTTAAAATACGTTTTGAAACAAAAGTGTACTTGACCGGTAAATTAAAATGATAACTACCTAAAACTTGGTATGCGTATTGTATATCTTTTTATAAACCATAAAGCAGAGGGTAACATACATATTGTATTTCAAATTGATTGTTTAATCTATTTCATTGTTACACCTATGACCAGTATTTGTTCATTTAATGTTAGCAGTAGTATTCTAGACAATTCTAGTTATGACACGAGCTTGTACAAAAACATAAAAAAAGCCAATCTCATTAAAATCCGATGTTCTGATACGCTACCCTCCACTAGTGCATGAGATTGAAAAAAAGCAATTCAGAGATGAATGAATCATTTTGTAATTTCATTAGGGTTACAAATCGTTGCCCTAAATAAAGGCAACAGTAGTATACCGCTGTTCGAAATTCATAAATCGATAGAGAAAAAACAAATCTGGGTTACAAACTAAAACCGAGGGAGACGTATCAAATATAAGAGAACTATGACACAACAGAAACACAACATTAAAATGTAACACACACAGAAACGAACTTTAATATAACAATGGCCATTTTCCGGACTTGGTACAGGTCATTTTAAGAAAAAAAAATGGTGGGTTGAACCTGGTTTTATGGCATGGCAAACCTCCCGCTTTAATGGCAATGATGTTAACTATAACATTAAAATGACAACATTGCATGACAGGACTACAATACAATTAAATGGGTTAAATATATGACGGAGAATTAAACGAATAATAGCCAACCTAAACACACTTTGTATGAAGTGCGAATATTCATAATAAAAATGTGCACACCATCAACGACTTCACAACCTTAAAAAATCAAAAAAGTGCATACAATTTTAATGATTACATTAGTAGACTACAACCATGAAAATAAGATTCATATCCAATAGTTCGTTCGTTTCACTATGTATTGTTGTTGCGTTGTCATAGGTAGCTCGTCCTGAATGTAAGCACGGATTTTTTTTGGACATAAATCTAATCTTGGAATGCCTCTGGGTTGTTTTCAGCCAATCAACATTATAGATTGTATAGAACATACCTGCAATGTAATTATTTATGTGTGAGGAGGGACCGTTAATAAATGTTGATGATAATACAACATTACCTTGGCACCTTGTCCTCCCACTACTAATATCATGATGATAGATCTGAGTAATATCTACCTAAGTTTATAGAACGAGAGCAACATGGTATATATATATATAAATATTAAGATTACCTTTTCAAAGGGAATGTGAGCTTTTGCCATCACGGCGTCTGATAAAGTCCGTCGGCGTTCGTCGTTGTCCGTCAGATGTTAACTGTTTCAAGCATCTTTTTCTCTCTCAAACTACTGTTACAGTATCGATTTCAACCTAACGCAAGAATAATCAGCACTAGGGTTAATAGAATACATTGCTTGTTTAATTTTCTATTTCATTAAAAAAAACATGGCCGCCACGGCTAAAAATTGAATATAGGGGTAAAGTGATGACTTCATCTACAGCACACATAACACTTAACCATAATTGTAAGACTTTTGTAGTTTGTATTTTTGATGTTGTATTGTACAAAATAAGATATGGCTCTGTACTAAATATTATATTTATTCAAGTCGATGTTTGAAAAAAATTCTATTACTTCAGGCACTCAAACATAAGTTAAATGATCTGTACTGTACTGAAAAAAATGTAGCTATTTACAAACAAAACCAAGAACAGTTTTAGAGAGAATGGAATAGCTGGCACTTTCTGTGTTTATAAGTGAGAACAATCACACAAATACATGAGACTTTTGTTTATTAAATTTGCTAATTCAACCTATAAATCTGGCTCTTTACTTTCTATCTTTCTTGAATCAGATACAATATAATGGCAGTAATATATAGAGCAAACTGCAAATGATCAATTCTTGGTTTTTTTTCTCCTTAAAATTTCAAACTTGTAAATGATTTTTTTTTTGTTGTTGGTTTTTTTTTGAAATTTTTTTGATTTTTTTCTTTTCTTTTTCTCTATCAATTTGTTTTTCTTCTTCAAAGTTTTACTATACTATTTTACTGCATTTTACCCTTTGTTCTATTTTACGCTATGTAAAATAGAACAAAGAGTAGAATGCAGTTTTAGACTGTTGTCTCAGAAACTAAATCATTAAGAACTAACCAGACGGGAAGTTAAAGTATGCATTAGATCAAGGTCTACCTGTCTAGCAATTAGCAGCCAAATCGTCTATCTGATTTTTAGGTTATTGCTCCTGAGTTGATGATTGTAAGGACATTTGACATTTAAAGAAATGTTTTTTACAATTTTGTCATTCAATTTGCTTTCTTTAAAACATCTTTTCCTTTGAAACTGCTGAATAAATTTCAGTCAAACTGGGGCTTAATGAGTTTTAGAGTATCTGGTGTAGATTTTGCATTTGATTTCCTTGTATGTCAAGAAACGAAGCAACTATGGATGAAATGGAACATAGGGGGTAAAAACTTATTAATATGAATTAAAATTATTGATGAAAGATTTAAAGCAACAATCAACAGTTGAGCGATTCGGGCTCTTGACAGCCTCTTGTTTTAGTGACATATTTCGAATTTTTTCACTGTTCATCAGAATGAATGTTCCAAAATTGTGAAAATATAATCTGAAAATATCAATAGACAAAACGCATAAATAAAAATATCGATACAACGGTTTTATATGGAAAACCGAATCAAACAGACTAAAACCCAGTGATATGAAAATAAAATAAATAAAAATGAAGGATTCCTAGAGAAAGTAAAATTGTTCTGCTAGTGTTCTTGAATTGTTTACTATAGCCTTTAAAGGTTTAATGTAAGTATAAAATACAGAGCTACCAGATATCGATAAACTTTAAATTAAAAATAATTTTACAGCCGATAATTGCAGGTGCAAAACATTGTGAATCAATACACCTGGTTAATAATCAATGATCAGGTGTAACTCGACGTTTATTTTGTACTTTTGTTGCTAAGTTAAGTGGGGTTTTAGTGACATTTTTTTCAGGTTGTTTTAATTCATATCAATTTTTCTTTTTATAAACGTCACCTTTAGTTAATCCAATTACATTGTATACATACTATAGATACATTGATAACTTAAAGGTTGTAATTATTGCACGTCTTCATGAAGTGATGACGTCAGGATGATATGGCGGAAGGTTATTCCGCTACTGGAACGCTCAAAATTCGAACAATATTAAATCGAGATTGATTTTTGAGGTAGGTTATGTTTTAGTTTCTATTTTATTGCATTCTTTTTATACTCATGGATTTCAGCAAGTCCGCATGGTGGTCTGATCATTTCCAAACTAACAAATTCAAGGCTTGCATGAATTATTCTTAATGAAAAAATAGCCCTCTATATATCGACCACGTGGTTTACGCAAAAATGACTAGAAACCAGACCACATTCAGGTTTTAAGCCAAATGAATTCAGATGAGAAGAACAAAGACTTGTCATAGATCAACAGCTGAATGACAAAAACTGAAAACAACGCTTTTAATAATTTCTTGTGTCCGAAGCGTTTTTCTGGATTTACCTTCACCAGGAACGCTTAAAGCCAACTTTGCCTGAGGGAGTCGACACCTCAGTTTCTTCATAATTTAAAAATTTAAAAATCGAAAGATAGGTTAAGACTTGCCCTTTGGCTTGATGTGTAATTCGGATATCTTTTATTTTAAATTTTCATTCGAGCCGGTTTTTATTACGGAAAATTATTCGCATGCCTTCCCTCCGAAATCAACTTTTTTGAGGGATATGAACCTGCTAGGGAGTTTGACTTACCATAAAACGAAGAGTTAACTCCCTTGAAACTGTATCACATCCCCTTGAGTTTACCTAAGGTTCCAAAGTACTTTAAATGATAAGAAACCTCAAATCAAAAAAAAAATATGCATATGTTTCTTATAACTCAATGGATAGTTTTCATTATAAAACTTATGTACATATACTTTTTTCTGAAGAAAATTCTTACATTTGTTCATATTTAGAAGACGTTTACTTTATTTTAATTGCTTGCTTCCAGAAAGCAATTCCCCGACATATTTGCCGTTTGCAAAGAGACCTCAGTGTGACCAATCTCGTAAAAATCCGGTGATCGTAATACATATGGATGTCCTTAAAATAATTTATTATCTGATTGTTCATGTTCACGAATTTGGCTATACTTTTTGGACCTTTTGGATTATAGCTCTTCATCTTTTATACAAGTTTTGGATTTCAATTATTTTGGCCACGACCATCACTGAAGAGACATATATTGTCGAAATGCGCATCTGGTGCAGGAAAATTTGTACCGTTAATGTAATTAAACACGTGCTCAATATCCATACTTTTTGTTGATTGTTGACAAATAGGTGACAATTGTCGAGGCTAACTTCTAATATCGTATACAGAAAACAATACAATCATACAGTTTGACGTTTACTTCATTATAACAGAACTACCAAGGCGACGTCACACACTGACGTCAACCCTAGAAACATAACGGTAAATAGCGACGTCTTGACTCCCGCGGTATTCTCGACATTCTCCGGGCGGCGAAAAGTAAATATTAAAATTAAATTACAATCAAGAAAAAAAAAATTATAATTACTGTCTCTTAAATTCAAAACTTAAACTTAAAACTTTAGCACAGTCACTAGCTTCCAGACTAGTTATATTTCGGTTCAATCACAATGAGTCTATTTCGATAATTAACAGTGTCTATATTTTCCGCGCACCTGTTCACCTAGTCAAATAATTGGTTTTTGCACTTAGCCAATTAAATCAAGCATATTCGTAAAGGTCCATAATAAATCTGAACAGTTAATAGGTTACACATTATTTAGTACATTTTTTTTATATCTTCCATGGCTCTTCTGGCTGCTTCTCGGTTTGGCGATATCCGGCCTGTGGTCGCACTTGGTTCTTTCTTCTGTCGAGCTTCTTCGTCCTTTGATGTTTCGATGTCTGTACAGAGTTCAAGGGGATACAACTTGACGATCGGACGTGATGTGGTTCCAGTTTTGGTTCGAATAATAGCGGAACGAACTAGTCCATCATTTCCTTTGGTTAGGTTTTCCACAATCCCGGTTTTCCACATTATTCTTCTGTTTTCATCATGAATCTGAACAATATCGCCTATTCTGATCATAGTGGAATTGTTTCCCGTTTTCTTGTGGAATTCACGCAATGACGTCAAATACTCTGTTTTCCATCTGTTCCAGAATTGTTGTAAGAGTAATGACTGTCTTTGTACATGTTTGAAAAACTTTGTTTTGTTCATAAATGTTTCATTAAACATGTCAATTTCACAAGTATCCATGTACAGTAATGTATTTATCCTACGTCCACAAAGAAGATGAGCTGGCGTAAGTGGTTGAAGATTCTCTGGGTCTGAAGACACATATGTTAATGGTCGTTCATTTAAGACTCTATCTCTGTAACGATTGTATGAAGAGTCTCTAAATTTACAAGTGATTTTCCTAGTACTTTTTTCAGATTCGTTTTCGTCATTCCAATAAGACGCTCCCACCATCCACCAAACCATGGAGCACGTTTAGGGATGAAAAACCAGTCGATTCCTTGTGCTGATAATGTCTCTTTTAACTTTTTTAAATTACAAAGTTGTTTGATGTTTTCTGACGCGGATACAAAAGTAGAACCATTGTCTGTCATAACTACTTTTGGTAAAGATTTTCTGCTTGAAAAGCGCCGAAAAGCTTGTAAAAATGTTTCTTCTGACAAATTTGTAACGACTTCAAGGTGTATCGCTCTAGTAGAGGCACAAGTGAATAAACATATGTAAAATTGAGAATGGAAATGGGGAATGTGCCAAAGAGACAACAACCCGACCATAGAAAAAAACAACAGCAGAAGGTCACCAACAGGTCTTTAATGTAGCGAGAAATTCCCGCACCTGGAGGCGTCCTTCAACTGGCCCCTAAACAAATATATGCTAGTTCAGTGATAATGAACGCCATACTAATTTCCAAATTGAACACAAGAAACTAACATTAAAAATACAAGACTAACAAAGGCCAGAGGCTCCTGACTTGGGACAGGCGCAAAAATGCGGCGGGGTTAAACATGTTTGTGAGATCTCAACCCTCCCCCTATTCCTCTAGCCAATGTAGAAAAGTAAACGCATAACAATACGTACATTAATATTCAGTTCAAGAGAAGTCCGAGTCTGATGTCAGAAGATGTAACCAAAGAAAATAAACAAAATGACAATAATACATAAATAACAACAGACTACTAGCAGTTAACTGACATGCCAGCTCCAGACTTCAATTAAACTGACTGAAAGGTTATGATTTCATCATATGAACATCAGGCACAATCCTTCCCGTTAGGGGTTTAGTATCATACCATCATAACATATATGAGAAGAACATAACCCGTGTCATGCCAACAACTGGTTTTTGAATACTAGTAAATGTGTTTAGTTCCGATGCAAAGACCCTATAAGTGAATCAATATTAACGCCAAAATATGCAATCTTTAATGACCTGACAACAGTATCGTAACTATATCCCTTCTTAATAAGTCTATTCAAAGGTTTTGTTAGTTTTTGAGGTGAATACTGACACCTTAGTGCTTTATAAAGAATATTTCCATAAAAAATTGGATGTAAAATACCTGAACGTATAAGAAGTCTGCATGTTGAGCTATATTTACGAATGATGTCCTTATACCGATGATAAAATTTAGTAAATGTTTTGACTAGTTTGTGATATCGAAAACCCTAAAATCTAAAACATTGTTACATTAGACTTTCTTTATGATATTTTCGTTATCTTTTACTTGTAATGCGACTGTGAAATCTATCCCTGTAGCTGTAAAAGGGTCAGCTTCTTGTAGTCGAAATTTAGGCAATGGCGGCGGATCCGGTGCTGCATATGGTTGTCCAACAACCTTCCTACAAGTAACACATTTCCTGAGTGTTTTTCGTACAAACTGTCGAATTGCGGGTATCCAAAAACTTTGTCTCAAATGTACGATTGTGGCATTTACTCCGGAATGACAAATTCTTTCATGGGCATTTAATACAATAAGTTTAGAAATTGTAACAAAACTGATAAAGACGTGTCGATTGATGTTGATTTTGGGTATGTTGAACTGTTTGTTAACCAATGCGGACCTTTAATCCATAATGTGCTGTTTGTGTATTGTTCGGCCGTTATCCCTCGTGTTACTAGATCAGCTGGGTTATCGCTTGTAGGGCAATACTTCCATTCCCATGATTTTGTCAATTCGTTTATTTTATTCACACGATTTTGTATGAAACGTTTTAATGTCTTTGTTGACTTAAGCCAGTGTAAAACAATCTGGCTATCCGACCAAAACGTGATGTTTTCGCACTCCAACGTTGATTGAAGATGTTTAGCTAAGCGTGCTCCGATTACGGCTGCCATTAACTCAAGTTGTGGGAGTGTGGGAGCTACTCGTGACTTTGCCATTACAAGTACTGTCTCTTGTCCATTACATATATATATCCTACCGCACCATATGCCTTTGTACAAACAAATATGTGAAGACTGTATTGTGTTGATCCTGTAGTCTTAGTGAAATAATATCGAGGAAATACTGTTTGTGTAGCGGTCTCAATATTCTCGCGTATACCGATCCATTAGTTACATATGTCTCCTTCTATTATACTGTCCCATTGTAATCCAAGTTTCCATATTTCTTGCAACAAAATTTTAGCCGTTATTGTCACTGACGATTATCTCAATATTTCTCGTTTAGTTACAAGTTTTGTCGTACTTTCTTCCTTGCATTTGTGTGGATAGAAAAGATAATCTGTGTGACTATTCCATCTCATTCCCAATACTTTCGTGTCTGTGTCCGTGTCTGAAACAGTCTGAGATACTGCTTGTTGTCGTACCTTTATGCTGTTCGAATTCCAAGACCTCAAATTAAATCCTTCCTTACTCATCATTTCCCTTGCTTACTCAAAGAAGTTTAGAGCGTCACTCTCTCTGTCAATGCTAGTCAAAATGTTATCCACATATAAATCACGTTCAAGCATTCTTGCGGTATTACTGTTGGTTTGCTGTAAATGTTTTAACATAGTAGCGCTCAAGATAAATGGTGAGCAAGTTGCTCCAAATAGTACCACTTTAAATCTATACGTCATTAACAGACTGGTTACTTCTGAAGGGTTACTTAACCATAGAAATCGTGTTACATCTCAGTCGTCTCTGTTGAGTCCTACATATAGAAAAGCCTTCTCAATATCGGTAGTGATAGCATAACGATGAAGTCTAAATCTTACCAAGATCTTGGATAAGTCGTTTAACTCTGGAGGAGTCTTCATTAAGCAATCATTCAGATTAGGTTGATTTTGATACATCTTACAACTGCAGTCATACACTATGCGTATTGGTGTTGTACTGGAATCTTTCATAACAACGGCATGGTGTGGTATATAATGTACCTTGTTAATTGTCGGTTCTAATTCATCAACCCTCTCAATAAATCCGCAAAGTTCCTGTTCCTTTATAATATCTTCGTATTTCTTTAACATGTTCGCATCTTAGCCTATTCTTCTGATAAAATTCTCCGTTCTCCTTTTTGCGACATCATAATTTGACGGGAATTCTTCGTAATCTTGTTTCCATGGTAATTTCGCCGAATACCTATCTCCTAGAAATTCAATTGATGACTCCTGATAGTCTTTCAAATAATTTGTCTCTTTCTCATGATTTTCGGATGAATCTATGCCTATCAATTCAAGTTTCCAGAACGCTTCCAAGTTAAATTCTTCTGATTTGTGCGAAACTAGTAAGTTAAAGATGCCAGCTATCGTAGACGATCGTGCTATACCTGACTGTAAGGGTCCTGATAGCAAATACCCAAGCTTTGATCTTACCGCGGTCGGTCCATCTCCTCGTATAACCTCGTCTTCAATAAAATCCCAATAATAGTCGGCACCTATAAGTAAAGAGATTTCAAAAGAATCTTCTTTGGTAACTGGATGAGCGAGTCTCAATTCTTTTAGATAGTTCATATCTCGGTTAACGTTGCGCATGTGATTCTGAAGTGGGACTGCTATTGTTGGTACAATTAGAACTTCAATTGGAAATTTACGCCTATTTCCTATTTCAATGTATACGGTGGATTTACGTAGTTCTCTCATGCTAGTGTTGTCCTTTCCAAATGCCGATAGGTGTACAACTTCAACTCCTTCAGTTTTCAAATTCAATGATTTCGCTAGATCATCTGTCAAAAAAGATCTTTGTGCACCTTCATCAAATAAAATATTCGTATCCGTACATATACTACCTGACCATACAGGAGCTACAGCCGTCTTCAATAGCACAGTTGTGCGCATCTGTGACGATGAATGTAAAATGTTCGTATCTTCCTTGTTTTCAGTAGTATTGATGAGACTTACAGATGTAGATTGATTCTGACTTTGATTATTCTGTATATCTGGGTTGTTTTGAGTTTCCCTGTTACCATGGTTACTTACATTACATAAGCTGGAATGATGTCTCTTGTCACAGTGTCTACACGTTCTTTTAGATTTACACTCATTAGCATGATGATTTCCTAAACAATTACAGCACAAATTGTCTCGTTTGACTATAGATATGCGGGCTTTATGATCACTAACCTTGGTACAGTATGTTGGTGGATGTATGTCTTTACAAAAAAACACATGGTCTCTCCTTAATATTCCGGGGCTGGCTTTTCTTCGCGTTGTGTGTTGTGTTTCCTTGTGGTGAATTATTTCCTGTGTGAAATGTACTTATAGATGAGTTTGCAAACTGGTGGTCTATAGAATCAAGATAAGTACCTGTATTTTGTCCTGCCTCCATGATTTGAATTTCGTTCAGTATACTCTTCCTCAAATCTTTCAAATTCCAACTTGACGGTCCGTGTTGTCTTGCTAGGTTTTGGCGTATTTCTGCGGGCAACTTTTTCAGAATAACGGGTACCAGTAGTGAACCATAAGTGTCTGTAGTCTGTCCGAGTGACTCTAGACCTCGTACTTAAGTTTCAGTTTTGTCATAATAATTGCGGAGGCTTACTAAAGTATAAATCGGTGGCGAAATCTCAAGTAGAGCTTGCATGTATGTTTGTATTATAGTATGTATCTGTCCATACCTGTCTTGTAACAACGAAATAGCTTTGCCGTAATAAGTGTTTGTCATAGAAAAACCTGATATGGTATGAAACGCTTCTCCCTGTATTAGTGACTTTAAGTAGTTAAACTTCTGTACGTCGCTGAGTGTTGGATTTGTGTGAATAGATGTCTCATATGAATCCCAAAAGGATTGCCAATCTAGAATATTCCCTTTAAAAGTAGGCAAGTTCAACTTTGGTAATTTGTGGTACTGATTATTTGTGCTAGAAGACGAATGTAAACTTGGAATATGCATAGACGGGTTCGTAGTAGGAATAATCTCTGATATAGCGGGTTATACTTGTATAAAACGAGGCTGCATTCGATTGTACATGAGATGTCGTCGTGAAACAATTGGCGTGCGGGTTCAATTGAGAGGAGTCGCTTGTGGGTACACTATTTGCTGTAGGTGAAATCAAGGTATGCATGGGTGTATCAGAGGGAGTAACGTTACTAGCTTGAAAAACGGTAGTATTGACGGGTAAATTATGACTAGGAGGGATTAATGAGTTTTCTAATTTGACGAATTTTAAAATCTAAATCGAACATGTACTCATCTGTTTGTTGAATTTCATACACCACGTCTTCATCCGAGCTTGCGTCAACAATTTTATCCTTCAGATCTTTAAGAATATCCTTTTTTTGTAACACGGAATATAAAATAGCTGTGACGTCCCCAATTTCTATTTCGGAAGTGTCTCGTATGTCTCCAAAATTCTTCCAAAGTCTTGTAATTGCTCCTTTATGTCCGGAACGAACGGTTTTCAGCGTTGTATCCATTTTCCCTTTTGGTCACGGCACCATAAGTGTCGAGGCTAACTTCTAATATCGTATACAGAAAACAATACAACCATACAGTTTGACGTTTACTTCATTATAACAGAACTACTAAGGCGACGTCCCACACTGACGTCAACCCCAGATACATAACGGTAAAACGCGACGTCTTGACTCCCGCGGTATTCTCGACAACAATCGTTAAAATTCTGCTTCAAAACACGAACTTTGATTACCTGCCATATTTTCACAACAACACTGACCGATTGAAAAAAAAAAAGATTTTACGAAATTTATGCGAAAAAAATGATAAAATCGTGCACAGAAGACTAAGTTTCTGATGTTTGTATGCCTTGGTTCAAGAATTAAAATAACATTATTTTTCTCCGGACACTCGTTTCATATGACTTAAAATGAGATCGCTTATTGTAAAAACTAGCCAATTGAAACTATAATTTCAAATCATCTGTTTAAATGTTATTATTCATGGAAAATGACGTCTTATCTTAATAAATGATAAAACAAGAGTCAAAATCGTGTTATAAAAATGTGTGGCCAAATTCCTTATAAAACATATTACTTTTTTTAGAATTAATAAACGCACACCTACATTAAACAGTTATGTGTGAAAAAGTTTAAAACATCCCTTTAGATAAAACTAATCAAAATCATAGTTCTTCCTTATTGGGTCATTTTTATAATACTAATTTTTTTTAACCATTGCTAATTATTTTTAAAAATCGAATATTAAACAAATTAGTTCTTGCTAACAGTTTTATATATTCTAACAAGTAATGATACATCGAGTAATATACTGGTGTATAACTTTCCTTAAAATTTCATTATTCTTAGAAAGTAATAAAACTCCAATTTTTCAATTAGACATATTTTTTATTTTCGTTCCTTGTATTATAAATGAAATTATTGAAGATTTCTATCAGATATACAAATATATCGAGTTTTTAGAAGAGAAATAATCAACACCCTGACTTCTGGGAAATCATTAGATCTCCATACAACATGATCAAAATCATAAACTTATTCCCCGAGCAGAAGTTACCTTTAATAAGTCAGGTGCGGACATATTACGTTGCCATAAATGGTTGATTTAACCTACGTACATTCCAAATATTAAATAAAAGGGGAACTAAAGCAAGCCTCTATCTCGAAGTTTGAAACAGAGCAGTGCACATCTCTAAAGCTGTAAGTATTAGTTTAAGATAACATTATTTTGTATACATTACTGCATTGCATGTCAGTGGAAAAAAGGCAAACAATTTATATTTTAAACATATATGAGAGTAAATAAACGGTGTTTTGAGTTCGTGAATATTAGTATTTCTTTGAAGTTGGAACAGGATTAGCGTTTCCTGCTATACAGACGTTAACAACCATGTGAATCCATACACAAACAGAAATGCACAATCGTTAAAATTACAGATAAGACGACAATATATATATTGAGGTGAGACATTACCACATCGTTTCCGTCAACCAATTCGTGATGGTAACCGTTCAACGTATTTATTGTCGATTGCAGTCATCTTCTTTTTAATAGATATATAAAGATGTGGTTTGAGCGCAAGTGAGATAACTCTCTATCCAAGTAACAATTTATAAAAGTAAACCATTATAGGTCAAGGTACGACCTTCAACACAGAGCATTGGCTCACACCGAAAAGCAAGCTAAGTCTGCTTGAGAAGTTTTTGAGACAGGAGTAAGGAGTAAACCCCTTGTTTAAGTCTTTATATTATAAAATTGCGCGAGCGTAACATACTGTGTTTACTAAAATATCTAAATGAGATAGGAAATTGGAAGTTGTCATTGGGAAAGAGGAAATCAAATTTTTTTTGTCAAAGATTCTTGTTGGAATCCGTTTATCTGTGTCACTATCGTGAACAAAATCAAAAAAGATCTGAAGCAAATATTCTACTTTTGGCAATATCATAGATATCAGGTTCAATGGGATATACTCACTGAAACGTGGATTAGGTTAGTTAAAAAAGTTAAAAAGCTAGGGTTATTGAAAGTTCAAATCTTCTTGGTCTTCCTACGAAGCTGACCAAACTTTAAGGAAAAAGCGATTATTATTAATAATTTTGTATCTGTTGAAAACAGCTCAGCCCTTGAAACTAATATAGGAGTTGATTTTGTGTCTTTAACAATTACAATTCGATTACTTCTTCCATGTTATCAATTTAGACTACTTTAAAAAAAATTGGTTAAACACCAGAATTAATTGTGGTGTTAATTGCACTGGTACTTAAAATATACGTTTTGAGTATGATGTAATATACAAGTGTACATTTTTAACATATGTTATGCACGGCATTATGATTTCTTTTTATCGTTACGGGTTTCTGTGTAACAGAAAGCCATGACTTTGTTCTCGAATTTTTAATGCCTCAATCTTTCCGCTTTCCCCAAATGAGATTTATCAAAGAATATGCAACGGCCATCTACAACACGACGGTTGTCACACGTGAAGCAGGATCTTACAACCATTCTAATGCACCCCAGATCGTCCATGTGTTTTAGTTGGGATTCGTGTTGCTCATTTTATAAGCGTTGTTTTTTTTGCTGTGTATCATTTATACGATTGGTGTGAATTAATATTGTAATAAAATAAATTGGTACCTAAAGAATATGTTCGTGTTGCTATATCTGTAGCTTTATTTGGCAAAACTTTTCGAAATTTCGGGTCATCTATGCTCTTCAAATTCGTAAAGTATTTGATCTCTTATTGCGAACCCTATCATAGTTTTCCATAGATTCACCTGCAAGTTACCTGTCCATTTAAACTTTTGTAAGTTCTATTGTCCCATCTAACAAATACAACAGGTATTGTTCTCTGTGTAGTTTATTTGATGGGACCTTTAAATTTCTTCCAAGAGAAATCTATCACTCATTGATTAATTTACCTGAGTAAAAAAAAATTCTTCCAAATAAATGAAAATACACTTGTAATTGTTCAATATAACTTGGTTGTTGTTTTTTATTCTTCATTCAAAACTGAGGTTTTGTTATGTTTTCATGAAAGGATGTCAATAGTGTATTTATTAGGACAGAAATCAATATAATAGATGCCCAAGGTGTATGAATGTGTGTTTTTTGTTTATTTTTCAAATTCTGTAAACCAACTTATTTTCACAAATAGTTATTCATCTCAACTTATCCTTTTATGTTGATTTCTCAGCTATGTATCTGAATAGATTAATAATTTTCTTGCTGTTTTTATGTAAGGGAAGACCAAAAAGTAACATTTGTACAATGATTTATTTGTACTCTTATTTTATAAAATCACTGTTATTTTACTTTTGACCATACAAGAGCTGCAATATGAGATGCAGTTATAGATGGAATAACGCTTGAAAAATCTGAGAACATTTTTAAACACTGTGGATATATTCATTAAAATTATCTCCCCTGGTTATTGTTGAGTCTGACTGTTCATTTATTATGTAGTTCTTTTGATTCATACAAAGTGCAAATTTTGCATTGGATACATTATTTACACAGTACATCAATTTAGATAAAAAAAATATTTTAAGAATTACATGATTAATTTGATTAAAAAAACGCTTTAATTTTGAAATCTTGAAAATGACTTTGAAATTTATTTTGCAAACTAACTTAACTAAATAATAGCAATGCACACTTGGCTGAGATTCATTTTACTGTCATAAATACTGAAGTATGAACAAACTAATCCCCCTTAGACAAGCTAGCCCTCCTATAGGTTATAAGGTTAATTTTACAAAAGTTAGATCAGAAATCAACTTTTAATTTTTGAATCATATTGAAACTATTAAAAATGTATTATTAATATTGAATAAATACAATGCCACATGCAGTTTTGCAGGAGTTCTTATTTATTATTTGTACATGTATTTTTATCATTTTGACAGTTCAATTTTTTGTTCAGGTAAATTAATCAATGAGTGATAGATTTCTCTTGGAAGAAATTTAAAGGTCCCATCAAATAAACTACACAGAGAACAATACCTGTTGTATTTGTTAGATGGGACAATAGAACTTACAAAAGTTTAAATGGACAGGTAACTTGCAGGTGAATCTATGGAAAACTATGATAGGTTTCGCAATAACTTTTTTTCTATTTGAGCGCCACTAAAGAGTCTTTTGCTGGCGAAATGCTAATGAATTTTAATCCTGGTATATATGATGAGTCTATCATTACACATACCACTTATAATCTGTTTTGTTTGTTATTTTCAGACCAAAAGATGAATGGCTTATTTCTTTCTTTTTTCATTCTATATTCATGTACTTTTTACATCCCAGCTCCTTTGTTCTAACCAGATCACCCCAGTTTGAGTTTCTTTGCTATGCATGTTCTGTAACATTTTGGCGGGAATGTCAAATCTACTATAAAACTTATAATTAAATATACAATTATAAGGAAATGACTATCTATCAAAATTCACGTAGAAAAAATCCAGTGTATATGCTGGGATTCGAACTCTAGACCTTTAGCATATCAAGCCACGACACAACCACTACACCAAGACGACTGGATACAAACTGTCAGTAATTTAACATACTTAAAGGACGCAAGATATTTTTATAAGTGGGGCGAGTTGTCAGACCTTTTTTCAGTGGAGGTTAAACCCCTATCGTTAATAAGTGAGTTGTCAGTGATTGTTTAGTTTGATTTTACACTTCTTCAAAAGTGGGGCGAGTCGGTAAACAAGAGTGGGGCGATTATTTTTTATAAAGTGACGATATAGGTTGGTCCGATTTGCCAGTGGGGCGAGTTGACATTATTTGATATCTACTCATCGTGTTCGGGTGTCAAATAGGGTATAAATCATATAGTAATGTATAAAGTATATTATAATGGTTGTGAGGCGTTATTAACTAGATTTTATGAATTGTAAATTGTTTTTCGTCTAATCTAAAACAGCTGGTATGTAAAATAGTTATCCCACTCGGACTTGATGTGTCAGTGTTAGATCACCCTCTGGCCTCCGGCCATCGGGGTGATCTTACACTGACACACCGCGTCATCGTGGGATAACTATTAAAGAACGTGTACCTGTTAACGTATTATCGTAGCAATTACAGAGAATTTGCTTTACATTATTAGGGAGTAATTTGATAAGTAGTTATTGATGTATTTGTGTTACCAGACCCTTCAGGAAGAATTACGAAACTAATTAAAAAGACTACTGTATTATTTAATAACACATTTATTCTACCACGTGAAGAGGGTGATACATGTTTTGCGTACATAACACTGTTTCTAAATGATGTCGAGTGATTCATTGACAAAAAAGAGTCAACTAATTTCCCTTCTAGTACTGATAAAAATGAGTTCTTAATATCTAACATTTAATACAACTTCTTAAGGTAAACTGTTTCCGTTGCAATATAAGAATTTGCTAAGAAAAAAAAAAAAAAAAAAAAAAAAAAAAAAAAAAACTCCAAGCAAAATTCAAATAGCAAAGTTTCTTATCAAGTGGTAATATCAAAAGCTCAAACACATCAAACGAATGCAAAATAACTGCCATAATTATGACTCTGTACAGGCATTTCTTTTGTAGAAAATGTAGATTTAACTTGGTCACATAGCTCGAAAAACCTCTTACTTGTATGAAACTAAGATTCTATATCCTACCTTCAGGCAAAACTTTGACCTTCGATTAACTTTTGGTTATTATTTTTAAACCCATTTAGTTCACCAAGCTCCGAAAGTATCTATTTCCGTTATCAACACAATTCTATTTAAATAATTTTGTAATGAATAGAAACTGCATCAAATAACACCAGCACAAACTTTATCCATATTCTATATTTAACTGTTATTTTACCAGTGACGTATTTTTTTGTGGCGTTGATACATTCTTGTGACACACAGTTCATAATTCTATTGTGCTTTACTTGTGTATATTGTCGTAAATAAATTTTAGATGGTCGTTGTTATTTTGTTGTTGACGGAAACCGTATATAATTCAACTAAAATGGTAAAATTGTGGAGATTTCAGTAATTTAGCATGACTTAATGATGCTAGTACCCAATATTTCTGCATTGTGTTGTCAAAAACAGCCCATATTTATGTAGCAGAAGCATTTTACTTTCCAATAAATAAATAAATTTTATATTTGAATACTTTTGTAAAACTGCTACATGTTGGGGTCTTACTCATGTTACTGGACCTACTCATTTGAATTTTGCTAATTTCGGCAAAGTTAAAGGAAATGTGACATCCTTTTAATATCTAACCATTTTAACCCTTCGTCAACTGTCGTCATCTATTCAATATAAATTACTACTTTCATATGACATTATTCAAGACAGAACCATTAGTCCCATCATGTGGTTTTCTTTTCAATACCATTACCTGATTTGCGCAATAAGAAATACAAAAAAAAGTGTCTTATCAGCATCAACATATGTTTGTTTTAACTTCTATGTTCTGTTCATATTTCACAACAATTGAAATCATCACAGTGCCTATTAAATAATAAGCAAACGAACCATTCACCTTTTGGATCATGACAGTTTGAAGATGCAAAAAAAAACAAAAAAACCAGGCAATAAAACAAACATTAAGTGATGCTGTAAAAGATCTTCATGATTTCATCAGCAGACTTATTAACAGCAACGTAAAGTTGGAGATTTTAATCAGCTAATCCATTTTTTCATCAATTCCTACTGGGTAGTAACATAATGTGCAATTCCCAATTTATTTCAAATTCAAAATCACATTGCTATAATAAGAATGAAGATACACAAATTTATTATCCAATCATGAGAAGATAATAATAGCAATTGTAGTTCAATGCGAATGATTTTTTTTTCTGACGTCGTACGATCGTTTAAAGACTTAATGTTCTATAAAAACGATTGGCTGAAAGAATTTATTCATTTATATTTTTCAATAAAATGCGGAAGGTGACATCCAAAAATCACCCTAGACGAAACATACACCAACATGGTATAAACTACAAAAAAAACCCACCAAAACCACATACTTAACAATTAATCATACAATAAAATGCTAGGTTTTCAACAATTTGAAAATTATTTTTTAAATCCGTAAGAGAAGCCATCAAAATATATTTCTATGAAATTTATTGTGATTGTGATTGTCTTTTGAGTTTTTGTTAAAAGACATCATATATAATATCCAATCTCAAAGATAGCATATTTTGTCTATTAAAACGTTTTCTAAAGATAATGCCTTTACCTTTCCGTTTGCCCTTTTTCATTTCCTGATTTCCTGATGGTGATGATCCATGGCTCCTTATTGCATGTGCAATTGTCAGTTGCTTTAATACGTCCATCGAGTCAGCCTGGTACTCCGGCTTCCTCTATCAATACACACTGGTTGCTATTATATAAAGAGATCGTCGGGTTTTCTGCACGTTTATATATTGTTACTTATTGATATTGATATGTGAGAGGCTCGAACGAATAAAAAAGCTTCAGAGTTTGTCGAACGGCTTAAAATTTACTTTGTATTTTCTCAGAAAACTCGATAATCTGTTCATCGTATTTTTATGGTCTAAAGACAGCTTTACGCTTGACGAAAGTCAGCTTGATAATGTTTTTCATATATAGTGTCATAACTAATAACTTCTCAGGAGACATTGCGACGTCGATGAGCAACCATGAGCAACCAATGTCCACTATAGGTCAAATTAAAGGTTGTCATTTTTTTTTTTGTTTATACAATATCCTATTGTGAAAGTAATAACATATATTATTATAATACTTCTATTATGATTGGAAAACAAGGTTGCATAAAAACGGATTAGGCCGAACTTTTCACTTACACATCAGCGATGTTTAAAGTATTTTTTGGTGAAATAGAATCGCACAGTCTGTAATGGCTAAAATCATTTCTAAATTCCGCTTTGAAGAATGTTTGAAACATAAAAAACCCATAAAATTCGTGATTTATTCTTTTGTCTTATACGTAACTTATGTGCTTTTAAGACAATTTTAATAAGCATACACTAATGATATCGATGCCTTTGAAGAATCCTATATTTATATCAAATATGACAAATTTAATTTTGACATTTCACTAGTTCGTGATCTTGTAATGATAATAAAAATCAAACAACAAAAATACCAAACTCCGGGAAAAATTCAAAACTTAAAGTCCATAATGACAAAATTAAAAGCTCAAACACATCAGACGAATAGACAATAACTGTCATATGTCTAACTTTGTACAGGGTATTTTTTACAATCCATTACTAAAATAAACATGATATTCATCCAAGAGTCAATATCTAACATTCAATCTTAGTTTTACTTTTGTTACTTAATTTTAGTAGCTCAAAATATACCATTTTTTAATTTAATGTAATTTGAATATTCACGTATACAGACAAAGTTTCTCTTGTTGTTTTTGAATCAATTTAGGAATTGAAATCAAGAAGTTTTTTTATGTTTTTACTTTAAGTAGATTGTGTAGAAGGATCACAGAAGTACTGATTTTTTGTTTATATTTTATTCAGACAATGAAATATACAACGATACTGATCTCATTGGCAGTCCTTTCTCTTCACATTTCCTGTATACATGGCTGGTTCTTTGAAAGTCCAGAACATCCAACAAGACGAGAGGACGAGGTATGTATTATATAAGTACATCTATATCATTTATATATATATTATGAAATATGAGGTTTGGTATTATTTCCAATTAGGGAACAATCCTACACAGTCCAAATGAAGCGAATTTAAGCACTATGAGTAAACGGACAGCTTCTGACAATGAGTAAAACCCATACTGTATCTAATGACAGTCACGATAGAAATACATATACAAGTTTTAATACTTTATTTAATAAATGAACATTTCAATTCATTGATAGCAACAAATATTAAAAGAGAGAGTCGTAATTTTGAGAAACGACGGAGAGACAAACTACAATAAAAACAATACAAGGAATATATTACATTTGGAACCACGAACCTTATCATAATTCAAGTGTGAACTCATGTGTATTTAAGAAAAAAATATCTTTTGAATTGTAAACTTTATTTGCACATATTTGTTTTATTTCTGGGACATAAATTGAACATCGATATACTATATTATTTATACATGTAAGATCGTAATTAATATAATTGTTTTGTACTTCCAGTTAACAGATATTGCTGAGGTAAATCCAGAAGATCTAGATGATATGCAGTTATTTTTAACATATAAACCTTACTTTTTGGAATACGCCAGACAACAAATGTTAAGGAAGAGAAATCCACCATCGAAACGATCACTGCCAATCATGTTGCGACAACGGAAAGAAAAATAAGAAGCTTGACTTTAATACAATAAAATATGTACCAACTGTACAAAATTATTTTTGCATGTAATCAGCCCATTTTTATAATAAAATAAAAAAACTAACATATAACTCTATTTAAGTCTCAAGCAGACATGAACTGAAAAAAGTTTTCTTAATTGTGTTTTTTTATACAGGACCAATTTGCAATGTAGGTTATGCACCCTTTATTTCTCGACGCGTATGATATCTTTTCATACATGTATAATGTTAACAATGTGTTTGAGCTACATCCAATGATTCTATATTCTACAATATGATGTACAGCTAACTCGCATTTCAGTTGATTGAAAAGTGAGTCGATGGCCCTACTTTCATTAAGTTTTGGTGTATATAAATCCGTTAAAAGTAATTATGCCGATTTGTTTTGGAGGAGGAGAAGAAATGTGGGCTAGCCATAGCACAACTACTTCGGACAAAATGTACCATTTAAACCAAATCTGACAAACATACGCTTGCCTTTTTTCCTTGTAAACATTTGACAACGTGCGTCCCTGAGATCCAGGACCTATGTACCATCCTGAATGGAACAGCATGCTGAATCCATACCAGCACATCTCTTGTCAACTGTTCCCATTGATACAGTTCCTAACGCCAGAGCAAACAGTAATAGACTGGCTAGCATATTAATTCTTTAGTTTATCCTACAATTTACATTATTAATATTTTTGTGTGTTTTACTGTACAGCTGCAATTGTTGTCAACAAATACTTAAATTTATGAAATTCTAAAGTAATCCTATGAATAAGCAGGTCATTTTAGGATAATTGTGCTGGCCTGATTACTATTCGCTGTGGTATTTATTTCTTCTGGAATAGGTTATATTGTTTGCGTAGTATTCAACATATTCCAAGGACAGTGAAAACCTCCATTTTCACATAAGGTCTCTCATAAAAAATGTGTCCTTTGAGGATGTTTGCTTGTCATGTTTTTGACTTTTTTTTCGAAATCCTCGGGTTTTATTCATTTGAATGCCTTAAAAAAATTGCCCATGGACCCCAATTTTTCTTTTTATAAATCTTTTACATGTATAATTATAAGACATTTGTAAAAGTCTTACAAAATCTTACTTATTTTTCATAGTTTTTGAGAACTTTAACTGGTCAACAATAAAGCTATGAAAAATCAAGAGAAAACAACCAAAATTTCAATGGCTAATATCTCGAAAACAAGCACATTAACCCCTATATTTTTTTTTGCTTTTTTGATTCCTCAATTAATCCCCTATCAATATATACTAGTGTTATGGGAAGCTATTTATTTTGAAACTCAGCAGCGAACTTCCTTAAGGTTTTATCAACATAATGATTTGTTTCTAAACCGATCACACAATAATAAAAACTGATTAACGCAAAAACACACAACTATGACAGATTTTAGCTGAGTATTTATCCAGTATATATAAGGCCGATAAAAGATGTCAAGGATGCATTACAAATAAGTATAATCTTACCAAAAGTCAGGACAGTCAAGCTGTATTAAAAGATGTGCGAAAAAGTAAGTTCTTGTTACAGTATGGTGTAAAGGAATTATCTTTGGTATGAAATATCTAGTAGTTTCAGATAACAATTGATCCGATTCTATGTTATAAACGGTCCTCAATGCTCTTCAACTTTGTACATGTTTGGCTTTATAACTATTTTGATCTCAGCGTCACTGATGAGTCTTATGTAGACGAAACGCGCTTCTGGCGTATTGACTTATAATCCTGGTACTTTTGATGAAATTTATAACAAAATCAAGAGTTAATATACTTACTGACATTGGTTTTGTTTTGCGTTCCAGTTATGAACAGTCATTGAGCTCTATCATGTCGATACTTATATTTTGGCAATGAACAAAGTCATGTTTTTGTCGGGCTGTCTATCATGTCTTAACGCTAACTCCATCTGTCTCCACAGACGTCTGATTTGTCTTTTTTTTTATAAACGGTCAAAGTTGTCTTTGTTCGAATTAATTAGTACTCGAACTTTACTGGGTTTCGTTTTAACGATTGGGAAGAGTTCCAGTAAGGTGTTACATGTGGAAAGTACATTAAATATTGCTTTCGGAATAGCCCAAAAAATGTACGAAATATGGTGTTTTATCATATAAATGAATAAATAGTTATATAACAAATTGAAAACAATTGAGGGCAACAGAATCTATTTTGGTGATAACTCTCGAACAATATTTGGTAATACTTAGAAAGTGCGCTACTATGTGTAAGACAATTACCGGAGACATAACGGAGTGCGCTTGGAGAATCACTGGTCGAAGAAACCACAATGGAAATTTGTTTTCTTAAATGTACAAATAACATACTATTATATATTTTCGTAGTTTGTCGAGTATATACGAAATTTACTGGTCATTTTGAATCGAATATGAGTTACATTGTAATGAAGATTCCTCAATATGAAATATTCATTCATTAGTGCATAAAAAATAACAAAGCAAAAGGGGGTGGGGTCTTTCAGCTGACAAACAGTTATGGTTTCTTGACAAAGTTATTGATGTTAGCGACAACAATTTCTTGATTTCATCTGTTGATGATTTCTCCCGATTATTACACAACATTGAAATAAAGAATAAGGCAAAAATTTCAAATATATATGATAAAAATTTCAATTTGAAATATGTCTGTGCTAAATCACTCCTCAGTTTTATTGATATAATGTCAGTCTTACACAAAAACATTATTCGAATGAATGAATAAACTCATCAGAGATACCAGGATTGAAATTTTGTATTTGCACAATGCGCGTTTCATCTACAAAAAATTCATCAGTGACGCTCGTATGAAATAAAGTTAAAAAGGTCAATTAAAGTACGAAGTTGTACAGCATTGAGGATATTCCTAAAAGTTTGCCAAATACAGCTAAGGTAACCTATTTCTAAGGTAGAAAAGTCTTAGCATTAAAAAAAAGTCAAAGTTTTGTTTTACAGTTATTTATAATTATGAAAATATCAATGATAAGTCAAGTCAACAGAGAAGTTGATCTTTTGATTTTGCCATTTGGTAAGGGACTTTCCGTTTTGAATTTTCCTTGGATTTCAATATTTTTGTTATTATACTTTTTTACCAACTAAATAAATCTGTTTTTAAATCCGAGAATGCCTTAAACATATAATATAACGCATCCATGAACATTTACTCTCAATAATATCCATTAATGATGCAAAGTGATTTTTTTATTTAGGTTGATCGCGTTTCAGCATTTCATCTTTTGATACTTTTTTTTACTATAGAGTTTTAAATAGTAAGTTGCATGTAAAACTGATATAATAAATTGTTTGAAATACTTATATTGGTCTAATTTTACTTCGTATTTAGCTTATTGTTTTCAATGGAAACGAAATAGATATCAAAGATTATTGAGCTCATGAGCAACATTAAAGACACCAAATATTTCATAAAACTCCGTGTAACTAAGAATTGTAAAATTGTCCTAGAATATGAAATGCTAATATATAAATAAGGTTTCTTACCGATATTTATGCAGATCAACTGGAAATGATACCACTGACTGTTATTTGTGTATGTATATATATACCCAGCCAGAAAATGTAATTAGGCGATTGAATCTGAAAATCTCAAAGCTTTCGCTTTTTTAAGTGGATAGATAATAGACATTTAATATATTCTACCTCAATATTGACATTTAACGAAATATATAGAAAAACAAAATATTATAAATAATTCGTTTCCAGTGTCCAATATCCAATTTTATACCCATTCGAAAGATCAGCAATTATGTGTATTTTTATCATTACTCTATGTAATCATGTAAACTCCTATGTCAAGTACGAAATATTTATCTTCAAAACGACATCTCGGTTGGTCATCCAAATTGAAGATTTGTAAACTTTATTTTTTTTTAATTCACCGACATTTTTTAATCAAGATTTTGCCGCTGAAACTATTTCTACTTCAAAAGGTTATTTTTTTCTTCTAAATTATCAATTTGGTTAATTGAATAAATTTAAAAAAAAATGTTCCCACGTTATTGAATTTAGTTTGATATACATGTAATAGTACATTTGTGAATTATCTGAATGCCCTTGATCGTTTAACCCCGACACATACTGTATGTATATGCCTGTCCAAATTCAGTAGCTTGTTATTGAGTGGTTTTCGTCGTTTTTATAGCTGACTATATGGTATAGGCTTTGCTCATTTTTGAAGGCCGTACGGTGACCTATTGTTGTTAATGTCTAAGTAATTTGGTCCATTGTGGGAAGTTGTCTCATTGGCAATCATACCACATCTTCTTTTTTATATATAGAATAAGTATTGTTTCTGTTAAGCATATTCATAAAGTATCTGTCATTAAGGATTACTCATGATCATACTAAAATGTTATTCTCAATTCAATAATTTGTTAATAGCGATGTATGTGCAGTCATAAATCATGATTGCTATGTGTGCAGACCTCTTGCTTTTATCCGAGTCTAAGTATGCTGATTGTTGTTACGCTGGAAAAACGTAATGTTTATTTTTTTAGTTTTAAACTACAAACTTTTATCAGAAATGAATTCGTGAAAATCAATCCATCGATGTTCTTCTTACACAATGATTTATATTGATAATAATGAAAATTAAATTCTGCAAAATTTATTGACTTTTAAAAATTACGAGAATATTACTTCTACGTCATTTGGTCTCTTGGGGAGAGTTTTCTTATTGGCATTCACACTACATCTTCTTTTTTTTTTATTTATTTCTACGTATTTTGGTTTCTGATGAAGAATTTATCAATGGCAATCATGACTATTTTTGAAACAATGCATTTATCATACTTCAATTTCGGTTATTCTATATCCTTTTAAAACGGTTCGGGCAAGTTTGATTAGTTTAAAAATAATCACATGTTGGCAAACAACAATTAGATTCATTAAATATCCCGACATTTCAATTCGGAACATAGATAACGGCATTTTCCATTGAAACATGAGAAAAAGAGATTCCACTACTTTACCGCGTATTCGACACGTTAGTTGTTATAAAATATTTTGTTGAAGGGTTGACCAAAAATGTTCGAAGCGAGGTTGTTAATCAAATATATTTGAACTATACGTTTTCGAGATATAGCTATATATTCTACTCTGCAACTACTAGCAGGGGCTATTGGAACCAAGCTTAGACACAATTATCATTTGAGTATCTAAAGTTTCAAAAATGCATCCAATGACTCCGCCTGCCAACATGACAACTTAGCAGACATGTCTAAAAATAGATCGTATCAGTAACGTCGAAGTTTTAGCTATTACCTTTGAAACCGATATGGAGAGAGAAAATCTGACTTGGCAGAAATGATTGAAATTGTGAGCTGTACCTACTGCCATTTATTTCAAAAGTGTAAGATGACTTCTTATTAAAATTACCCTAAAATATTGGATTCTACCATTTCATTTTCATCTATCATCTTGAAAAGAAGATCAGATAGAGTGAAAATTTTAATAGCAAAAATAATTAGGAAGATCAGATCTGAAAAAGAATCAACTTAACGAAACTTTTATTTGACTCCTTATAGTCGTATTGCCATTAAAGGATGATATATACTAATTTATATTTCAGGTATAGTAAACGTAAATATGTAGTTAGTGGTGAAATGGAGGCTTTAAAATCATTAGCACACTCAGATCTACAAAAAGTTCAACATAATCAAATTTTTCCATTAATTTTGCAAAAACGCTTAAGTTATGGACACTTAATTCATTGTTATATTTCAAGCTTCTCCAAGAAGAGAATCACAATGATTCGTAATTCAGGGACAGTCAAGATAGAAACTCATATACTAGTAGTAACACAATAATGAGCAAATCGAAACAGTGATAGCAACAAACATTGAAAAAGTAAAATAGCAAAAATACCGATCTCCAAGGAAAATGCAAAACGAAAAGTCTTTTATTAAAAGGTAAAATCAAAAGAAAAAAAATCTCACTTGAGCCAAAAAAATTGCAATTAATTCACATAATCTAATATTTACATTGTGTCTCTTGTACTTCAAAAAAATATGTTCCACTGGGTCGATGTCTCTGCTGGTGAACATTTTGTCCCTGAGGACATCATCCGCCAAGTATCAATATCAACCACTGGGTCTATGTCTCTGCTGGTGGATATTTTTTCCCCGAAGACATCATATTCGCCAAGTAGCAGTATTAACCACTGGGTCTATTTATCTGTTGGTGGACATTTTGTCCCCGATGACATCGTCAACCCAGTAACAATATCAACCACTGGGTCGATGTCTCTGCTGGTGGAAAATTTTCCCCCGTGGATATCATCAGCCCCGTAGCAATAATAAATGAATTTACGAAGATCTAACAAAAAACTTTCGCGGATGTCGCCCATGATAAAAAGATCAGAAACAAACATCATAATTGACACGGTGTTGTCTGACAAGTCAGTCATAGATCGAAAATAAATTGACAACGCCATGGTTAAAAAGGAAAAAGACAAACTGATAAATTGTTCATGTCTGTAGCATTTGGTCTCTTGTGGAGAGTTGTCTCATTTTGAATCATACCACATCTTTTTTATAAATAATAGTATACAAGACCCAACATAGAAACTAATGAAAGAAGGATAAACAAACGCATGTGCCACAATGCCACAATGCAAGCGACATTATATACCACCATTTTCGAACTCTTCGCCTCGACATAGATGTAGTCATCGTCATCGTCATTATACATCAACAACTCTGCATGGTGTCTCTATTAATGACTTGCTGACATTTATACAAAAGCCGTTAGGTATTCATCACATTCGAACGAAACTTTATGCATTACCCCTATCAAAACTTCATTCTCTGTTCAATTTATGTTTTGGAAACCGCTGTTACAAACCCTCATTCAAACCAATAAAAACTTACATTTATCATTTCGGATATTGCAAGTCACAGACTTTTCAAACCAGTTCGCATTGGAAAAAATGAAAAAGAGAAAAGTTCTTTTCTTAAACTTTCCATTGCCAACAAAGGTCTTGATGGCCTCAACTTGGGCAATATCCGTCATCATAAATTACCGGTATTTCAATCGAAAATACTTTTTTTAAAAGATCAGTCTATACCAATCATTTTTTATACCTTACCAAACCAATTGAACTAAAATTTTCAATTACAAACACATATGCAGGATATTGACGACTTCAAGTATAAACCTCCTGATTGCACCTGTGCTAGTTCCCAATTCACATATTATCGGGCTTGCCACGTTATTACGGAGACCTCAACATTGTCAATAACCCTGCGAAATGTGTAATCCAAAGGTCCCACATATCGTGAGCTTAAATCTATCAATTTCAAAATACTGATGGATTCAGTCGAGGATGAGGCCAGGCAATGGGCTAGGCGCAAGACGGAAGACGAAGATACTCCTTTTGAATGGATTAAGACTAAAAGGTCGGGAGGTCGTTGATTCAAATCAGAATGAAGAAACTGAATGGGGATATCAGTACCCATGTTAAGTCAATCTTTAAAGACCCAAATGTTGCAAAACACTTGTACGTCCTACCTCCATGACAAATATGTTGTTTTCCCCACAGATATAGCCCCGAACAACATCGTTATTGTGAGAAAATCATATTACATAAACTGCTTGATAAATGAATTAGGTATTGACAATTCATTTGGGAACTGAACATATACCCCCACGACACATACGGAAGAGGAAATCCTGGATTGTCATAGGTCTGTTCTATGTTCCTTTGAAATTTCAACCAAAGGTGAAGACCTGGATCTTCCATCACTGTACTGGATACATAAACTACGTTAGTGTCGTTACAAACAGCCGTTTCGTAACAGTATATTGCTTGGTCTTCCAAGTGCTCTACGAAATCTCTCTAAATGATTAACATCAGTTTTATCAACAATCAAAGCCGGGTTTCAAAGTTATTGTGCCTATTCTAGAGACGTTGTGCATCAGATGTGGATACTAAAAAATTCGAAAGACCTTTTAGAGTACATACAATATTAGACTATTTCATCTTGCAAGATTATTAAAACATTTCACTTTTCTACACTTTACACAAGTATTCTCAATTCCAAACTAAAAGACAAATTGAAAGTGTTGGTATTGCTTTGTTTCATAAAAAAAAAAAATGGCCAACGTAGATACAAGTGTCTTGTCGTGGGGAGGGATAAATCCTACTTTGTAAAGAATCACTCTGATTCAAACAAACAATAATATGAAACTAAAATTATCAAGATGCTTGAGTTATTGATTGACAAAATATTTGTTACGTTTAAAGGACGTGTTTTTTCAACAAACTATCGAATTGATCGTTTTTTCCTATAAGGCTGACTTCTTACCGGAACTTTTTAGAAGAAAAAACATCTTCTTTAACTTTACTTTCCGCTATATAGGTGCTGTTCTCTCACTAAATAATAAAAAATTTGGTGTCTTCGCTGAACTCATCTATCCCATCGAATTAGAGATAAAGGATACAACAGATAAAGTTAAGTCTACCTCATATCTTGACTTACATTTAGAAATTTACAATGAGGGTCGGTTGAAAACAAAACTTTAAAACAATAGAGATGAGTTTAGCTTCCCAATTGTGAACTTTCCATTTTTATGTAGCAATATTCCAGCAGCATCTGCTTCCGGAATATATGTCTCCCAATTGATACAATATTGCCGGGCTTGTATCGCCTTTCATGATTTTCTTGAAAGAGGATTGCTGCTCACTAGGAAGCTATTAAACCAAAGAGAGTTTCAAATGGTGAAGTTGAAATAATATATTAGAAAATGTTACTGATACCATCACGAGTTGGTTGACCATTATGGAATATCTGTTTCACAGATGATCTCGGATCTGTTTTTTTATTTCGTAACAACAATTCCGTTCCCTTTTCACGAATGTGACCTACCGAATTAGACTATTAACCGGGTTTGTAATAACATGCGCAACATGATGGATACTACATGTGGAACAGGATATACCTACCCTTCCAGAGCACCTAGCTGAGATATCCCCCTGTTTTGGTGGGGTTCGTGTTGTTTAGTCTTTAGTTTTCTATGTTGTGTCGTTTGTACTAATATGTGTCTGTTTGTCTTTTCTTTTTTTTTTGCCAAGGCGTTGTCAATTTATTTTTGATCTATGAGTGTGAATGTCCCTCTGTTATCTTTCCCCTTTTTTTCAAACACAAATATTGAAATTCCGAAAATTGACAATTTGTTAGAATCTGCAAACTTCACGGTAAATAAAATCTTACATTCTATTTGAATATAATCAGTTTGTATTTTGACCCGGTTTGCAAAGTAAAAAAATCTGTTTGACTGTATTTACAACACGTGTCTTATCTTGTACATATCACATAATTTTAAATCTCATATCGCCAAGAAATTGAAATCATCACCATGCATATGTCCATTATATTAAAAGGGCCGGATTCAATTTGCGCCAATTACCGTTTTAAAAGGTATGAATTGAGTTTTGGCGCATATAATACTTTCAGGCGCAAATGGATATCGGATTGGACTATCCACCTTTTCGATTGTGATAGTTTGACACATGCAATAAAATATAATTACATGATGTTGTAAAAGGTCGTCAAGATTTCATCAGCTGACTTATTATGAAATAGAAATCCATAGTTTGAACACTTCGAACCCAGGGTGAGTCAGATGCTAATATGATAAATGTATCTAAAAATAAAATGTTTTGAAACCCTGGCCGTTTTTGGTACAACTTTTTTGAACTTTTGATCATCGATACTGCTCAACTTTGTACTTGTTTCGGCTTTCAAACTTTTGTATCTGGGCGTCACTAGTAGATCTTGTGTGGACAAAATGCACTTCTGGCGTATTAAAATTTTTAACTTGTTGCCTTTTGTTAGCCATTATTCGTGTGTTTCTTTGTCAATTGTGTTCTCCTATTTATTTATATTGAAGTCCTGTAATGTTGTGTTGTCATTTTAATGTTATATTTCACATGGCCATAAGAGGGACGAAAGATACCAAAGGGACAGTCAAACTCATAAATCTAAAACAAACTGACAACGCCATGGCTAAAAATGAAAAAGACAAACAGAAAAACAATAGCACACACGACACAACATAGAAAACTAAAGAATAAACAACACGAACCCCATAAAAAGGGAGGTTTGGCATGCCACAACAACCAGGTTCAATCCACCATTTTTTCCTTTTAAAATGTCCTGTACCAAGTACGGAATATGGCCATTGTTATATTATAGTTCTTTTCTGTGTGTGTTACATTTTAACGTTGTGTTTCCGTTGTGTCGATTGTTTTCTCTTATTTTTGAGTGTGAATTCACATTACTATAAGACGTGTCACGGTACTTATCTATCCCAAATTCATGTACTAGTATTTGGTTTTGATGTTATCATGGTTATGATGTTATATTTGTTATTCTCATAGGATTTCGTTTCATGCTTAGTCCGTTTCTGTGTGTGTTACATGTTAATGTTGTGTCGTTGTTCTCCTCTTATATTTAATGCGTTCCTCAGTTTTAGTTTGTTACCCCGATTTTGTTTTTTGTCCATGGATTTATGAGTTTTGAACAGCGATATACTACTGTTAACTTTATTTGAATTTTAAACTTTCTTGGCATATCTGTACGGTATGTGCTGTTATTTTAATGACTTATGTGTACGAAGTAATGGGATATGGATTTATGTTCTTTATAAAAAGAAAAAAATATGATTCGAGGTAGTTTTTTTTAATATTTTTTTGTTAGCAAAAGACACGTTGTCGAATATATATATAACCATCAAACATTGACATAAAAATAATAACAGTTATGCGCATAGCTCAATCAGCTGCTGCTCCTCATACTGAACATAATTTGATTGGTTTACAGCTATAAGAAATAAATCACAAATTGCGTTAATTTATTGACCCGAATTGACAAATGGACAATCTGAAATCAAATATCAATATTTTTAAAGAAAACAAGTTGTTATAGTAGACTGCTGTCTTATTAAAGTAACCGAAAAGCAGGACGGAAATATTCACATTGAAGACCTGTTGGTGACCTTCTGCTGTTTTCTGTTCTATGGTTAGGTTGTTGTTTCTTTGACACATTCCCCATTTTCATTCTCAATTTTATTTACATAGATGTGGTGTGAGTGCCAATGAGACAACTCTCCATACAAATAACAATATAAAAAGTAAACCATTATAGGTTAAAGTACGGCCTTCAACACGGAGCCTTGGCTCACACCAAACAACAAGCTATAAAGGGCCCCAAAATTACTAGTGTAAAACCATTCAAACGGGAAAACCAACGGTCTAATCTATATAAACAAAACGAGAAACGAGAAACACGTATATATTACATAAACAAACGACAACTACTGTACATCAGATTCCTGACTTAGGACAGGTGCAAACATTTGCAGCGGGATTAAACGTTTTAATGGATCCAAACCTTCTCCCTTTTTCTGAAACAATAGCATAACATCACAACAAAGAAAAACATACGATAAAATATCAATTGGCAGACTTAACTCAATCAAAAAACGTATGATTAAACAATGAACGAATAAATTTGATCTGCGATATCTGAATACAAATGCACAGTTAATTAAATATTAGAGACAAACATTCATGACCAAAAAGCTAACAAACAAATTCAAACACAGGACATGACTGAGAAATATTTAACCAATCAATGTTCACTTTAGAAAAAAACCGTTTTTTTTATAATCTTGAAGTTTATACAAATGTTGTAAGAATAAGTGAAAAATTGAAGATATTACAAATAATGAAAGCTGGTGTACAGACAAGATCCATATAAATAAAAAATAACAATAAGCATTATAAACAGTATCAACAGATCGAATTAACAATTAACATGTGTATTTAGATCTATCATTTTTTTGTATCCATGATTAGTTTGATAACATTTGTCTGCTCTTATTACAGTCATAGACAGCAGTAGCTGAGGTCTATAAATTTGAAAAAAACCAAATGAAAACAAACTGTTTATCAATGATCATTATAAGACCAAAGATCACACATGTCTACTTGTCAGTTTAAGTATTTTGACACTTGCTACTGGAACTGAGCGTAGATTCAGGATAAAGGTTGAACAATCATTGCAATAGATTTTTACCCTGTCAACGCCCGTGGTCTCACTTGTTAGTGTAAGTCCTTAGACACTTGCTGTATAGGAATCTAATGTTCAGTAGTTGTCGTTTGTTGATGTGTTTCTCGTTTTTGTTTTTATATAATACCGTTGGTTTTCCCGTTTGAATGGTTTTACACATGTATATTTTGGGACGTTTATAGCTTTCTATTTGATGTGAGCCAAGGCTCCGTTGTGTTGAATATCGTACTTTGACGTATACTGGTTAACTTTTACAAAATGTGAATTGGATGAGAGAGCTGCATCATTCGCATTCATACTACATCTTCTTATATCTGTTAACAATCATTGATTGCAACATATGTTTACCCTGTCGACGTACCTTGTCTCAGCTACCCGTTTGTTGACCATTCAATTCTGATTGTTGTTACTCACTTTAAATTGAGAATGGAAATGGGGAATGTGTTAAAAAAAACATCAACCCAACCATAGAGTGTACATGTTTGTTTTAATTCTAGGACATTGACTAAACGTCGATAAACTATATTATTTATACATGTTACACTGTAAAAAAATTTTCACTTTCAGTTAACTGATATTGCTGATGTAAATCCAATAGATCTAGATTATTCAATGGTTATATATATAAATATGTTCTGAATCTTTGGTTTATAAGATTGAGTATAAAGTTTAAAGTTATTATCTAATGACATATATATATATCAAACAAAATTCTTTATTAAGTGCTACAGTGATATTCATTTACACTATGCATTTATATGGGTTATTTTGAAATTCATAGTAATCAGATGTAATCAGATGTTATCATGATAAATAGTATATTTTTGAATATATTTTGGTTTTAAGGACCAGTGTCTCATAAGTTATTTTTGGCTGGATATTGATTGTTGTTTGTGTGTATATTAATATTGTGTGAATGCCTTGTTTCAATCGATATGTGACACTATAATAAACAATATTGTTCTTAATTTTGAGTGATTGTACAGTAAACTTGCAAGCGATTGTACAGTCAATAAAAATATTTGACATGGAGAAAATGAATATATTTGGATTTCTACTGGGACAATGGCTTTGAAACTTTTAGACTTTCAGAAAAGGTACATGTGAAAATTCAGGTAGCAAACATTGATTTTTCGATGTTAATTTGACATTTTTGATCGCTGTTGTGTGACAATTTTGATCGTTTTACACGGAGCTCCACCATTCTAAGGAAAATGTTTGGATGCATATATCTTTCTTATTATTTTATTGCTTCATATTTACATAAAAAATGTTTTAGCTACCAAAACTTGAAGCAGAAACGTTATATAGTAACATAAGAGGAATTGAACTGAAAAGAGACCTATTTTGTCAGCATGTAAATGAAGCAGTGATATTGTTGTTAGAAGTAGGATATAAGCTTTTTCAACTATCAATGAATTTTGCTTCTTGCTTAGATCCATATCTTTCAACAAGGAGGATAATAGATTTGCAAAACACGTGATTAATTCTTTATAGAAAGCTAAATACCACATTTGAAGGTTCCTGTTATATATTGGCAATCTGAAGTACTGAAAGAGCAAAACCCTCAACAAAAAGAAAAAAAATCAAATATCGTTTCATCCCGGCTATCAGTATTCTGTTGGCTTTTTAAAGTATTTCCAAAATTATTAATTGAGTCATATGGTACTATAAATTTAAAAAAATAAGTTTAATATGTTTATATATTCGAATGGCGGAGAGCGATTCTTAAGTTACGAACCTTGCATCAACTGTTCAAGGGGTCAGTAGGTGGCGTATTGCAAGGCTTAATTTCTGTCACTATCCAGTATGCCCTTATGATCCATTGGCATTCCAAATTGCATGAAATAATGGATTCTAAGCACACAATGATCATTCAATCAACAAAGAAGCTCAAAACACCTTTGTTACGAATAAATCCGACTGAGTAAGTATTGAAATACTGTCTGTCTAATTACCGTTTCCTTCAAGTCTTTTGTTGGGACATACAAACTGTAATACATTCATGTTCTAAAATTTTAATGTTTACTTTATTGTGAAATTGCTAGGAAAAATAAAAAAAATATTCTGATCAATCTTGAAGTAAAGTCATGTCTTTCAGTACAAGTATAACATGATCTGCAGAATAACCAGAACCGTCCACTTGAAATGCACCAAACCTAAAAGTAACGAAATCAAATAAATAGGTGTATGTCAAGGTTATTACTAAAGTGTAACGCTTTGACGAATCTTTTACGAATGAAACGTGCGTCTTGGTAAAATAATCATACGTCTGGCATCTTTGATGAGCTATTTTAGTAAAGAAAATGTAAACGAACTTCTTATTACTTTATCCATAAAATATAAATGATTGTTAACAGTCTTACAGATAAACGCATAACGCATTAGAGGGACGGTTCTTTTAATATTTAAACAAGAAATAAACGTGTGAATTTCGCATCAGAAAAGAAAACTACTTTTCCTAGCTTTATTTACAGCTGCTGTTCATTTGAAAAAAAAAAACCCAACACGTTATTCTACAATGCTAGCATTACAAGGACAACACTATAAGCAGTAATAAGACGCTCTAAGAAGACTGAATCGCCCACATGGCATATGTGAAATATGAAGGTAATACTTTAAAGTCCCTGAAAAAAAATCATATTTAAACAAAAAAACATTTAATCATGCAAGTTATTGTGGAAGATGTTATTCTTTTCTGCACCATTAAAAGGCATAAAACTCAAATTACGTGACATTTTCTAATTCGATCTGGAACTGTTTATGTAGTCCCGGATATATCTGCAAATTACAAGATTTTCAAGATAAATACTTTAATCTATTTTAAAATCCCTATTCATAGCTACTGTATGAAATAAAAGTCATATGAAACCTCAAATAAAAAAAAATGATGCATGTGATTTTTATAACAAAATGGATAGTTTAATTGCTTGCTTCCAGGAAGCGATTCGTCGACATATTTTCCGTATATGCAAGTGACCTTAGCGTTACCCGACTCGTAAAAATCCGGTGATTACAATACGCATGAATCTGTCAGTAAAATAAACAATTATCTGATTGTATATGTTAAACACGTGCTCAATATCCATGCTTTTTGTTGATTGTTTACTACAAGGTGACAATCGGTAAACCTCGGCTTCAAAACACGGCAATTAATGAACTGCCATATTTGTTAAATCATAACAGACAGAGAAAAATAAAATTGACGATTATACAATATCTTAACGTAAAAAATGAAAAAATCGTGCACAGAAGACTACGTTTATGATATATACATGCATTGGTTCAAGAATTTTCACCAGCCACTCGTTTCATATGACTCTAATACTCGTTGCAAGTAGAAAGAACATACATGTTCAAATATTTAACGTATCATTACGGGTTTAACTGTAGTAAAGTACTAGTACCTGAACTACTTTTTCCTGTTTGATGTTCAAGCACATGTAACTTGCCCTTTACTGTCACTCTACTATCTTCTTCCCTTGTACTTCGTTTGGATATCTTCCAGTCTTTGTTTGTGCAGTCAGTAGGCTTAAAGAATAAGTTATTTGATAGCTGATATACATACTATCATTTCATTGTGAGTTTTCAATCCTACCTCATCTCCTCATTTAAAAAAATAGTATTTAAAAATGTATTAATATGTTCGAAGTGTTTTAGAAATTTATCCTTCATCCATACTTCAAACATTTATTTTGTTTGCAGTTCTTTAAACATGATCAACAAATATTCGTGTCGTTTTACATTTTTGAAGACATACTTACTAAACTATTAATAAAGTTGACCTCAGTGACAGACGGAGAGAAATTAATATCATTAATTGATGTATACTAGAACACACCAGTGAAATTTCTGGCATTTAGAGCATGGTTAAATTAAAGTACGTAAACTGTTGTAGGATGAATTTTTGTAAAATATTTTATGACTGGCGATTTCAGGAAAGGTATCAAAAGTCAAAGGTACTTGAGGACAGAACAATTTGTTTAATAACCCCTCCCCTTTTTAATTCCAAAATCTGTTATTTTTTTGTTTTCTATTCCTTTCAACTTTTTTTGCGTTTTTCTGTTTACTATGAACATACAAATTCTATAATTAAAGTGAATTTGCTGTTTGCTATCAATTCTAGGTTTACTAAAGATTGCATATGTTGGCGTTAATATTGATTCACTTATAGGGTCTTTGCATCAGAACTAAACACATTTATTCAAAAACCAGTTGTTGGCATGACACGGGTTATGTTCTTCTCATATATGTTATGATGGTATGATACTAAACCCCTAACGGGAAGAATTGTGCCTGATGTTCATATGATGAAATCATAATCTTTCAGTCAGTTTAATTGAAGTCTGGAGCTGGCATGTCAGTTAACTGCTAGAAGTCTGTTGTTATTTATGTATTATTGTCATTTTGTTTATTTTCTTTGGTTACATCTTCTGACATCAGACTCGGACTTCTCTTGAACTGAATTTTAATGTGCGTATTGTTATGCGTTTACTTTTCTACATTGGCTAGAGGTATAGGGGGAGGGTTGAGATCTCACAAACATGTTTAACCCCGCCGCTTTTTTGCGCCTGTCCCAAGTCAGGAGCCTCTGGCCTTTGTTAGTCTTGTATAATTTTAATTTTAGTTTCTTGTGTACAATTTGGAAATTAGTATGGCGTTCATTATCACTGAACTAGTATATATTTGTTTAGGGGCCAGTTGAAGGACGCCTCCGGGTGCGGGAATTTCTCGCTACATTGAAGACCTGTTGGTGACCTTCTGCTGTTGTTTTTTTCTATGGTCGGGTTGTTGTCTCTTTGGCACATCCCCCATTTCCATTCTCAATTTTATTACTATTCACGACAGTCACTAATATATAATAAAGAGTCTTTCTATATCATATCACCGCCGTGGATAGTAAACTTGTCCAGTCCACAAGTACACAATTCTAAACGAAAGTCAAGTCTATGTCTTAAAAGTCCTTCCGATGGCGGAACAATATCCGGACACCTTTATTTTCGATTTCCTCCCATAGTAATCCGAACGGAATAGTTATAAGAGAGGATGACAAATGCGACTTCGCATGGTATCTGTAGGACACAGAGGCATGATTCTTAATTTATTGTGGAAGAAAGGAAAGCGACAAACAAAATGAGGTCTACTCATTTAATAGTATAAGTATATAAATAATACTTCGGTTACTGAATTTTTAAATTCGAGTGTATGTAAACATGAGTCACACTTATCACCAAGGATACTTACTTTACATGTTGGATCGGTTGAATATTTTGTACATATTTTAACATCACATTCAATAGTTATATCAGCATCAATGTTAAAATGAAAACCAAACATTTCTGCATACACAATTCGGTCTGTTAAGTTTTTAAAAGCATGCATCAAATGTAAGCTTTTTGACAGCTCAGAAACACAACTGCAAATAAATATAAAGCACATTTGTTATATATTACCAATAATTGATTATTTTTGCAAAATAGGGGGTTTTACCGCAAATTGCAACATTCAGCGGATTCATAAACTACATAAGCGCACAGCAAGATTAATTTTGAATAAGCTTTTTGATTATCCATCAATATCAATGTTTGAAGAACTTAATTGGATGACCATTTTTACTCGGATAAAATATTTTCAAGCCATTTTAATGTTTAAATGTATGAATGGACTCGCGCCAGATTATCTTACAAGTAAATTTACTGCGTGCAGTGATCTATATAGTTATTCTCTTAGGTCAACAACATCTGGACATCTTCATATACCAAGGCCAAAGTCCGCATACTTCAAAAAGACTTTTCAATATTCGGGTCTAATCATTTGGAATAATTTGCCAAATGATATAAAGGATTTAAGACATATAGAAATCTTTATGATGAAATGTGCTAATCTCTTATCACAAAACAAAACGAGTAGACAAACTTTTGTTAGGACATTCTTGCCATGCTAGTTCTATAGTCTGTTTTCATGCTTGTGTATATATATTTGTAATTGTGTACATATCTATTGATTATTGCTCTATATGCATTGATTGTTATATGAATTATTCATTTAAATGTGTGAAGGCCTTGTGTGGAATTAACAATTGTATTTAATAGTTATCCCACAAGGACGCGGTGTGTCAGTGTAAGATCACCCCGATGGCCGGAGGCCAGAGGGTGATATAACACTGACACACCAAGTCCGAATGGGATAACTATTTTACATCCCAGCTGTTTTAGATTAGACGGAAAACCATTTACAATTCATAAAATCTAGTTTAGAATGCCACACAACCATTATAATATACTTTATATATTACTATATGATGTATACCCTTAATGACTCTCAAACACGATGAGTAGATATTAAATAATGTCAACTCGCTCCACTTGCAAATCGGCCCACACTATATCGCCACTTTATAAAAAAAATCGCTCAACTCTTGTTTACCGACTCGCCCCACTTTTGAAAAAGTGTAAAATCAAATTGAACAATCAGTTTGAAAACTCACTTATTCATGTTATTAACGAAAAAGGTTTAAATCCCACTGAATAAAGGTTTGACAACTCGCTCCACTTATAAAAAGATCTTGCTTCCTTTAAGTATGTCAAATTACTATTAATTCGTATCCAGTCGTCCTGGTGTAGTGGTATGTGTCGTGGCTTGATATGCCCTTATAAGGGTCTTGAGTTCGAATCCAGTTCGAATCCCAGCTTATACACCGGATGTTTTCTACGTAAATTTTGATAGATAGTCTTTTCCGTATAGTTAATTATAAGTTTTAAAGTGAATTTGACATTGCCGCCAAAATGTTACAGAACAAAGGAAAGCATGAATAACAAAGAAACTCAAACTGGGGTGATCTGGTAGGGGTGATCCGGCTCAGATCACCCCTGTTAGAACAAAGGAGCTGGGATGTAAGTTAAATGAGTTACTTTCGTTATAGAATTTATTATTATTATTATTACATACATTGTATTTCTGTTTCATATGAATAAAACTCATATTAAAACATAGTTCTCAATGCATTTATATTTTCAAATACTATTGATAACTTTTTAATACTTTTGCATGAATCAAAGGGACCCCCCCCCATATATAAAGGGGCCATTCAATTAACCAAATAGACAGGTGGTGATGAATAAAAATATAGGAAACATTGTGATTAAGAACAGTTGAAATATCACCCTCCAAGCCAACTTGCACCATTTTCTCCCACCCGGAAATAAATAAAAGATAACAAAAATCTATAAAAGTGGTAAAGATCCTATTACGTTATTATTTTGCAGCAAAAGTATCTCTCACCCGTACGGTATCAGCAATAACTTGCAGTCTGAAAGATATCAATACGGCCCTCAACAATGCAAAACTCATATCGTTATTAATATTATGTGGATTAACCAAATCTATAAAAACACAATTAATAATGACTGTATTAGATTTATTTCACGGTGATTCATAGTTACCTTTGTCTTGCTCCCATCTCCTTATTTCTAAACATATTCTGACTAGTTTGCTAGACTATGAAAATACACCATGCAAACATTTTCAGGGATTGCAAATAAAAAGCAAACTAATTGTAAAAGCGTTTTGAATGCACCAATCATAATTTATTGTTTTAAATATTATTTGCAAATTAAAGGAATAACATTAATTTTGTGAACCTTCTACTGAGTTCGTGCATATAACTTTTTATTTACTCACTCATTATAATTCCATAGGTGAACCTTTTGTTTTCTGGTGTCTTTTTCCACAACCGCTCTTTCACCGTCACCATATGCCGTACAGTTTTGGGGGAATATTGAATAATCTATAATTTAATCACAATTGTTAGTGAATTAATGATTATGCTTCAAATCTGCGATCTTTGATATTAGCTGCGGAATCAAAGCTGTTGCGTCCTCTTGATATTTTTTGACAATTTTCTGACTACAAAACCTAAGATGTCATAAATATGACGGTGTATACATGTAGTTGTAAAAAGAACACAAAACCCACCAACTCATCCACTACGCCACCATACTACTACCCATAAACCCAACCAACTGCCCAACAACACCTCACCAAACCTTCTATCCAGACACCAACAAAACCCACACAAATTCACACCCATCCCCAACCATCCATACCAAAACCTTGACATCAAAACATCTTTTGAGATGTTATACTCAAGTATGCATACCATTAGTTTTGTCAATTTACACCCTAGTCAAGTCTTTATTTAATGTTATTTAGTTATAACACCGATACAATACAGCATTTTGTCAACAACAAAAACAAATAATAGCAAAAATTAAGTTTTAATTTGAATCCATCTTCTTCCATGCTCATTGCCAAAACCAGCTTTATGAACTTGGCTTCAGAACTACGCAGTTTTAAATATAATGTTCTGTGAACACAATCTATATAGATGTTATTAAAACTCGCACGCAATAAAGATAAATACTTGCAGAATTGGTCAGCATTGGTTCAAGCATTTTAACACCTCATTGTATAGTAGATTAAAGTTATATTCTGTATTGAAACAATACATTTGCCTTTAAGTGTTTTGATTTTAAAAGTGAGTACAGATAAATTTTGAAGTTGGTCGTTACAATAATACTTAGAGGGAAATCGTGTATAAGTATAAATGACGTGCCATTGAAGATAATAACATTAGTGGTAAAAGTGAAAAGTAGCACCAGCGTTCACAAATTTCAGTCCAGTTTGATAGGAAAATGGGAAGGTTGGATGATGATACCTTTATTTTCCAAATGTGATATTTATATAGGTTTCATAATGAGTAAGAATGGGACATCAAGCGATATTAGCTATTTCTACGCTGCGGAATGTAATAAAATTGACCAAAAGAAGATTGTCAAGTGCAATGTGCGAGTTATTTGTATATTATTAAAGAAATCACATAGATGGACGAAATGTACATCGTCTTAATCTTTGAATGTTATCAACAACTTGGAAATGCCATAGTATTGTCTTGTGATGCTCGATAAGCCAATCAAATTATAGTCGATTTTCGTATATCTGTACTGTGGTAGGAGAAATATCTATGCATGCAAGAAATAGATAACAGGCCACCATCATAAGTAAATGATAAAACTAAGACTCATAATAATGAAGTATGGGATAAAGAAATCAAAGAAACTGGAGTAATATCAATATCACTTCAATTAGATTTTTTTTTTTGGGCTTTGAAAAAAATTATCCTATCCAGGAGTAAATACATAATCAGGACGCGAACATGTTATTGTAATATACAGATATAAGAAGTTGTGTGTGTTATGACTGCTAATGAAACAACTTTACATTCAAGTATGACTATTTACCATACTTTGTACTAGACCGACACGATAGTCTGATTTTAACGTACTATTTCACAAGGTAACAGTCCACAGGAAGACATTTCACTCTTTCCGGACATATTACTCTGACTCCGAGCCGACCAGTCTTCGTTCTTATTTTCGAATGTCACGTGATTGGCCGAGATACAACACATATTAGGTTTTGAATCATTGGTTCTTACGCGCTACCACAAAAACACCGAGGCAGTTTGACGATTTGATAACGGCCTCAAATAAATTCATAAGTATACATGCGATGGCACTTATTCCCGTTGCAACTGTGGAATAATAGATGCTTTAAATTTTCAAACGTATTTTTGCATTTCTTAGTCAAATCCATGATCGATAGATTTAGGGCCAGCTGCTTGGTTCGATTGCTTCCCGTGATCAACTTCCCTCTTTTGTGTACTGTTTAGTGAAGCATGCTTCAGAAATATTCTTGAAAGGGATGTTTGGACCGAGAGTCAAACATATCCCTTCGAAGAATTGGATGTTTTTCTGACTTAATAACCTTGTTGAAGGAGACACCTCCCAATCCATTCAGTGGAAGTATAGTGGTCGATTACACAGGAAGCGTTGCAGACGCAAAAATTGACAGCATGGGTACAATTTCACATTTCCTTTGCATGATCAATTCCAATCGTTTCAAACTAAGCTGATACGTTTTCCCGCTTATTTTCCTCCAGTGTGTCATTCTTTTGTATATGTTACAGTAAATAGGGAAATTAGGAATACAAGTAATTCCAGAAAGTGCCAGTTATTACCAGTAATTACTAATTTTTAAAATGAATTTTTACACCTATTTACCAACTGTTAAAACAATGGTGTAATATAGTCAGGTGATAAAAAATTAGGGTAAAACAGATTCAAAGATCATTGAAAAGTGATCATCCTAAAATATACCTTTTTGTTAAAGGGGCATTAGCTATATAATACAAAAATTAAATATGATTTTGTTTTGTCGAATGAAATTATAATTCGCTTATTGTAGCCAATTTTGTTCATTTAAAAAAAAAGCAAGCTCAGAAACATGGTTGATGAGTTATGAAGATGAAGAATTGGATCCAATTGAACAATTTGTTCTAATTAAATAATTCGACCTCATTGAATCTGTGTGCATGTGACCTTTAATGTAACCGTTTATAATTAGCTGGAGATTGGTTACGCATGCATGTATTCAGTTATTAAAAAGAATATAATGTAAACATTGAAAGTAAAACACAAGGGATGAACCATTTGGTTGACTGGTTCGATCAACAAAAAAGATCATTCTTACTAGAACACACCCGTGATATCGCGGGTCCGTGACTGAATTAAAGTATATATAACTATGCGCAAGCCTTATTTTGTCATCTGATAAAGTCAAGCCGATTATAAGATACACAGTTTTCTCTGCTTTCAAATCTAGCTTTCTGTTTGAACCCGTCAAACTGGAACTTATCAATTATTGATAATATTAATTATTTGGAAAGAAAAGGTCCTGAAATGAAGTATTTTTTAAACAACGGCATTGTACTACATTACGTCAAGTTATAAATAAAGTTGAATTATTTGATTCGCTGTTTTACGTCATGCCCGCTAACAAATTGAAAACTGCATCTATACGCCATATTTTACGTCCAGATTTTTAGTATTCTTCGTATTGTTATCTTAGAAAGTCTTACTGATTAAAATACTACAATAGGTAACAATTTGATTATTTAGTAGTGTCAACCCTGTGATTATGACCCGTCTATATAGCATATTAATCCTAAATACACCGTTTGGTGGTGCGCCCGTCAGATGCGGAACGTACAGATAAGGTAATAGGTAACAGGTGAATATATTACTATTGGTATCGATATCGGACTCGACCCGGAACTTCTTAATTATTGGCAATATTAATTACGTGGAAAAACAAAAGGGCCTGGAGTAGTGTAATTTTTAATCTACACCTCTGTACTATATTAGTTATATATAAAGTTGAATTCTTTGATTCGTCGTTTTTACGTGATGAAGGCGGACAAATTGGACCTCGTAATTTTAGTATTATAGATACATGTACAGGTAAACATGACGATAAACATACTTTTTAACCTACAATTTAAAATCAAATATACCTAGGAAAATCATGTTGCATGTGGGTGCTAACTGTTTATATTCATATGTTTGTTTATATCTGAATACTAGTATATGATCGTTGGCAGTCTTCGGAAGTAATCTCGATAATTAATTAAATGACGTTTAGACAAAAGTGCACACGAAATTTGATACAAATTATCACGTGTAAGCATTGTTTATTTTTTATTTTAGACGTTTTGTAATTTGGATATAAGTTTTAGAAATTATAAATCAAATATGAGTCAAATCGGTGAACGAGAATTTGACAGCTTTAATCTGTCTAGAACATTTTTTTTAAAATGCACGACGAGAAAGAAAAGACATCTTCAAATGAGTTGTTCAAATTGTAAAATTACAAAATGTGACAGAGTCTAAATGCCAAGGGAAAAGCTAAACACTATTATCAACAAAATAAAAATTTTGTTTAAAAATGAAACTTCAAAATTACAATCTTCTCTCGTGGTAAGTAAAGGTTTTCATGACATTTCTGTTGTACTTCAAATAATTCAACCTACACAAGTTATTTTTACCACAGTCCTGTTCAAATGCTTAGGCTGTAGTAAAAGGGGGCGGTGCTTAGTGGATACATGTGCATCCCTTGCTTTTGCAAACTTAAGCTCCTACTAGGTCCCTTTCCTGGACCGGTCCAAGGATTTGGAATAGGCACATGCATTATGTACCTAAATTTGACGAATAAACCCTCCCCCATAATTTATATTTGTGATTTTAAATGATGTAAATAAATACAGCAGTAAAAGCACCAAACCTACCAAGAAATAATAATTTCTGTCTAATAAAAAGTATGTCTGTTTGTTTGCAAATCAGGACCAGGTGCTTTGTTAGAATAGGTGTTCTCGGCTTCTTATGAGACACTATCAATATGTCAATAGCCACTTGACATCGAATAATCATATACATGTATTTTAATTCTAAATGGATATTCATATTTGCTACAAAAAAGGTGGGATAACTGCTGTATGACTTGGATCATAAACTTTTTTGCATGTATATAAGCTTTAGTGTTGAGGTCTAGAGAAAGTCATCAAAAAGGGAAACAAAAATATGAAAAAGTTACTCTTAACGCCATAATTTTGTATAATTTTATGTTTGAAGAATGTCAGCTTCATCGCAAAAATCTGACAAAAGAAGTCGTAGTTAAACCTTTTTTGTCAAAGAAATTTTGTCATTTCATATGTCAAGTTGATCTGATTGATATACAAAATATGTCCAATGAAGATTTTAATTTTATTATGAATTATCAAGATTATTTAACCAAATATGGCATAATCGACTATAAGAACTGGCGATGTTGCCTATTAACTTCTTAAAAAAGTATTTCTCATATTTGGATTTATAGCATTGTCATGCATGTTGCAAATGATTTTTAGCGATTTTCAAAAATTATAAAGCAACCGTTTTCCAGTTTCTATTCACATAAAAAAACTTAAGAACATGCAGTCTTGAACGATCTTTGATTTCCTAACCCTTAAGAAATATTCCCTACAATCCCTATCCGCTACTTTCTTATTTGGTATTTTTAATTATGTCTCAAATTTAAAACAAAATATCAAGTTAGTTGGTAAATAGCTGTAAAAATGAATAAAAAAATCAATGAACACCTGTTATTACGTGTAATTCCTTATTTCACCTATTTACTGTAACATATACATCGCTGGTTGAATAACATCTGTTGCTCTCCAAGCAGATTCCTTTTCTACAACAAATACTAGTTGGGCACTGTTTTCCAGCGTCTTTTGAAAAAACAATTATGACCAAACCGTGAATCATTTTCAATCATTTTTTTTTATATATTCTGTAGACCAAAGATATGGACTATTGTGATTCACGTTACTTCCACAAAACTATATCAAATATTGTCATTTATTACCCTTTGTATATTTTAGTGATTGAATTGTTGTATATACTAGTAATATATATTGTAATTTAATGTATCAAATTTAATGTATCAATGTTGGTGATCCTCTGCTGTTGTTGTTTTTTATTTGGTCGGGTTGTTGTCTCTTTGACACATTCCCCATTTCCATTCTCAATTTTAACTGTATGCATGTATTTTGTTTGAGGGCCTCAATGAAAATTAGAATTTTTCTAATTGAGTTACCCTCTTTAAATAAAGAATTTATTATTATTATTATTATTATTATGATATCACTGTTGACCATGTTGCGTTTGATGCTAATAACGTTTTAGAATACCCAACCCTTTTATGTTGCCGTCTGTTGTCTTGTTGTCTTGTTGTACGTGTAGTTCTCTCAAATCCTAATACCTTGCCTATGGTTTCTTTCAACATAAACTTGGTGAATTTGTTTTAAATTGCTTAGAACTAATCTACTTGCAAAAATTAATTATAGTTTTTCATTAATTTTAATTTTGTCACATTTGAATACGACGTTAAAGGGGCACTAGCTGTCAAATTCATGGTCAACGATTTGACTCAAATTCTAATATCTGATTTATAACAATGTAAAACATTTATCCAAACTATCAAAGGTCTAAAATAAACAGTTTACAGAGCATGGGGTAGATAATATATAGGTTCGTTTCGTGTGTATTTTAGTCCAGACGCCATCTAATTAACTATCGATTTGACCTCAGATGACCATATAAGCGATGTAAACATAAATAGAGATATGAATAGATTAAACCAAAACGTGCAATTGGATTTGTATAGGTCTGTTTGATTTTATTCTATAGATTAAAAATAGATGTTTCTCATTGCTTTTAACCGTATAAGAATGATTTTATGTGCATCGAATTAGTAATCAAATGATTTACCGTAGTTTCACTTTAATTGTTGACATTCTTTTTCTTTAAATAATCAGTACACGTACAATGCATGCGTTGTCAATCTCTAGCTAGGGGGTAAATTGAAGTTCACATAAATACGGATTTAAAGAGGTTGACTAATTCACTTGCAAGTGAATAACTAGTTATCAATGTTTCTTAGCGTAATTTGACAAAATTGAACCTTTTTGGCTGCAAAAAGCGAATTGTTATTTCACTATTTCACTTTCATTATTGATTGAATAAAAAAAAAATCAAACTTTAGATTTTTTATATATCTCGTAGCTAGTACCCCTTTAATGTTTTTACCATCAGATTCAAAGTTTAAATATACTCATCAAATGTACATGCTTCGGCGTCCAAAGTTCAGCTCTGATTGCATAATAACCATAGATTATTTAAACTTCGATCTTGACTAATTACTGAAATCACTGACAACCGTGGATACAGTTGTACAAGTCTAGAAGTCTATAAGGTTAATGTTAATATAACTAATGAGATAATCCATATTGCATTTTTTTGGCGTAAGACTGATGCATTTTGGCATAATCTAGATACGCTACATTGCGTAAAGGTAACATTGAAATCTACAGCTGGATAGTTATGAATATTGAGATGGCATGAATATTTCGCCATCATAAGTGGTCAAACAAAGCTGCATTATCTTATCAATATTTTTGGTCAGTTAATTGGAGTGTTACAATAATCAATCTAGGTTTCTCTATAGATATATTATCCAGGGAAACCGCGTACTTTTGGAAACAACACTGTCTGTTTACAGCAGCTTCCAGTAGTATATATTAGCTGCGGAACCGTTGCTCATAGGTCCTTCTCATTTTTTTTGAAAATTTGCGGTCCCGACCTACCGATTTTGACTTTTTTCAAAACGCATATTTCGAAATTGCGACTAAGGTTAAGGTCGAACTTATTTACGACATTTTTATGATATATCACCTGTGTATAGCTTGTCAATGTATACAGTTCGTTTTGTTTGACTATTTTGTATGATATGACCTACATATTGATGTTTAAATATTGAATTTCATTCCGTTGACACTACTAATTGATTATTAACTTTGGTATACGTCTCCGCATATTTTGTTATTTTATTAGTGCTGTTGCCAATGTGCAGAATCATAAACTACATCTCATTCAGTTTGAGCCGTTACTCTGAAAAATCTTCAAACTCATCCCATTAGTATTTAAGAAATATTACCTTGATGGCCAATATATTTAAGATACATATAAAACTTGTCACCAAGGTAAACAGTGGAAATATCTGGTAAGTCGTTTATATCTTTTTTATTATCAGTCGAAGCTTCTTCACTTTTAAATCGCATCTCTACAGTTCCAATTGAATTGAATACATTAGGTAATGAAGCAACATTTCTGTAAAAAAGAAGTAAAAGCATACCATTTTAAGCGTTTTATTATCCAATATGTCATCATTATAACATGTATTAAAAATCAAATCCAATCATGTGTGTAGAGAGGAGTTGATACAAAAGACTAAGAATCATCATTTAAAGGCAATACCTCTTAAAATGATCTTTTTACGATTCCTGCCTTATTAGTTCATTTGTATAACTTATTGTTCTCGGCATTTTCACTGCTTAACATTTCTCTCTATCAGTTTTTTTTCTTCAGAAGACAATGACAAAATATTGCAAAAAAATACATTTCAGGGACAATTACTCCAAAACTCTTGAAATTCCGCAGATGATATAACTTGATCTGCTGAACGTCAAAATCCTGTCCAATGAGTTATATTTGGAAATATAATTTTAAAATACCGCATTTGATCTCTGTTTTATTTTTAGAAACATCGGCTATGTTTGATGATGTTTTAGATCCGCGGAAAAGGTCAGATGAACTAACTGGTTAATTCTGACTTCTGAATTCGGAAATATTTTGAGTCTTGAAGGGTTTCGTTTGATAGATAACATCCTTTCAAGTTATGATTGTAACCGTTGAATATCATTTCTGCAGGTCACAGGCTTTACGGAACATGTTTTGAATATATTGTTGTTTTGTTTGCACTGGCGATACAGTTTTCTATTTTTAAAATACCAAATACTTCACGCTTCTGAGCTTTACATATTTTTTTTTTGGTGGAATCTATCCCTTATTCTATTTTACTTTAAAACAAAAATGCAGGTAACTCGGACCCGTTAAATGCAGGGGAGTTGACTTTTCTTGATGTTTTACATGACATAATCTTTTCCTGGACTTTTTCGGTTCTCATCAAGACATTGTATCTACATATGTAGCTTAGATATAATATTTGCTCTGAAAATGTCGGGGAAACTTTCTTTTCTTTAAACACCAGATTATCATTACATACTCTGTGATAAGAAATTTTGAAAGTCGGTCAATTGAGAGCAACTACAAAAAGTAAAATCAAACTAAGTATATACAATCAGTGTAATTTTGGGGAAAAGGACTTTTTTCCGATTATTTTGATATCTTATAGTTTTATATCTGTAATATGAAAACGGTATGTTTACACACTAGTTTGCTAAATGTATTTCAAAAAGTTATCAAAGGTACAATGATTATAATTTAGTACGTAAGACGCGCGTTTCGTCTACATAAGACTCATCAGTGACGCTCATATAAAAAAAGATATATAGCCAAACAAGTACAAAGTTGAAGATCATTGAGGGTCCGTAATTCCCAAAAGTTGTGCCAAATACGGCTAAGGTAATAAAATTAACGGTATCAATTTTCTTGCACCAGATGCGCATTTCGACAATACATGTCTCTTCAGTGATGCTCGTGGCCAAAATATTTGAAATCCAAAGCTTATATAAAAGATGAAAGGGTAATCTATGCCTGGGATAAGAAAATCCTTAGTTTTTCAAAAAAATCAAAGTTTTGTAAACAGGAAATTTATAAAAATGACCACATAGTTGATATTCATGTCAACACCGAAGTGCTGACTACTGGGGTGGCGAAAGCCAGGAATATAAGATGATAAAAAAAATTCAGGATGTTTGCAGTTCTACCTTAGGCCAAACTATTCAAATAGAAAACCTCAGAATGTCCACGTGTAGGAAACTGAGGTACATTTCCGGAAGACTAAAGCGCTCTTGTTAAATTGAACTCGATGATAAAAGTACATTTATGAAACTGAATAATTACGTATTCAATAAATTTGGCAGGATCTTAAAATTTGTCTTTAATTAAGATTCAAGCTCTTTTAGATTCAGAACTATTTTATTTGGCAGTATTGTTTAAGGTTATGGTTGACTTTCTGAAATGTTTAATATCTCACCCCTTATTCTATTGATTTTGTATTTACATTGTGTCATAAATCAAATTCGTTCAGTGTATGTTCACTTATTTGTGTTGATATGTCTTTTGATTGAGTTAAGTCAATTCAATTGGTATTTTCAAGTGTGGCATTCTGTGTTGTGCTGTTACACTATGGTTTCAGGTAAGAGTGAAGGTTGGCACACCTATTAACCGTTTAAATCCGTTGCATTTGTTTGTATGATGTTCAGTGGTTGTCGTTTGTTGACGTGGTTCATAAGCGTTTCTCGTTTCTTATTTTTTATACAGATAAGGAATTTCCCGTTTGAATGGTTTAATTTTACACTAGTCATTTTTTGGGTCCCTTTTAGTGTGCTGCACGGCAAGAGCCAATGCTCCGTTTTGAAATTGACATTATCAAGATGCTTGATTTCTTGATAGCCACACATATGTTGTAAATTTACACATGGCCTGGGGAGTGATATTTGGATTTTATTCTGAGCGTTAGCGAGATATTTCTTAAATAGGTATAGTAATATTAGTTTCTATTCACCAGCAATTCTTGGTTATATACAAAATAAAGAATAATTCCAAACGACAGACTTGGATTTTTGTCTTACGTGTTACTACTCACTTAACTCCTACATGGCCTATGACATGATCTACCACTCCTTTCGGAATTGCATTGCACTGTATGCTAAAGTAATGATATCTCTGTCCATATGAAGGTTTCGATACACCCCTTCTTTTCCTTGCACCAGTTCCATTGTGTGTGTTTTGCGATACAGAAGCATTAACTGATAGTGTAGTCACTCCTGGTTTAGGTGTTGCTGGTGTTGTTGGTGGTGGTGTTGGTGTTGTTGGTGGTAGTGTTGTTGGTGGTAGTGATGTTGGTGGTATTGTTGTTGGAGTTGGTGGTGCTATTGTACCATCTATTAAAGAGTCATAGGCACGGAAAATAACAACTCTGTTTATCTAAAAATTTGAAACCTTCATATAAAAATTACTGATTGATCATTTTGTTGTGTAAGGTAGAGAGAAGATATCAAGTGGGTAATCAAAAATCCAATAAGTACAGTGTATACACAATGGTTTGAAATAAAAATGATAAAAAGACAAATAACAATTACAAAACATTACACGAAACCACCACATAACTGGAGATGGACATAAGTGCCATGAAAGGAAAAGCAGTTCTTTCCCCACATATTTCATTTGTCTTGTTGGTCCGTAACGTTATACAAAATTTAATGTAACATTTTAAAAACTGTCAACTGAAATTTAAACTTGACCACTTGATGAAATAGCTTGTTTGTAAGCTGTAATATAGGAAATTATGAAAGGAAAATTAAAATCTTCACATTTGTCGATATGTCTAGTCTTTCACCGACCCTCATAGTCAATAACAAATTGTTAGTCTAGATATGGGGATAATGTACATCTCTCTGTTGTAGTAGTATTATATATTTCAAGTTACACTCAACAACGTCACCATACTATGAATCAATAATCAGTTGCAATAGAGAAACTCATCATAGATACCAGGGGTAAAAGAAATTTACATTCGTCTACAAATGAAGAGGATAATCCCATTAATTGTAACTAGTCTTTCTGTTAGTCCTCAAAATAATTACAACACATTTATTAAGAAAGGCATCAAGTAGTATACCGCTGTTTGAAACTCATAAATCGATAGAGAAAAAAAAAACAAATTCGGGTTACAAACTAAAACTGAAGGAAACGCAGTTTATAAAGAACATACAATACCATAATTACAATATACAACTTTATATAGATATTAAGGAAAAAGCATAGTAATCTGCCTTCTTCATGAAAAAATTGTAACAGTTAGTTTTAAATGATACAAGTGTATTGCTCATTTTATTTCATTTGGTGAACTGTTCTGCGTTTGAGAAACAACACAATATGCAAAAGTTTTATTAAAAACACTGTTTTTTGCTTTCGAAGTTTTAATAGATTTTCATTATCTGAACGTAAATAATACTTTTGATTAGCCGAGGGTTACGACCCACTTCCCTCCTCTCCACCCTTGGCGGATTGAGATAGAATTTTGGAGACACAAGGTAATGATTTTCATTGGTTGTAGTCGAAACTCGCTGCATCCAATCAAATGATTCAAAGACAAAAATTGCCTTCTGATATTAAATTTGTTTTCCCACATTCAATCAATTTAAACAATTAAACACAAAATTCGAGGATGTCATTATGTCAGCTTCTACTATAACCCTGGCAGATTTCTTTAAAGACTTCATAAGAACTTTATTTTATTCACTTACAGTTTCACTAATGTAATAAAATGCTTAAATAAATACTTTCGAAATTTTTATGATAAGTTGATTCTATTGGATATTGTGAATGGTATTTTATGTATTTGCTCATTCAAATTTAGGATATTGTCAATAAATAAACCAAGAACGTTTTCACGGTCTACAGTATTTAATCTATAGACTCATCAGTGAGGCTCGGATAAAACAAGTTAAAGAGGCAAATTAAGGTATAATTTAAAACATTGTGGACCCAAACTTTCGAAAGGTCACTATGCTATTAAATGGCATCATCTAAGAAACTGAAAGTGAAGTTACTAGACAGTGCGAGCTTTTCATTTTTCCGGAGAAACGTCTGCATGAATGTTTCATAATAAGCAAAAACAAAAATAAGTTGGCATGGCGAGGTAAACAGTTCGTTCCGATATGAATGCAGATTGAATGTAAAAAAGTAACACATATATGGTCCATATCTAGCATTTTCATAATGTCAGTTTCACAGTTTCTATGAATATTTGCATCAATGAACATGGTCTTTACAAAGTTTGAAATTGCCATCCTAAAAAATGTAAAAGTTTTCATGTTAAAACTAGATCTTCAAAATCAGTAATTCATATTTTAGTAGGTCATTATTTTAATTGAAAGTCATGCCAAAGACATCAACTACTTGAATTGGATGGTAAGTATTAATTTTTATTTCACAGCACTTACTTCGATTCATAAATACAACTTTAAACTTCGGCAATTTGTTAAAATATTTTACCAGTTCAAACTTTCAATTGGTAAACTGTTTTATCCATTGCTTTTGTAATACCACTAAGGTTACTAGATAAGCACAGTAGTAGCAATAACCCTCCATTTCTCATAAGAAGTCTTTATATGAATGCAGCAAATTTTTTAGATTTTTCGAAGCACCATTTAATTAAATAAAACAACTGTTTGATAAATTTGTGAAGAAATGTAGTGTGGCGAATAGAGAGAAAATAGGAATATAAACGTTCATGCAATCGAAACATACACCAACAGGAAAAAAGAAGCAAAAGAAATAAAGGAAGCAAATAATAAAAGCCATACGAAAAATGACAATACCATGGTTTAACAAATAAAGATACAAAAGACAAACAAATAAACAAAACGCTAATCAGAAAACTATAGATTTATAACAAAAGAAAACTAAAGCTATCAAAACCAGGGTCAAATTCAGGTTTTACGGTGGAAATTATTACTTATTTAATATTTTTCAATAAATTGCATTCACTGATATCATTATAAATGGAAAGGTATATTCGTGGTAGGTTTGCGAATAAATGACAATATTTTAACAGGAATGTGTATATTAGAAACATAGATTTTTAAACTACAGTATAAAACTTAAAAACAATAAGGATTTCCTCATGCTTAATTTACAATTAATTCATTCAAAGTTGTCATAGTACTGATTAAAAAGGAAATAAATATTACTTCTAGAATACTTTCTGGAAGCTCATATGGCTTATTCGAAACCCATTATGAATATGCCACCAAGACTTATACAGTCTAGTTGGCCATGTAGTCAAGAGCCAAAAACACAGTGCAGACTTTGTTGTATCAATATCCCAATAGCATGAGTTCGAATCGATGCGAGGGAAGAACAAAAAATTGCCGATTTAACATTGTTGTCCTGATAACAAAAGTAATCGTAAAAACAAAATGCGTTTTAAACCGTGTATCACCTTTACTGGTAATCAAATGGATGGATCTGTCGTAGAGTTTTTACTTTGTAAGATGTACCTATCAGAATAATCATTTTATGACTATCATACGATCCTTTACGATAGATATTTAGCTAATCTGCAAAGAATTCCGTCTTCTCGTCTTGTCAAGTACGGTGTTACAACTCTAGGTTCTACTGAATAGGAAAGGTGACACTAGGCCACTTGAAAGCTGAATGATATAGTTCAATCTAGGTAACCGAGTTGTCTAGAACAGTGCAGGCGGGTTTGTCTCGAATTTTAAGTAGGTTATGTTTCAATCCTGGTGAGGGAAAAACTGAATTTGCTTATGCGCCGATTTAACATTTTTGTGCTGATATTAAGATAATCATATAAAATGTGTTTTTATCCGTTCATCGCCTTCTCTTGTGATCCAATGGGTGGATATGTTGTGGAGTTGCCGCTTTTTTATACGCCCGTCTTTTAGACGGGACGTATTATGGTATACCGTTGTCCGTCCGTCCGTCCGTCGTCCATACTTCGGACAATAACTCAAAAAGGCTTTCACCAATGACCATGAAACTTTGGTGAATTGTTTATATCTATTGGTGTAAGCTCCCTTTCAATTTTTATAAATTTCAGATTTTAAGTTTTGGATTAATGGGGCTTTATTCATAAAAAAGGGGGGATTTTCAACACTTCGGACAATAACTCAAAAAGGCTTTCACCAATGACCATGAAACTTTGGTGAATTGTTTATATCTATTGATGTAAGCTCCCTTTCAATTTTTATAAATTTCAGATTTTAAGTTTTGGATTAATGGGGCTTTATTCATAAAAAAAGGGGGATTTTTAACACTTCGGACAATAACCCAAAAAGGCTTTCACCAATGTCCATGAAACTTTGGTGAATTGTTTATATCTATTGATGTAAGCTCCCTTTCAATTTTTATAAATTTCAGATTTTAAGTTTTGGATTTATGGGGCTTTATTCATAAAAAAAGGGTGATTTTTAACACTTCGGACAATAACTCAAAAATGCTTTCACCAATGTCCATGAAACTTTGGTGAATTGTTTATATCTATTGATGTAACAAATAATACTTAATAAAATCTGATGAAAACATAAAATTTGTAAAATCTTTAGTTCAATTTAAAACATTAAATTTCTTGTAAAAAATAGGTTCCATGAATGTCATACGTTTGTACGATTATTGAATGGTTGCAAGGATGCAAGCACATTAGCAGTCCCTGAGATACTAACTGTTCCCTGAGGCATATATCATTTTATGATAACATTTTCACTATCTAAGCTATGGATAAAAATCAAATACTGTTTTTGCATATAGGATGTTTTACTCTTGTTAAAATTAGTTGCAATTGAAATCACAAATGATACCTTAGCATTGCAGCTTTTTTATAGAGTTCGGTTTCGGTGGAAGGGTTGAGCGCAATAAAAAATGTTATAAAACATAACTAGTCTACAATAGCACATAATAAGTGAACAAGTGACAACATGAAAATCCTAACATGTGACTAAATATTCCTTAAATGTTAAAAGGGTGTCATTTTATGAAAAAAAATAAGGAAATCAAGTCTCCTAAACATTTATCAATATGATCATCTTGTGAATATTCTAAACAATAAAAAGGTAATAATCGTTATCCACCATATTAAGCACCATTTGAACAACTTTTGCATACTTCTTTGTATAATTTAGTATGGATTCCTCACTGTGTTCAACAGAATCTAACTATGAGCAATATACCCCAAGGAAATTACCTTCTTTCAAACTACTATAAAATTTGGAAATCAGTCATAGAATTACTAAAACCCATAATCATATATCACTTTCCTTATATTGCATTGCAGACTTCTATGTTATATGCCAATGTTAATGATATTTGTTTTTATGCCCCACCTACGATAGTAGAGGGGCATTATGTTTTCTGGTCTGTGGCTCCGTTCTTCCGTCCGTCTGTGGTTCCGTTCGTCCGTCCAGGTTAAAGTTTTTGGTCAAGGTAGTTTTTGATGAAGCTGAAGTCCAATCAACTTGACACTTAGTACACTTGTTGCTTATGAGATGATCTTTCTAATTTTTAAGCCAAATTAGACTTTTGACCCCAATTTCACGGTCCACTGAACATAGAAAATGAAAGTGGGAGTTTCAGGTTAAAATGTTTGGTCAAGGTAGTTTTTGATGAAGCTGAAGTCCAATCAACTTGATACTTAGTACACTTGTTGCTTAGGATATGATCTTTCTAATTTTAATGCCAAATTAGAGAATTACCCAATTTCACGGTCCAAGGAACATGGAAAAGGATAGTGCGAGTGGGGCATCCGTGTACTTTGGACACATTCTTGTTTATGCTAAATATTGAAAAGCTGAACTAGGTTTAATCATCAGTGTCTTCTTCACTGTAATCACTGTCCTCATCATCAGAAAAATCCTCATTTTCATTCTCAGAAGAGGCCTCCTCATCATCAATGAAATCTTTATCTTCATCATCAATGAAATCCTTACTTTCATCACCTACTTCCTCATTTAGATCATAACTTTCAGTAGAGTCACTTTCACCATCTTCACTTTCCCTGTTATGTTCTTGCTGCTCCTCATTGTCATTGTAGTCTTTTTTGCCATTTTTATACGCCCGTCGTCAATGAAATCCTTACTTTCATCACCTACTTCCTCATTTAGAACATAACTTTCAGTAGAGTCACTTTCACCATCTTCACTTTCCCTGTTATCTTCTTGCTGCTCCTCATTGTCATTGTAGTCTTTTTTTGCCATTTTTATACGCCCGTCGTCTTTCAAACAACGGGCGTATCATGCGCTAAAGCGCAGCCCTTTATTAGACGTACTTCTGTAAACATTCTATCGTCATGCCTTATATATCATATTCTGTGTAAGGACGCTAGATAAAAACTGACAAGGAAAGGTAACATCATGGAGACTAAAACATTTTTTTTTATTGTAGAGCAAAGGTGATCGAGTGGTCTAGCGCGTCGCATATAGTACAAGGCGATTTGGTGCCACGATATCTCATGAATATGAATTCAAATCCCGGCCAAGAAAAAATTCGAGTTCGTAAATTTAGAGATCTAACATTGTTAAATTCAAGCCAATAAGCTTAAGCTAACGCCTAGGCATTAAATTTATTGCCTGAAATTATCAGGCATTTAGCTTATTTCCTGAAGTCTGATGTTTTCACTTAAGGCAATAAGTGAATTTTGAGATATTTATATTATCTTAAAAAACATGTACAAGCTGTGAACATTCTTAATTGATAGTATTTTTTAAATTACATTCAAAATACTAACAAACATTCATAGATTGATAACTAAAGTAAATGAGAAAGATGACGGAAATGTCAAAATCCCTGTTTATTAGAGGGACGGACTATATGATAATTTAAAAAAGGCATTGTGCTATATAGCTAAGTTTCGGTTTCGGTGGAAGGGTTGAGCGCAATAAAAAATGTTATAAAACATAACTAGTCTACAATAGCACATAATAAGTGAACAAGTGACAACATGAAAATCCTAACATGTGACTAAATATTCCTTAAATGTTAAAGGGTGTCATTTTATGAAAAAAAATAAGGAAATCAAGTCTCCTAAACATTTATCAATATGATCATCTTGTGAATATTCTAAACAATAAAAAGGTAATAATCGTTATCCACCATATTAAGCACCATTTGAACAACTTTTGCATACTTCTTTGTATAATTTAGTATGGATTCCTTACTGTGTTCAACAGAATCTAACTATGAGCAATATACCCCAAGAAAATTACCTTCTTTCAAACTACTATAAAATTTGGAAATCAGTCATAGAATTACTAAAACCCATAATCATATATCACTTTCCTTATATTGCATTGCAGACTTCTATGTTATATGCCAATGTTAATGATATTTGTTTTTATGCCCCACCTACGATAGTAGAGGGGCATTATGTTTTCTGGTCTGTGGCTCCGTTCTTCCGTCCGTCCGTCCAGGTTAAAGTTTTTGGTCAAGGTAGTTTTTGATGAAGCTGAAGTCCAATCAACTTGACACTTAGTACACTTGTTGCTTATGAGATGATCTTTCTAATTTTTAAGCCAAATTAGACTTTTGACCCCAATTTCACGGTCCACTGAACATAGAAAATGAAAGTGGGAGTTTCAGGTCAAAATTTTTGGTCAAGGTAGTTTTTGATGAAGCTGAAGTCCAATCAACTTGATACTTAGTACACTTGTTGCTTAGGATATGATCTTTCTAATTTTAATGCCAAATTAGAGAATTACCCAATTTCACGGTCCAAGGAACATGGAAAAGGATAGTGCGAGTGGGGCATCCGTGTACTTTGGACACATTCTTGTTTATGCTAAATATTGAAAAGCTGAACTAGGTTTAATCATCAGTGTCTTCTTCACTGTAATCACTGTCCTCATCATCAGAAAAATCCTCATTTTCATTCTCAGAAGAGGCCTCCTCATCATCAATGAAATCTTTATCTTCATCATCAATGAAATCCTTACTTTCATCACCTACTTCCTCATTTAGATCATAACTTTCAGTAGAGTCACTTTCACCATCTTCACTTTCCCTGTTATGTTCTTGCTGCTCCTCATTGTCATTGTAGTCTTTTTTGCCATTTTTATACGCCCGTCGTCAATGAAATCCTTACTTTCATCACCTACTTCCTCATTTAGAACATAACTTTCAGTAGAGTCACTTTCACCATCTTCACTTTCCCTGTTATCTTCTTGCTGCTCCTCATTGTCATTGTAGTCTTTTTTTGCCATTTTTATACGCCCGTCGTCTTTCAAACAACGGGCGTATCATGCGCTAAAGCGCAGCCCTTTATTAGACGTACTTCTGTAAACATTCTATCGTCATGCCTTATATATCATATTCTGTGTAAGGACGCTAGATAAACACTGACAAGGAAAGGTAACATCATGGAGACTAAAACATTTTTTTTTATTGTAGAGCAAAGGTGATCGAGTGGTCTAGCGCGTCGCATATAGTACAAGGCGATTTGGTGCCACGATATCTCATGAATATGAATTCAAATCCCGGCCAAGAAAAAATTCGAGTTCGTAAATTTAGAGATCTAACATTGTTAAATTCAAGCCAATAAGCTTAAGCTAACGCCTAGGCATTAAATTTATTGCCTGAAATTATCAGGCATTTAGCTTATTTCCTGAAGTCTGATGTTTTCACTTAAGGCAATAAGTGAATTTTGAGATATTTATATTATCTTAAAAAACATGTACAAGCTGTGAACATTCTTAATTGATAGTATTTTTAAAATTACATTCAAAATACTAACAAACATTCATAGATTGATAACTAAAGTAAATGAGAAAGATGACGGAAATGTCAAAATCCCTGTTTATTAGAGGGACGGACTATATGATAATTTAAAAAAGGCATATATGCAGAAACAGGTCATGGCGAAAGAGACTGTATGATTAATCAACATAATTATGATAATGTATAAAATTCCTGATTGTGATTACATTGAGCCATTTCTTTCACTTCGTGAAAATTGTAACTTTGTACATGTTTGACTTTATAAATAGTTTGATATGAGCGTCACTGATGAGTCTTATGTAGACGAAACGCGCGTCTGGCGTACTAAAGTATAATCCTGGTACCTTTGATAACTATTGTAACTTATGGAAAATGTTCATACTGAAGTGAGAGGTAGTTATACTTATATTATTCATATTCCTTGTCTATTTGTTTGATCACACATTGTTTTGAATATAAAGGACTTATACACGACTGGCATACAAGTGGGAGGTTTAGCTAGCTACATGTTGAAATAAAGGCAACAGTAGTATACTGCTGTTCAAAAGTCATAAATCGATTGAGAGAAAACTAATCCGGGTTACAAACTAAAACCGGAGGAAAAACAACAACTATAAGAGGAAAACAGCTCAAATCGACCAGTTATCAAAAGGAAATAGCAAAAGGACTCCTCCGAGTGTGGGAGTTTCTCGCTGCATTGAAGACCCATTGGTGGACTTCGGCTGCTGTCTGCTCCATTGTCGGGTTGTTGTCTCTTTGACACAATTCCATTCTCAATTTTAGTTATAGAATATTTAGTGGAAGCCCAGATGAAACTAATTTGAAACCTTTATTTTGCTAACTCATGGTTGTATGGAATTGTATGCGACTGTCATACAAGTTAGAGGTTTAGCGAGCTATAAAACCAGATTTAATCAACAATATTGTTCATTAGGAAATACCTATACCAAATCAGATAATGACAGTTGTTTTCTATTCGATTGATATCTTTGAGCTTTGAGCTTTAAATTTTGCTATTTGATAAGTCAATCTCCGTTTTGACTTTTCCTCGGAGTTCTGTATATTTCTCAGTTTACTTGTTGATGGGTTGATTTTACCCTGTGGACATTATACGTAGAAAAATGGCATAGATCCATTAGTAAATACAAATATAGGTATAAAAAACGAAAATAACGGATATCTGAAAATCTCCACAAAGAACGAACCAAGGAGTGTCTACAGGGTAAGCGACTCCAGCTATGTACGCTTGCCTCGATATGCTCATTCATACTATTAAAGTCATAATATCAAAATCGGTTATGTTTGGATCAGAAGATTTTATGATTTTTAAAACGCGAAAACATGTCATTTCTGTGTTGACAGAGATACATCGAGTAGCTTAGCCAACTTGATTGTGACCGTTAAACTTATGTAATATACATTTCAATCGGGTTTTTTTTTCTCACAAAACTACGTTTGCAATTATGTGGTTTTATACTTATGTTTGTCAAAATATCATAATGTTTGTTTGCAATTTTTATCAAGCTCTTGTGTTAGATGTTAATCATTGAATTACCAATACTCATGCATCAGAAACTGCGGACATGAACTTACTCATAAATAATTGACGTACTGATGATAGTTATTATTTGAACTTTTATTTTAAATCAGTTACATTTTCAAATAGTTTTCTTATCTTAACTTAAGTGCACAGTTAAATAGCGCCATTTAAACCGATCCTGCTTCACATGATGGACCAGTCGTTTCTTTCATGTCAGTACATCGATGGAGGGGCAGGGGTAAAGATGAATTTGTGATACTTTTCAGTTACAACGAATGATATGTATGCAGACTCAGTAAAATATCGGTGACCTTTCTCTTCGACTTGATCAATGGTTTAAACATAGTATTTATATATGATTGCATGCAGATGAACCAGCAGATCAGCTGTATTTGACAGTCATAAAGGATGCTAAATACGTACAATGTCGCATCATACATTTTTTTATAAGTAGTTACATACACTTCATCTGAAGTTGGTAATGAGCAAATCGTGAAGAAGAATTCCTTCTAGGGTGTTAATCAATAAGTCGGTTTTTGCCCTATAAATTTATATACAAAAGAACAATAATTTATAAGCTCAAGCCATTTCCGTCATATATATTTTTTTCTTCTATCTTTAATTCACATTTCTAGAGTAAACATAACACAGTGTTATAAATATAATGAGAGGTCAATGTGATTGACAACGACAAATATAGATTATAAAATGGCAAAATTCATATCAGACCCCTTATCAGCCCGAGAGCCGATAGGCTCGAGGGAGGACTTTGACCATGGGCTGACAAGGGGTCGGATATGAAAAATGGCATGTTATGTTCTTTTTATCATTAAATTCAACAGAAGACATACAGACAAAAACTATTTTTTTAAAACTTTGTTGTAAAATTTGTTATGCATTTTTTAATAATATATATTCCTACTTCCTAATAGATTTTTTGTGTCCAACGTTGTTATGTTTTACACTAAGAACGATACCAGTGAGGTATATTTTCTGGAATTTGACGAATGATGTCGAAATGTCACCCAATAACGTTAGAGCAAAGCATTCAATAATAACCAGAAGCAGTTGATATAAACCGAAAGCAGTTGATAAAAAAAGTCATATCACACGGCTAAGCCTATTCTTCAAATTAAATGAATAAATATATGTACAAATAAGTTTTATCATGGGGTACAATTATATTATTTTCTATAAGTATATGATAAAAGTATATATCAAGAGTCCAAATATGTAAACTTCAAAATGTGTAGGAAAATGATTGAATGTTGATTGATTGTTGTGAGAGTTTATCAAATGGGTAATATTAAGGTATTATTTTGGAAAGTGAACAGTTTGCAGATAATATCACAATAATGCCTGTCTCAAAAATCAACCACGACAGCGGTTAAATTGCTACAAAAGATAGAGTTTTCATGATTGAAACAATCAATATGTGTAACGGGGAGGCAAATATTAGTGAGTAGAAATCTGGGTGTGTACATGTATGTTCGATTTATTGTAAATTTGAAAATTATTGCGTGTATTAATTATTGCAATTTTTCAAAAATGGACAAAACTGCATTATTAATTATTGCAATTTAAGGAAAATATGCCTTTAGATAAAAGTATCAGATATCAAAATGCGAGTTCTTATTATCTAGTCGCGTTATTTGCAATGATAAAAACCTCCCAATAATTTCTGAATTTACAGTAGTTGTTAATTCGTTTTAAAGACTCAAATAAAACGATTATCGAGGAAAGTGTCAAATTCAATTGTCTTAAGACTGTCTTACCGTTACATCCGTCCCATTTATGCACTCTTTTGGAATAGAAATGTGGCCATATTTATCTGAACTGTATGTACTGGTAGTACAGTTGTCATCTGTGCCAAAAGTCATACTATTGACCGACTCCAACTGAATAAACGAGTCTAAAGAGAAACCATGTAACACAAGGTCTCCATTTTCTTTACATTCTGTAAAGTAAAAGTTATCAGAAATCCAAATGCCTATAAATTAAGGTGAAAAACAAACAAACAAACAAACAAACACAAACATGTATACTTAGCCAAGCAGAAAATTAAAAAGAAAAGGAAAATTAAAACCATTATCAATATAAACTACTCCAAATGGTTATTACACAACCTGTAACTAAAAATGAAGTTAAACAAATCACAATTTATCTTTCAAGTTCATGTTTTCTTAATCTTCAGTAATTCGTGTATTCATAAGAAATACAGTTGCGTTGTCAAACTTCAGATTGCAACACTATTCGAACATTTTGAGGGAAGGGGTCCATTGTGAAAAGTAACATACAGATTACAAAAATATAGGTCTCTTGCTGTGCAAAATTAGTACCTATTGGAACATCGACTGTCGGCTTAAATATCAATTCACAAAATTGAAAAAGGAGTAGGCCCAGTAAAACCTTGTTTTGGCCCCAAAATATAGCAGTTTTACTGAATTATTAAAATGTAAACCTTAAGATATTTTTTGGAAAGTAGAACACTTCTGTTACTAAAATATTGGCTATTTTACAATACAATGCACATGTATCGGGTACTAGCACCATTAAGTCATGCTAAATTACGGAAATCTTCACAATTTTAGCATTCGAGTTAACTTTTAGACGGTTTTTGTTTTAAATGGAAGTGGTCGCATTTGTGTTGATTCTTGATATCATAATGTACTAGTAAGCTGTAATGATATACTACATAACATATATAAAGGTTGAGACTGAACACGGATGCGACCACTTTCAACTTCGACAAAAAAAATCTGAAAAATGACATCTTGTGGAATATTTGATAGATTTGTAATATTTTAGCTTGAATTTGAGCGTCTTTCATGACTAAATCAGTACAATTTGTTTACATAAACTTTTTAAATCTACTAAAGTAAACACTGAAGTGTTTAGAAAGTGTTCAAAATCTATAGGTTGCATTTTTGTAAATATAGCCAATGCCATTTCCCATAGGAATTCCTTTTACGGCTAAAACTGTGACACTTTTACTATGAAGTTTCGTGAACAATTATATCATAGAATTAAAAGTTGAAATGAACTTCTATTTTATTCAAAGGTCAAAACATAGATCAAAATATGCCGCACAGCTTTATATTCTGCCTACCCCTGGGTCATAAAACAAATAAATTAACTTGTAAATGCTATGATTTTATGATTTTAAAGGCCTTTATATAGAAAACAATAACTGTGCTTGGAAGTAATTCAAAATCAGGTGTTAGCAGTTATTTTTATAAAATTTTAAATGAATGATTACATCAGACTGGTATCTGCTTAAATGTAACTATTGCAAATATGGCTTTATTTTAACCCTTATATTTCGTATTTTAGCTAAATTATGTCAGATATATGGTTAAAAATACTTTTGTTGTGAGAAGAATTCTAAACGACCATTTGAGGCAGAAATTGTGAACTTTCATTGACAAATAAGCATGCAGTAAGATGTGGACTGGAGACAGAGGCAGGATTGGATCATTTATATAATCTTGAATATTGGAATGATTGACTGCTAAACATTACATTTACAGTGTTTTGAAATGCATTCAAATTGTTATCAGAACAGTTTTAAAGAGGTTATGGGCATTTAATGTCAGAAAACATGCAAATAGGGCAAGCTGGCAATAAATTAAGTCTTGTTTTCAATTTCTTTAAAAGACCGAAACAGGGGAGGGGTATAAAATGTACAGTAAATGAAAACTTGAGTATATGCAGAAATATCTTTAAGGCTACAGTTCTGATAAAAAAGTATTAATGTGAGAAAAGGTGTTTTACAGAATTTTCTATTTGAATAAATGTTTGTTTAGTTTGCACTTTGTAAATATAGCCCTTTCGCAAACCACGCCTATTTTGGGTAGATAAAAAATATTCATAGATAATTCAATTTTTGTTAATGATCTCTATGTTTCATCTCACAGTGACATAACTTGGGGATGTTACAATAAATATCCATATGCGTTTTGCTTTTATTGAAATCTGTGGTAATCCTGCAGTCAAGGTAGGGCTTGTTGAGAATTTTCGTGTAAGTTGAAACTCTAAGAGGTTCTGGGCATATAAACGTTAAAAATAAGCCGCACAGCCATATATTTTGCCCTTTGAAAAAAATAGTAGTACATATTAACTTTCCATTCTAGGATATATTTTTGTCCATGCATAGTAAAAGTGGTACAGTTTTAGCCGTAAAAGGAGTTCCTATATGGGACATTGCATTGTCGATATTTACTCAAATGCAAACCCTACATTTACCAACTAAGTTGATGAGAAACATCGTGGTAGGAAGGTTATGTAACTAGATGATCATTCTAGGGTAACTAGTAATTAGTCTTATAATTTGATTATTTTGTAAAATTATAAACATACCATATGAATACTGCGGCGTTTCTTGTCGACTTATTTCTAAGAGCACCTTCAAAACATAATTGAATAAATCATAATATTAGTTCTTTATAAAAGAGGCTAAAATTGAAATTCTAATTCAGTTATAAACAGTGCTAACGTTAAACAACGGCTATGTATGCTACACAAAATAATATAGAAAGATAGAACCAAAAAAAAAGAGCATACATATGAAATCAATGAATTACAAATAATACTTCAGCAATTAGGTATTTTCACTCAAGTGTTCATAAAAGAATACCCATATACAACATATAACCATTATAAATGAATTGTATCTTTCTGTATTTCTTTTCAAAATATCAATCAATAAATGAATATGATCTATACAAATCTGTTTTAAATTGAAATCAAATATCACAAATTAATGAAGTTCGTGTGATCAACATGAACTCATCTGATTTTTCTATATATATTAAATTATAAAAGGTATGCCCTAATAATTATTTCTATTTATGATTTTACACATATAGTGCAATAGTATCTATGCTTATCTATACATATAAGAATATTTGTTGTAATGAGTCCCATCCAAGTTGCAATACATGCAAAGTTCACAGTTAAAAGTCGAAGTACGACCTATAACACGGAGCCGGCGTTGTCATCGTCATCAATTGGTCGAACATAATTCCCAAAAAATTACCGAAGGCATATCCTGTGAATTAATCTTCAATCAAAAAAAAAGATCCTATTATATCTCTCACATTTTTATATTTATTCTGCATCGACAAACATTTTTGAACAAAAATTAATTTTTAAGCTATATTTTCTTTGCATATGGATATCCCTCTCAAACACCGGGATAATTGTCTTGGGATAAAAAGTATCCGATCGCGATATTTAGCGATATATCGCAAAACTGTTCTCTATTTAGATTTTAGCCATCATGAACAAAGATGATAAATCTGTAAGTTCAGAATTAAAAAATGATGTTGATCATTTCTCGTAAAATTTAGGGCAGTGGTACTAGAAATTTTCTTAACATTGAAATGCCTTTACTGAGTCAAGAATATGATAGTTGTTTTGCATTCGTTTGATGTGTATGAGCTTTTGATTTTTGTGTTCTTATTATGTTTGCTGACATTGCTTTTCTAAGATTTGTTATTCGTAATAATTAGCTGATTAATAATGAATATAAGTCGAATATCTTACCAAGCACAACAGTGTCTTAATTGTAGTCTTTAGAGCACACATGATCTTTTATTGACTGTTAAAAAAAAAGGTTTTGAACATGAATGGCTAACGAGATAATTAATATGATTAATTCTTTTCAAAATGTAGTTCACGTACAAATTAACTGCAATGATTATCGACAAAATAAACAATACAGAGTATAACTAATATGTGTGAATGATAAGAAGAACGTACATAATATATGAGGCTCCCACAGGGTACCCCCCTCAGGTCGCAAGGTCGTTTTTCAAATTGTTGCAAGGTCGTTTTTCAGGGAAACGTTCAGGTCGCAGGTCGTTTTTTTCCAACATAGAGGACGGAAGTCGTTTTTATATTTAAAGGATTCATTCAAGTCCTTGTTGTGTCGATTCTTGTGTTATTAAACCAGGGTCATATATAATCCTGATTAAACCTTTTAGTTTCAAATACGATATTTGGACATTTTGCTGTGCCTTTGGGTTCCGTTGTTCTTGTTTTGTTTTGACCATCCAGAGATGGCTGTCTGTAAGTGGGCAGTTCCTGCTCTATTAAAGTTTGTGTCGTCAGCTTTAGATTATTTTTTTTTTACATTTAATGATCAATATGTGATGTTTTCGTGCCATTAACCCATATCCATTCTTTTCCATATTGAGACCAAAACAGGACTTGAACTTTTCGATTTTTCAGAACAGTAGTTTCAACCAAACATTCAGTATTTAACTACTAGTAATCAAATATTTTTCTGTTTCCATATACTGCCCACATTCAACTTTCTGAATAAACTGGCAAATTGTGGCTGCACGGTTAAAAACAGGATAAAAACAAAAGATCCTCTTAAGTTTGTAAGGTTGGTCATTTGAGATTTGAAAGTCTCAAATGGCTGTGCTGTGGCGATCTCAGGGGACAGCTTGTTCCAGTCTTTGGTGGTGTTCACAAAGGAGGACCATTTACTGCAGTCTTTGGTTCCTATTTGTACCATGTATCCATGTTGTTGTATATGTTTGGATATTCTAGTTGATCTTTGGGGTTACATGCATTTGCTGATGGCTACTTTGTCGTTGACGATCTTGTACATCATTGCGAGTCTGGCTTCTCTGTTTCGTTCTCTGAGACTTTTCCAACCCAATTCGTTAATCATGTCTGTGACACTTGATCTGTTTCTATGGCGCTTGGTGACGTATCGCGCAGACCTCCTTTGAACTTTTTCAATTTGGTCAATATGTTTTTGATGATATGGGTCCCATACTGTTGTAGCGTATTCTAGTTGGGGCCTTACTAGAGTTTTGTATGCTTGCTCGTTAATGCTTTTAGCGTCGATTTGTAGGTTTCTGTGGAGGAAACCAAGGCTTCTGTTGTCTTTGCTGGTAATTTGTTGAAGTATTCTTTCCAGTCTAGTTCGCTTGTGATGGTGCAGCCCAGGTTCATGTTTTAGGACATGGTCATGTAAAATGTAATCCCATTTAATCGGCTTTTTCTTTCTAGAGACAGTCAGCACGCGACACTTTTCCGGGTGATATATCTTCCACTTTTCCTTCCATAGTGCCAGTTTATCTATGTCTGACTGTAGTTGTCAGCAATCAGTATCTGAAGCGATGATTAGGTATACTACTGTGTCATCAAGAGACGAAATGTTGACTAGGGTCTTGCTCTGACCCTGTGGAACTCCAGATTCTACCTTTGTTCTGTCTGACTGTTCAACCTCAACAAATACTACTTGGGTCTATTTGTCAGGAATTCTTCTATCCAGCTGTTGGTCATTCTCCTGATTCCATAGTGATTGAGTTTATGTAAGAGTATGCTATGGGTGTCACGGAATAGAAGTTCCTTCATAATATAAGTTCCAAAAGGAATAAATATTCTGGAATATTACAATGTATTTCCACAGGAATAAATAATCTGGAATATTATTTCCGCAGGAATAAATATTACAGTATATGTTCCTAACGGAATAAATGGTATAGAATATTTGTTCCAACAGGAATTGGTATTATGACATTGTTTGTAACAAAGTTTCCAGTGGAACTTCTGTCAGATGGAACAAATATATGTTGACATGGGATACCTTGCCGAATGCTTTTGATAAATCTCTTCCCTCGGTTTTAGTTTGTTACCCCGATTTTGTTTTTTGTCCATAGATTTATGAGTTTTGAACAGCGGTATACTACTGTTGCCTTTATTTATCAGTAATTCAGACTGTTTTCCCAATTCAAGGTTCTTTGTCAGGTCATCAATGAATTCTAAGAGTTGCGTCTCGCAGGATCGTTTACTACGAAATCCATGTTGTAGTGGATAAAGGATGTTGTTTGCCTCTGCGTGTTTCATAATGTGGCTGGTAACAATATGTTTGATGATCTTGCAGTAAATAAAGAAGAGTACTTTTGACCCTTTATATTCATATTGTGAAAGTTCAAAGAACTCTTATAAAATCACCAGGGATGTAGAGCTGGATTTACCCACTGAAATACTTTGAACATATCTATAGGTAGGCTGATGGCAACAAGGAAATGTCTTGAAGACAGTGGTGTCCCGCTGTCTTGAAGACAGCGGTGTCCCGCTCGGCACTTATTTCCATTTTCGATGGAACTCCCCCATTTTCAAACAGTTGTTAGTCCATATCATGATGAAAAAAAAGAGTACGGTACATAATTTCATGAAGATTCGACTTGAAACTTTTTAGGAAATATCTTAAACGCTAAGGTAAACCAAAGTGTAACTGACGAACGAACGGATGGACGAACAGACCGAATGTTGTCGGGACATAAAACATAAAACTGATCATCAACATTACTTGGAAACATTTGTCTTTTTGGAGCACACACAGAGACGCTAGTAGCTAGTGCGCTATGCGCTAGTGATGACCATCACCCATAGTGTATAGGAAGCAATAGCCCAGACCAATTTAAAAAAATTTAAAGAAACAAAACTGGTCCAAAAAATTATCATAACATGACATTTTGATAGCTTATCATGCTCTTAAATAGAAACTAAGACTTTTAACCGACTATAGATACAAAAAGGGTCACAAAAAGTTCAAAATTGATTATTTGACAACTGCATGTTGATTTAAGATGAAAATCGGACTTATAATAACTTGTATTTCATAGTGCTAAACAATTGTAAACAAATGAAATAAATCTTTTTTGATCCGTTATTTATCAAGTTTCATCTGGATACCACCATGGGACGGCCAGACAAATGGAAGTACGAACGGATACCCAACCGTGTAATGCTTCTCTATTGCGTGTAGTGAAGTATAATAAAGTTGACAAAAGTGTTACAAATGGCCAGAAAAACAGTATGGCTGACCATGGTTGGTACGACCAACAGTCAGCAGTTTATGTTTGAAAACAGACATGTGATTTGGGCATTGTATTTTATCAGATCTACCATCCTAATTGGTTATGATGCCAGCCGATTGCTCTTTCCGATCTAGTTCTTGGTATATTTCCGACAAAATTCTCTGAGAAACAACTCGGAGGAAATAGGCTGAGACAGAGAACCAGCTGTAAATAACGCGCTGTTTTGCCGATCTTTCGATAACCGATATGGCGACAAAAGACCGCAAAGGAAAACTTCGCGCCCGAAATGGCAAGGTCGTTTTTAGCGTGGGTAAAGTCGGAGGTCGTTTTTTCCATTTCTAAATTTTACAGGTCGCAGGTGGTTTTTAGAAGGCCATCAGGTCGGAAGTCGCCCCTAAAAAGCCCTGAGGTCGTAGGTTGTTTTTGACCCTGCGGGAACCTCATATATCAGTAATAAAACATACTGATAAAAATATTGATAATACAATCAGTTCCCTTGCTCTTGGACCTATGCTATCTACCTGTGTATGTATTGAATGGCTTAACATTTCTTTTTTTGGGCGTCATCAACATTTTCTGAACACCTTTTTGATAAAAACTGTTTTATGTTTTAGTGTTTGTTTAATACTAAATAAATCTTTATCATGGTCAACTGTCTATTACAAGCGATTATTAGTATGACAATAAAGCAAAACTACACTAAACAAACAGTCATAAATTAAGGCAAAATAGTTCACTATTTAGGAATATCAATTCATAATTCGGTTTGAACATCTATCAGAACTATGATGAAACAAAACTGTGTGTATATAATATGGAACGTGTTAGAGAAAAAAAAATCAGAAAAAAATATGTAGATACAATTTATAAAGGTCAGCATGTCAACTTTTATACATTACTGTATGCAACTAAAATGACTTAAAAGCTGTTGGAGTCCTCTTTTGTTATGATCATACTATACTGACTAAGCAGACAGGCATTCTCAATTCAATTTGCAGTGCACTATCATGTGTTAGGCAACAATAAAATCAAGCATATCAATATAATCAATGACATTCAAAAGTTTTGAGTCTGTCGCGATAACATTAACCTTATAGGCAGACATTCCAATCAAATTTGTGACTCATCTCTTAGAGTGGACAACAGTGATATCATGTATCTTTAAAACTCTTTCAAGGTATTCGAAGGTACTGAACATGACACGACTTAGTAAGTCTGAATCTATGTTTGTGATCTAGGCTTTGCAAACGGACCTGTTACTATTTGCAAAAAATAAATCTTATTGTGGTTGATAACAATAACAAGGATCATTACTTTAATTCATTATATTCATATGTTTGGTGTACATGCTGTTTTTGAAAATTAAATGGAACAATGATTTTAAGATTGTCATCTAAACTTTGGAATCAGACATTTCAACTTTATTCACAGAACCATCTGGTGGTTTACAACAACAATAATGCAGCGTTGTCGTGCGAAAGAAAACATAATTTAGTCGTAGTTAAAAGTATCAATATACAAGAAGCAGTTGTCAAACAAATCAGAAAAGTCCACTGAATAAAAGCTTCAGGTATACTCTGTAATATAAACTGCATTCTTTATAGGAGATATATATTTATAGACTATGTTTCGTTTTCCCAATTTACCGATTATTAACATTCTGATTTCACATTTTTGACAAGCTTGTATTCAAGGATTCTTAAAAATAAATCAGAAGATGGTAGACGCCTTCACAGTGCTTTCAAATACTTTAAAGGATGATTTTCCCTCGTAGTCTCTGTTTGTTGATTTTAAAAAAAAAAAAATTTTGCTTGTTTTTGTTTTTCATTTATTTATTTGTTTTTTGCTTGTTTTTCTGTTTGTGAGGTGTCGAGGGGAAGAACAAAATAGCTTTGATCGATCTTTTGTTCCGAAAACAGAAGTATACCATTCATAGATGGATAAAAAAAAAATTTGTCGTTTCAGAGAAAAACGAAAATGTTTAAATATTTTATCAAGATACAAATAAAATCCCAAAAAATACATTTGCACTAAATCTTACGAAGCGCCAATATAAAATTCCGAACAGAGGAGCTTAAAAAAAGAACATTTTATAGTTGTTTTGAATGAATGCTATATGCCTTCAAAAGCATAAACTAACATTGTTTCATTGGAGGATTTTGATGTCAGAATATGAAGAAACTAATTAATAAACGATCCTAAGCATCTTTTGTGCTCCGACAATTTCAAAATAACACAGACAATTTTTGTTGAAAAGAAACAAAATACAAGAGACTAAGAAATAAAAATTGGTATATATATGCATACAATGAAATACTATATATCTTAGAATGTTTGAATAAATCTGATTTGTTAATATGTCACTTATCAGATTGTCAAACATGCTTATTGAGCTATTTCAATATAACAATATTTATTATTCTCTAATTGCAGACGACGAAATGATTACTTTATGCAGGACTCTCATGTTTTTTTTTTATAAGAATTAAGGATTACAATGTGAATATGTAATTTTCTTTTTTTTTTTTGCTGGTGTAAAACGTTGTAAATTAAAAAAAAAAAAAAAAACCAAGAGCAGTATTGAACAAATGACGTTCGAGAGAAAATTAACTGTCATTGGGCCACACCAATTTAATTTCTTGTTCTACGGATTTTTCGACTCCAAAAAATTTGGGCGAGCAAGCGATTAGAAAATCTAAATAAAGAGCGAAGCTTGAAAAGAAAAGGCGAGCGATTATAATTGTTTTTATAAACATAAAATAATAGGTTTTGACAATATTTACCAAACTAACATGTTATAAAACTTTATTTACCACTTGTAATTTCACATTTCTATAATTTATGAATGGTTTTTTTTTCCTGCTTACAAAAAAATAATTGAATGAAATCAATTTGGGATCGAGCTTTTTGTTGATGAGTGTATATACGTACATTTTAGTGTTTTGTATTATATGTTAGTTGTCTGTGTCGCTGTCGTTTTGGTGTCATGAGTCTCATTTTAGTTCTTTGTCACTTTGTATATAATAAGATGTGGTATGAGTGCCAATGAGACAATTCTCCATCCTAGTCATAATCAGGTTGGGAACAACCCCTCAAATGATAAGTAAGCTCTCAATGTAATAGCTCTTTTTTATGAGAGGTACATTTCAAGTGATATTCAGTAATTTCATTTTGTAAAAACCACTTTTTAGTACAAAAGGGCACATATTGATATTATTTGAAGAACCTTTTCCCTATGAACTAAACATTTATCTGGTATTTGTTATTCTCGTCGGATTTTGTCTAATGCTTAGTCCGTTTCTGTGTGTGTTACATTTTAATGTTGTGTCGTTGTTCTCCTCTTATATTTAATGCGTTTCCCTCAGTTTTAGTTTATTAGCCCGATTTTGTTTTTTGTCCATAGATTTACGAGTTTTGAACAGCGGTATACTACTATTGCCTTTATTATATGGTCAAAACATGTCCAAAAATATGAAGTCATATTTCTTACATATCTATATCTATATATATATATATATATAACAAAGGGACCCCTCTTTTAGAAAAAAATGTTCCAAATTTGATGAATTTCCGCCCCTGTCTGTTAAAAAATCTCACTTTTTCTCTTTTCTTTTCTACAACAGTAAAGTAACCCCTTGTCTGAGGGACACTCCCTCGTGTAAGGTTCATGTGAACCCTTTGGCTAAAATGTGTTCACTTCAAAATTAACTCTGAGCACAGACAAACTTGTGCATCTTGAAAAGTTTTAACAAACAGTTAAGTTTCACTTGATATGGTCCACACAGGTACACAGTTCAAATCACCCTTGCCGTTTTTGGCACAACCTTTTTGATCTTTTGGTCCTCGATGCTGTTCAACTTTGTACTCGTTTCGGCTTTCAAACTTTTGTATCTGTGCGTCACACATAGGTCTTGTGTGGACAAAATACACTTCTGGCGTATTAAAATTTTGAACTTGTTGCCTTTTGTTGGCTGTTGTTCGTGTGATTCTTTGTCAATTGTGTTCTCCAATTTATTTATATTGTAGTCCTGTGTTGTCATTTTGATGTTATATTTCACATGGCCATAAAAGTGCGAGGTTTGGCATGCCACAAAACCAGGTTCAACCCACCATTTTTTCCTTTAAAAATGCCCTGTACCAAGTCAGGAATATGGTCATTGTTATATTATAGTTCGTTTCTGTGTGTATTACATTATCACGTTGTGTCGTTTGTTTTCTCTTATTTTTGAGTGTAAATTCACATTGCGATAAGACGTGTCACGGTACTTGTCTATCCCAAATTCATGTATTTGGTTTTGATGTTATATATATATATGTTATATTTGTTATTCTCGTGGGATTTTGTCTATATGTGTTACATTTTAGTGTTATGTCGTTGTTCTCCTCTTATATTTAATGCGTTTCCCTCGGTTTTAGTTTGTTATCCCGATTTTGTTTTTTGTCCATGGATTTATGAGTTTTGAACAGCGGTATACTACTGTTGCCTTTATTGTCAGGTATCTATTGTCATTCTTTTGTCCATGCAAATCAATACAGCTCATTTCAATTATTACCTGTTGGGAAGTTCTCAAACCTCTTTCCCAAATTCTGAGGTGAAAAATTAGCCATTTTATCGAAAGGGTCCAAATGAACCTTAAGGAAATATTCATTTGGAAATTGGATAATGTATCTAAAAATAATTCAATTACAGGTCATAGTACGGCCTTCAACACAGCGCTTTGACCCAGACAAAACAGCATGCTAAAAAGGACCCCACAATGACGAGTGTACAATAATTCAATAAAAACAGGAAAATCAACGATATAATATATATACAAACGGAGAAATACCTATGAACCACACCAACAAACGACAACTACTGAACATCAGGCTCCTGACTCAGAACAGGTGCAAAGACAGGTTTGGATTGCTATGTTCCGCCTGAAAACAATATTGCAGTTGAAGGCAACACTTTTCCTTCAGAAGCTCTGCGTACTTTCTTTATTCTAACAACAAAAATCAGCATGATTTTGCAGGGGAATGTATGTAAGGGGTGGAGAAACCTATGTTTATATGCTTTTTAAATGTTTATAAAAAAACGGTGCGGGAAATAGACACGATTACTATACGGGAAGCGGGAATATTAAAAAAAATCGTTTTGAAAAATATAGGTGAGGGTGGGTCCGTCAAACAAGGAGTTTTTTAATTTGTGTGGCCTTACAATATTATATATTCGGTTTATTTAAATTACAAGGAAGATTTTGTTCCTATTCCGTGCTGGTGTCTTTTTGAAGATAAGAATATTCTTCTTTTTTAATTTTGGTCTCTCCAAATATAATATTTATTCTATCTATATAATCTTCTCCTAAGTTACATTTTGTGAATGATACAAATCTCCTCCTGCAGAATACAGAATTAAACACTTAAATTAAATATTTTAAATCATCATGAATCTGTTATGTTTAAATGTCTTCCGTGAATTGTTAAAATTTAAAAAAAAAAAAAACAATAAAAAAAAATCTTACCTTAAACTGTTCCAACAAGGAGAAATAAATGTTCTTGACAAGCCTAGTCTTTATTTATAACATTATCATATCTATTTCAAATTGGGTTATCTAAATTACAAGATGTAATCTTTCAAAAATGAACGAGACACAAAGATGATTATATTCTCGTTTTTTGTTTACTTGTTACGTGACCGAGTATTTATTATTTTATCAAACTTGACAAAATGCTATATTTTCGATAAGTATAAGAGAAGAATTCTACAACAAAATGCTATCGGTGAAATCAGTATTTTTTATTAGAATACAAACTCGGATTTTGAATAAGTAGAAGATATTTTCGGTTGTCCAATGGTCGTTGGTTATGTTAAAACTTTTTAAAACTGTGTCGCACGTAATGCAATGATATTATTTTATGTTGAATATTTTAAAACCCAGTGCAAAACTATTTAACAATATACAGAACTAAACGCGCTGATGTTACGTTAATCTTAAATATCCTTCGTAGTTTCCTCACTATGTGTTTAGGGACAAAAAGGTGCTAGCTTAGTGCATGTCATAACATAAGAATTTGTGCTTTCCCATCTGGCCTCCAGATGGCCTGTTTTATAAAATTGTGGTTTGATTTCCAATTGACACTATCCATCACTTAACTGTTTAGTCCATTTTTGGTAATATACTTTTGACGTGCCTCGGTAATTATACAATTCCTATTGCTTTATTGTGATGTGGTCTTTTATTATTCTTGTTTTACATTTTTGCTTGTGTACTTTTCTATAGTGTCTATATGCCATCTTATTTTTTTTTGTTGAAATAGTAATTTGTTTTAAAGTGATTAAGATTATATCACAACGTTGACTGCTGCACCCTTATTTTTTTATTGTATTACCGGTTATTTTATTTGTTTTGCTCACACAATGTTGTCAATATAATGGAATCCTATGCAACTGCCATACAAGCTAAAGGGTAAGCTAGCTACAACACGAGTATAAATCCTATATTTGCTACATAAGAAAATGGTTGTTCCAAGTCAGGAATATGACAGTTATTTTCCATTCTTTCGATGCGTTTTAGCTTTTAATTTTCCAATTGACAAAGGACTATCCGTTTGAATATTCCTTGGTGTTCAGTATTTTTGTAATTTTACTTTTTTTCAGAGAACGACGTTAACGTGCAACCATTTGTCCTGTTCTGCTTTTTGCAATAATCATATGTACCTACCGCACGATAATCTATAATAGTCTCCGATATAACAAAATGTAAAACATTTCCAACTTGAAAACAGACGGCTTGATTTATGAGGCGGGGTTAGACGTTTATGTTTACCTGCGCTCTACCCTCCCCATGATCTTTCTCTTATCATATCTCAAATATGTTTGGGAGAGGTTGTCCTATCGTTCATTTTCAGACCAACCATTTATGAAAGATATGATATAAGTACATTACTGATGACCCTTCATAAGATCATCAGTTGTGTAATAAATATTATCTCCTTTCTTAAATTAGAAAAGAGGCAAACTGCGTTGTTATGCTTATCAAACCTTCAAACTGTCTCGTGGTTTGAACCTTCCTTTACTTGTTCATCACGTACGCCCAACGTCAAAATATTTCAAGGTGTAAAGACACACTTAAGCATGATAATTGTTCAATCGTCTTTATCAACAATGTATGTGCATTTTAGTTCATAAAATTTGTGAGATTATACTTTATCATTTGGATAATTTGTAAAAAGAGACAAATAGAAAAGTAAGAAAACAAATAATTTTGAATCCCCATTCTAATTGCATCTTCCGTACGATTAAGTTACACAACTAAAGGGTCAAATGATTTTTTTACCAATAACCACATCATAAAGTATTGAAATACTATCTATCTTCCAAATAAAAAGTATAGAAAAGAAAACGGTTTCAATAGCTGTTCCCGATAGCTTTCGTTTTCTGAATACAAATTTATATTATAAAAATTATATTGTGTATATAGTCAACGAAATTCTGGCAGAGAACCAGTTTTATCAAATATAGACATATTTTTTTTAAACAATGACATGTCCAGTGTATATTCGTAATGTTAAAAATCTAAAGTAGTCATAGACAATTGGGATTGAGACATATGATGTGTTAACTGATTAACTATCAAATTCATTGCAAATTATATATAAAATTTTATTCAAATTGTATTGTTGTCAATAGGAAGAGAAATGGGTAGGGTTATGCGTATTGCTGTTTTTTTTCAATGGATTTTTCGTTTTTGAGGGGCTAAGAGGGGGCAGACCCATTTAGAAGAATATTATTTATTACATAACATTTTTCTGATTCTTCACTGCTGTCCAGTAGGTTTCTTACTCCTTTTTTTAAACTCCGGGGTTCTCCGCAAAAAACTTAATACTAATTATAAAAACAAAAGTAGCATGAAATAGATTTGAAAAGATTTCTAATTTAACACTGGAAACAATTTCCGAACAGAAAATTTGCATTAGATTAAAAAGATTAATTTGCATCAACGCAGTCATATTATGAATATGTGTTGGTAATTTATTGGGAATATATGATATTGTCCTTTACTTAATTACAATTATGAACTTATTAATCTTTTCTAATTAAAATTTTCTTTAAAAAAAAAAGACCAGTTATGAAAAAACCCAGATGGTTTCACTCTTGCTCTCGAAAAAAACCGGACAATATTGTACACTGGATTTTTTGGTTAAATGCAAAGCAATTGTGCTTCTTTGTTGCTCTTAACATGTATAGTATGCAAAATAAGATAGCTAGTCATGTATTAAACTTATATTTACGAAATAGCAGTAAATTGACGTATTCGCATGTGTATTCACTAGAAAAAACCGACCTAGACAAAAAAAAACCGACCGATTCACTCGAAAACCCGCGATCCTAGCCGGGCACTATACTTACCATGAACTTCAAGGTGTTTGGAACAATAACCGTTACAGTAACTCATAAAGCATTTGGTATTCCCAGATGCATTGAAATGTTATGTGTTATTTATAAGGTGATCAACTCTCACTGCTCAGAGAGTTTTCACTAACTGATATAAAACGACAAATATCTATATATGAACCTTATAAATCGTCTTTTTTTTTTAAACAATACAGCTTCAATCATTTTCCGGCGTCCATCTGTCTGTCTGTCTGTCTGTCTGTCTGTCTGTCCAGCTGTCCTTCTGTTCATCTGTCCGTCTATCCGGCGTAAAGATATCGCACCGTAACTTGAAAACAACTTAGTTGTTTCTTATGATAGTCAAACGACTTGTATACTTTTTGGTAAAAATACGATGAAAACTTTTTGAATTACGGAACTATGTCACTGAAAGAGGGGGGTTTCACATGGCGCACTGTATCTCAAAAACGAGTTATTTCTGATATTGCAAGTAACAGACTTTTCAAACCAGTTTGCATTGGAAAAGATGAAAAAGAGAAAAGATGTTTTCTAAAACTTTCCTTTGCCAACAAAGGTATCGATGGCGTCAACTTAGGCAACATCCTTCATCATAAATTAGTTCAGTCGAAAATACCTCCTAATTTCAAAGATCAGTCTGTACCAATCATTTCTTATACTTATACCAAACCAATTGCAACTAAAAATTTCAATTACAAACACGTTTTGCAGGATCACAATATTGACGACTTCAAGTCTAATCTTCCTGAGTGCACTTGTGCTAGTTCCAAATTCTCATATAATCCGGCTGACCACGTTATAACCGGTGACCTCAACAACATTGTCAATAACACTTCCCTGCGAAATGTGTTATCCAAAGGTCCAAAATATCGCAAGCCTTAATCCATCAGTTGGAAATATAACTTCAAAGTACTGATGGATTCAGTCAAGAATTATGCCAGGCAATGGGCTAAGCGCGAGAGGGAAGACGTAGATACTTTTTCCGAATGGATTAAGGCTGTGAGGTCGTTGATACAAATCAGAATTGAGAAACTGAATGGGACTATCAATACCCATGCTATGTCAATCTTTAAAAATCCAAATATTGCAAAACACTTGTCCTACCTCCATGACAAATATGTTGTTGTCTCCGCAGATAATGCACCAAACAACATCGTGTTTGAGTGTAAAACTGATTACATAAACTGCTTGATAATGAATAAGGTATTGACAATTCACTTGGAAACTCAAAATAATCCCTCAAGACACTTACTAAAGAGGACATCCTGGATAATCATAGGTCTGTTATATGTTACTTTGGAATTTCAACTAAAGATAAAGATCTGGATCTTCCACCACTGTTTTAGATACATAAACTACATTAGAGTCCTTACATACAACGGTATATTGCTGAGTCTTCCAAGTGCTCCACGAAACCTCTTTCTAAATTATTAACATCTATTTTATTAGCAATCAAAGCCGGGCTTCAAAGTTATTGTAAAACTGCCTATCCTAGAGATGGCGAGAATCAGATGTGGATCCAAAAAAAATCCAAAGATCTTTTAGAGTACATACAATCTAAGACTCTTTCGTTTTTTTCCCCATTCCAAACTAAAAGACAAATTAAAAGAGTTGGTTTTGCTTTGTTTCATAAAAAATAATGGCCAACATAGATACCGGTATCTTGTCTTAGGGAGGGATAAATTCTACATTGTAAAGGATAACACTGATTCAAACAAAACATTCTCTGAAACTGATATTATCAAGATGCTTGATTTCTTGATTGACAACATATACCTTATGTTTGGAGAATGTGTTTTTCAACAGCTTGTCAGCATTTCAACGGGAACCAATTTTGCTCTTCTCTGACCGACTTGTTTCTTTATTATTTTGAGGCTGACTTTGTACAGGAACTTCTTAGGATGAAAAATAAGAAGCTAGCAATATCTTTTAACTTTACTTTCCGCTATATAGATGATGTTCTCTCACTAAATAATTCAAAATTTGGTAAAAACTTTACACACTTCTTATATATATAATTAGTTATATTAATCTAAAGATCTGTATAACTTTTGGTGATGATTCCAAATTTTATTTTAGAGTTATTGAGTTCTTGTAAAAAAAATGGGGCTTAACATGTTGCGCCGCATCTCTAAAACGATTAATGATTATTGCTTAAAACTTTACACACTTTATAGTTATATTAATCTTAAATTCTGTATACGTTTTGGTGATGATCCAAAATTTTATTGTAGAGATATTGACGTGGTGCAGCTGTTTATTTATTCATAATGAACAAATCAATAAATTCCAATCTAAAGCATAATAAAAAGTGAAAATCTGTAGAAATTCCGTTGATTCGTATGCGCCTTTAACCAGCATAAGAAATTGTTGATAATTAAGAATTAAAACATTAGCAGGCAACGGCAGCAGAAGACATTGTCAGCTTACAAATGAGTTTAAGTAATTTTTCTCTCTGTAATTACCGATTGTAGAAATAAATATGTACAGTTCGGTCCCTTTTACGTAATATGATTATGACTATTGCCTATGTCTGTTATAAATAGTGTGTTATCGGCCTTTTTATTTTACTTTATGCTGTAATATTGATTTTTTTAAAGATTCATGTTTAATATGACAATCGAAAATATTTTTTTTTCCAGATTTTGTACAATTTAAAACAGATGGCCTAAGTTCAATACTACAGAAAATGTTAAAATTGACAGACTAAACAATCATGGATTGCAGTTTTGGTATCAGTTTTGATCAAGGTTACGGCTCGGCTTATTTCTAAGATGTCTAATTAAGCGTTAACCCATAAAGAATCATAATATAAAACCAAATCATTTGTGAATTAATAAATTTAGGTGAGATAATGTAAAGTTTGGGTGTTCGAATTAGTAGTCATAAAGATACAAGATATTTTACTGTGCCAATCACGCTGTCAATTACTGAGCAGAATAATCATGGTAACTACAAAAAAGTATACAATACAACATTATATTTGAACTAAATAGAATAACAAAATAATTGATTATTAATGATTAGTACGATTGGTATAAGATTGAGTGTAGAAAACTATAAGTATGTAATAATAAAATTTATTCGTTTTGTATTAACACCCTGCAACCTAGACAAATTTAGTCATGGCTTGTCAACCCTCCTCTAATCTGTGACAGTAGTGTAATATCACAACATAACAAACTATAAAAATCAAGTCATTCTTATAACATATGATTGATACAAAGCAACAACAAAAACACCACCAAATTCAAAACGCATACAAGAGAACAAAATATACAAAATATTGATCTGAGAGTATCAATATTATAATTCAATCATTTTTCAACTGATTCATAGTTTTGTTCTTATGTTGTACTATAACACTACTGTATAAGGTTAAGGGAGGGTTGGTGACCACAAAAATATTAAACCCATCCACAGCCACATTCTGTATGTATGGGTCTGTTTTTCGTTTGTTGTTTTGTACAAAAATTCAGCCGTTAATAACCCTTTTGTATTGTTTCTACATTTTGTCACATCGATGCTTATTACAGCTTGCTATGTGATGTGGTTTTGCTAATAGTTGAAGGCTATACGATGGCATATAGTTGTTTAAACCTAAGCTAAAGTCATTTGGTATTAGTTGGATAGATGTTTCATTTTTAATCAAATCACATCTTCTTATTATTTATGTTAATTTTGTATGTCATACGCGTGTTAGTCGGAATGCATGTTTTCTGAAAAGGACCAAAGTAACCCTCTTTAAAATCTCTAGAATCATTCCAACTGAAAAGTGTAATAGTTGTTAATCTTGCAGAGGTTCTCCTAGTCTTCGTGTAGCAAACCTTATTGTTTCGAATGACACGCAGTTGCATCGAAAAATTAGGTGTAAAAGATAACAGGCTCATTATTAAGAATCACAGATGCTCGTTTAATGGTGTAAGTAATATTCGTCAGTTTAAAAAAAATTGAGGCAAATTATATATTCAACGAAAGGTCAAGAAAATAAAACAAAAACAAAACAAAAATGAAACGTTACCGATACAAAGATATAATCAATGAAGAGATATGATATCTATTTGAAAAGAGAAAAGTTTTCACTTAAATTGCGATTTCGAGAAATTTCATTAAATAATTGCATTTAAATAATCTCATTTAATTGTGGTGGCAGAACATACAGATTTCTACAAATAACAATACATAAGCGGTTCTGTTCTGCGGAATTATTTGTCTCGCCTGAGAGTGCTGCTGTAAGTGGAAAGGGACTTGAAAAATTAGTAAAAAAAAAACCTGAATAAGTGAGTCTATTTATCATGAAAATACTGAATTTAAAAAAAAATATATACAAATTTGTTTAAGATACTAGTCCTTTTTTATGGGCTTGGAGATAAGCTTCGGCCCATGTTTCATAACAGTCCATGCAGGTTCACCAACAGCCCAGTAGTCAGCACTTCGGTGTTGACATGAATATCAATTATATAGTAATTTTCATAAATTTCCTGTTTACAAAAGTTTGATATTTTTAGCAAAAACTAAGGATTTTCTTGTCACATCATAGTTTACCTTAGCCGTATTTGGCACAACTTTTTTTTGAATTTTGAGTCATCAATGCTCTTCAACTTTGTTCTTGTGTGGCTTTATAACTTTTTATTATCTGAGCGTCAGTGTTGAGTCTTATGAAGACGACACGCGCGTCTGGCGTATTAAATTATAACCCTGGTACCTTTAATAACTATTTTACAACTTATTATGTAGAAAAAAAATAGACTGTCTGTAAATGTTTATCTTAAAAAACAAAATAGTCCATCTATCAGAAAAATACAGAAAACGAAAATAAATTTTCAAAACTGTGCATCATCCATGGCCATTATTTCCTTTTCATAAAAACTTCAGCTTAAGTTTCATAAAGTTCTATGAAGGTTTGACAAAGTATTTGATGTGTAACAAATTTTATCCCCATACTGTATCATCTTGTTTACTATGGAATAACAAAGTTCATTTATCAGTTTGACTGTCCCTCTGGTATCTTTCGTCCCTCTTTAATCAGAAAAAGATGCAGTAAAATGAAAATGTATATTTCAAAATGTTGCTCTGTATACTGTTGTTTTTTTTTTGGTGATTAAAATGCGTCTGTCCAAAGGAATAGGGGCAATAAGGCTCTTATTTGGCTCAAAAATTACTGCAAATTTGAAAGTTATCATACATATTCTTAAATTACCGAAAACTTGACTAAGGTACAAGGTATTCAGAAAAACAAAACAAATTTGTCATTGAACAAGTTACCATTGCAACAAATCACGACTTAATTTGCATATTTTCCAAAATTTTGTGATTTTCCTTGTTTTTCATCAAACTTGAAGGATATTTTAGATTGAAAAAGTATGTGCGCACCCAGAAAACAACTTTTTATTTGGTGAGATTATGTCAATAATTATAATAAAGCTTCTATTAAATTTTTTTTTTGTTTAATGGATGCGCAGGATGTTTCCACAATGGGAATAAAGAAAGAAAACTGTATAAATTCTCTACTTTTCATCGTTTTTGTGAAAGCAGTACATATTATGACGTAATTGTGACGTCATCAGATAAAAATCTTTATGTTTTTCATTTAAATTTTTTTACCCTATGCATTTCATAACATTATGAGTCAATTTGAAACAGTTAACAAACATTTTATTTTCTTGGGACGAAACCAGGCCTTAATGCCCCTACTCCATGAAGGTTTGACAAAGTTATTGATTTCTAAACAACCTTTAGCAACGAACTGAACCTAAACGTTAACGCCGCCGACGCCGATGCTAAAGACGAAGGAATCTAAGATTGCTTTGTCTCACTTTCGCAAAATAAATTTAGGAGGCTCGACACTATAGCAGGACGATAGAATCAATCATTAATTGTTTTATTGTTCACCCATGGTACAATCTGACTGCCTTACGCGTCGAAGGATTTTTATGTATTCGTGTTTGTAACACAATGTTTGGCAGTAGTTTCAACCTTCCAATGACAAGTAGACAAATTGCAAGGATTTGTCTAAGATCTGGTCTTGCTTCAAATTAAAATTGTTTTATTCTGGAATAACATTCAATATAATCAAGACTTTATAAATTTTGTTCGCCCGAAGCGCCAGTAGAATTTAATTTAAACACTTGAAATATCTTTTTAAAAAGGAAATTGAAAATCCTTAAAAAAACAGAAATTTCTGAAAAGTTGTGCCAAATAAAGATTACCGATCTTAAAACCTCATAAATTGAATAAGGATATCAAAATGACATCAGCTTAGAGATAGTGCATATCTCCGTTCTATACATGCATCACCCACCTGGCTAATTTATACTCAGTCAAAATTTCAAATTGAAAATAGCACAAAATTGGTAAAATTACAGACTAATTACATTTTATGGTATATCGTTCTCATTTCTCTCTTATAGCAGTTTATGTATAAGGTGCATTTTATCCCTGATAATGTCACAGCTATGTGAACCTGCAAATAGCGTACCAATTGAGATATGCAAACGCAATACGGGAGGATATGCACCTGCTAAGAATTGAAAAGTTGACAATTTAAAATTTAAAATCATCACGTTTGTCTCAGAATCAGTTTAAAAGTCGCACATCTGTGTCAAAATTTGATGCAATTTAATTTGTTTAATCAGAAAACACTATTTGTGTAACCTGTAATCACCCTGATGAGGATAATTAGAATTTCTGTTTAATTTGCCCTTAAGAACAAAGATGTAAGAGATATCTTACTTGACTGCATCTACTCACTTGTTGATAAACATATTATTTTCATATGATATGAATATTGCTATTTTTGTAAATCACCGTTTTATTTGAAATTTTTTTTTTTTTTTTTTTTTATTTAGCGTTTATTTATTTATTTATTACTGTTTTTCAATTTCTGTCTTTGCTCCCTTCAACAATAATTTATTTATTCCACTAAGTAAGCTTAGTGTCTCTTTCAAACCTGATACATACATTTGTAATTACTTATATAATATATTTATATGACTCAAGGTACTTTCAAATGATGATTAATTAGAAGTATGCGTATTTATGCGTGTTGATAAAAACTATATCCCAACAGAAATATTGCCTGAAAGTGATTGTATAACATTAAAGTGAGATCAATATCCAGGGACGACAACCCCTGTACAAAGGTACCTTCTATAGGCAGTCATAGAGTGATATAAAAAGACTTGAAGAACGTAAAAAATCTATTAACTGCATCATGGACACAAGCCAAAACGTACCAAATAGCATATAAGGAGGAGATTTTAATCTTCCTGATATTAACTGGCAAACAACAACTGTAAACCCTAACCAACAGTACGAAAAATCATTCAATGAAAATCTAATTAAAAACTCAAGTACCAAAGACATGAACCAAATAGTAATGGAACCAACTAGATGACAAAACACACTGGGCCTACTCATGACAACCAATCCAGGACTTGTAATTAAAATCGAAGTACATCCTGGAATGAGTAGTCACCAAGTAGCCATTGCAAATATAGATATGAAAGCCACAACATCATAAACAAAAACTGGTGCAACTATTCGAAAAGGGCGATATAAATAGACTGAAAGAAAATATTCTTGACAACTTTAGAAACAGAATGAACAACATGGAAGAAAAGTCCGTAAAAGAAAACTGGACATTTCAAAAAGATCATACTTCAGGCAGCTGAATATTTCATTCTACAGAAAACTACAGGCAGTAAACAACATGTGCAATGGATCTTTACACATAATATAAGACTGATACGATGCAGACAGCAAAGATATAATGATGCTTAAAACATAACACCAAGAAAAATTGGAACAAGTACAAACAGAATACAGACCCTGTCAAGAAAGTGATGAACAAGGCCAACAGCAACTATTTTCGACAAATCCTAAATCAAGAGGACGAGGTAAACAATAAACCAAACCTTGGCAAACAAAATCTGGAAATATATAAAATAAAGGGGAAAACATACGCATTGAGAATATCACCAATCCAGAACAACCTCGGAAAGCATGTTATTGTTAAGGATAATCTAAATATTAAACACTCAATATGATAGTGTCTTCACGACAGAGGATACCAAAAATATGGGAATCAGTACAATTCAAAACATCAGGAAGTTACATATCAATAGGGGTTGAGGAACAACTTAAATTTCTAGACCCAACAAAAGCAAACGTTCCAGATGAACTAGGATCTTGAAAGAAGCACACTGCGTAATTGCACGGTTCCTCTCAAAAATTTGTGAATAGTACTATGACATTGAGAACGTTCCTGGTGATAAAGGCGAACATCGAACATCACAGCCATCTACAAAAAGGGGTACAGATCTCAAGCATTAAACTACCGTCCTGTATCGATAACCACAATATTTTGTTAAGTCGTGGAACACATACTCTTTAAGCACATCAAGGAACATCTTCAAGAACATCACGACATCCAACACGGATTCAGGCGTAAGCGATCAAGTGAAACTCGACTCATTAACACCATAGAAACAGTTACAAGAGAACTGGATCATCGAGGACAAACAGACATGTTTATCCATGATTTCTCGACAGCGTTCGATAAAGTTCCCCACCAAAGACTTCTAAAGAAAATGTCACACTATAGGAAAACATATTTATATCACTTTACACTGGATTTCGGCATGGGTCACTCAGCGACACCAGAGAGTTCAAGTATGAATGGACTAAAGCCAGGGAGAACAAACCAGTACAATCAGGAGTTCCACATGGTACAGTATTTGGACCTCTGTGTTTCCTAATATACATCAACGGAGAAACAATCTCATTAAAATCAATCTTACGTCTATTTGCTGACGACTCGCTGCTACTAGTATATAACTCCATCAAAAGTAGTGAGGACAGTTTACAACTACAAAATCTGACATAATTGACTAAATGGGCGAAGGGGTGGCAAATGGCTTTCCAACCAGCTAAATGATACACACTGAGAGAAAGAAAAACCAAACAATAAAAGAGTCTGAAATGATGGGACTGTGACTATTCTGGACTGATAATTGTTATTATTCAATGTGTTATTAATTGTATTTAATCATATACAATGCATATATATATATATATCAATACTGCCGGATGGTCAACTTCTTGGGTGTGCACAAACACTGATAAATGCATTGACTTTCATACTTATGATTTAAACCATTTGTACTTTGCAAGCTATAAGGGACGGTTTTATATGTATATTTTGGTAATGCTTACCTATGAACTATTTTGATTATCATGTATTTTGACACATCTTGTTGTGAGATTCAACTTGTTTACATCTGCCATGACATCGTTCTGTACTTTCACTTTGTGATCTCATATCATTATTTGTTTAAGTTAATACATTATAGCGAAGTGACCAGGCCAACAGTTTTTTTTAAACTTTAATGGACCACCCTACCTGCAGGCTAAATTATGACTTTTTGGAAAGAATAATGTTTATTCTTTAAATTATGCCTGGTCGTAGAAGTGAAATATGGTGCAATTTTTTTTAAATAAGGTCAAAGATTAGTGATTGAGTTTTTCTTAATGATGGATTAAAGTTTCAGCGTATATTCTAGCTCTAAGAACCTTTTAGGTTTTATGTGCCTTTGCCTTACAAAAGCACAAATTGACCCCTTAGAAAGAGTGGTTGTATGGGATATTTTAACAAACAAAGGGCATGACAACTTTTGAAAACCTGACATCAGTCATCGTTTTCATCGTCGTCTTCTTCCAATGTTGCTCGGTAAGTTAAATAATTTCTACAACCACCAGACCCTTCATATGAACAAATATTGGTATATGCGTATTTCTGTTGGTTGCATACACAGTTGTTATTGCAAGCTGTTTTCCTTGTCCATATACGTACAAATAAGGTCTTGAAATAAATTTACTGACAAAGGTCCCTCAAAGAAAACCGAAAGCAAACCATTTTTACCCTCTTACCGACCAGAGTCTTTGGAAAGTATGATCACTGTTTAGCAATATGAGAGTTCATCCAAACTTGTGTTTGAAGCATTGCACGTGGGATGAGCTTTAAAAACGTGTTTTCACATGGGGGAATTTTCACAACACTAGCATCCTTTGTTGAGGCAAACTCCACCATAGCTTGTTTATATCATCATGAAGATACTTGAATTTTTCCTTCGGATCATACAATGAGGCGATAAATGCACTTCCAATGTTAACTGCTAGGTATCACCAGCCCAGTATTCAGCACTTCAGGGTTGACATTAATCTATACTATTAAACGAGAAGACCTCATTTTTTTAACGCTTCTTTTCCTTCCACAAGAAATCAATCATCATGCATCTGTGTCCTATAGGTAACATGCATAGTCGCATTTGTCATCCATTCTTATGATTATTCAGATTGAGTTATTTTAGGAGAAAAACGACAAAAAAGGAGTCCGGATATGATTCCGTCATCAGACTGACTTTTAGTCATAGATAAGACTTCCGGTTTGAAACAATCACAAACACAACCAATCGTATGATAGATAACAAATAAATGAGAAAAAAAAATAAGCCAATCAAATCGTTCTCCATATCATGATGTTTAGATCGCAAGAACCACAACTTTTATACCTCCTTATAGAGGACAATTATTTTTTGCGTTTATCTACATCAGTTCAACTACGATTATACTACTTTAATATATAGAGACTCTCTATTCTGTCTACTGTTTTCTTTCAATTGTTTACTATTTAAGGGGTCATACCAGTTGCATATATATTAAAATAAGTAAAACATGTGACACATTTGTCGCCTTTCATTTCATGGTGTAAAGATCGCAAGAACCACAACTATTATACCTCCTTAGAGAGGACAACTATTGTTCGCGTTTATCTACATCTACGATTATACTACTTCAATATATAGAGACTCTCTGTATTCTGTCAGGGACTTTCTATGTTAGTATGGAAAGTCCCTGATTCTGTCTACTGTTTTCTTTGAAATGTTTACTATTTAAGGGGTCATACCACTTGCATATTATATATTAAAATAAGTAAAACATGCTCAACTTCATCTAAAACTACCTCGACCAAAAACTTTAACCTGAACCGGAACAGACGGACGACCGAACGAACGAACGCACGGATGCACAGACTAGATGGGGGCATAACAATTTATTGTTGAAAGTGAAAATAGGGATTTGGCAAAAATGAAAGTAAGGCAGAGATTAGAGGGAGACAGGACCTTTTTCGGGGCGTCGGGATCGAATGTTTTGAAGCTCGGGATTTGGGGATTGATCCTTACGGGATCCGGGAATATATTTTTCGATTTCGGGATTTCGGGATATGAATCTTTTCTTTAAATTCTGCATCTCGGGATTTCGGGATCAGGACCCCTTCGACCACCCCTCAAATTAGCCTTAGTCGGTCTTAGTCATTTATACAAGATTCATATCCTACCATTGGTATGTTAGTAAGGCTCTCAAAAGGAAAAGCACTGATGGATTGTCCTTGAAGCATATTTTATTAGACTTATAATGATCTATATATAAGCAGTTACATTTATTTGATGTTTGAAACGGTGCAAATTTTTAATTTGATTTGACTTTTACCAAAAGAAGCATTGTAGCAAAAGAGAAGAATAATTGTGGTCTGAGGCCAGAAACACGAAAATAATTGAATTTATAATAACAGAAAGGAAACAAATATCGGACTTTGGAAAAAGGGAGAGGGTTTTGATACTTTTTATGAAATTCTCCATACTTAATATCTTTTACAAAAAATCATCCCACAACAGTTCATATGTGCCCGCGATTTCGCGGGTGTGTTCTAGTATCAATTATATGGTCATTTGTATAATTTATCGTTTGCAAAAATTAATTATTCGAAATACTAAGGATGTTCTTATTCCATACATAGACTACTTTAGCCGTATTTGGCACAACTTTTTGGAGTTTTCGTCCCCAATGCTCTTCAACTTAAAACTTGTTTGGCTTTTTAACTATTTTGATCTGAGCGTCACTGATGAATCTTATGAAGACGAAACGCGCGTCTGACGTATTAAATTATAAGACTGGTACCTTTGATAAATATTGTCATAATTTGGAAGATTGAAAAAAACACAGGATACCGCTTTTCTACTATGCACTCAACTGGCTCAAAAGTCAAAAGTTAAGTGAACGTTAGACCCAATAAAGATAAGTAGCCTCATCAACCCTAACAGTAATTAAATAATAAAGAAAAAATAGACACCTAGTTTATCCAAAGAAGTGGTCTTCAAAACTTTCAATACTAGTATCCAACTTTTAAGTCCATGAAATCAACAAATCAAAATACTAGATTTGATGTCTTGAGCAAAGTTTTATGACCAAAAGACTGGTAAGATAAACCTAACAGATGATTTTGTTTTCGTTTATAGATTATAAACACCGTACCAATTTAAAAGAAAAATTCATTCAGAAATACAGACGCAGAATCAAGGTCATGAATAATGAATTCAGAAAATGCTAGAATAAATAGCTTGATACCGTGCCATACCAATCCAATATAAATAAATTATAACAAAACATTGAGGAAACATGCAAATCATGTCGCCTTTCACGAATCTAAAATCAATCGAAAAATACTTTTTATCAGGCTAGAAAATAGTAAATTTTTCAGATGCAAAGCTAGAATTTTTGGTATCAAATATTCAATGAATAAAAGGGATTTGCCACAAGCTCTGAACGGTTAACTTGGATATTGAAATATGATTACATGCAGTCGTAATGTTGACCTTTAAGTGCCGATGTAATCGGATGAACCATGTAGGGAGAGTGCCATGGCTATTTGTACATAAAACAAACTTGCAAAAACAGGTGGTCTGTTCAATTTGTAAGATAGTTTATTAGGAGTATAAGATGTCACAATGTGTGTATAAAGCCCCAGTCCCACTAGACCACGATCGCACCACGCTCACCGCGATCTAAAATAAATTTAGATCGTGGTGAGGTCGCGGTATGAGCGGCATGAAAATGTAAATTTTCGTTGCTTTCACGATGCTACTACGTCCTCTCTACGCTTCTACAAAGATCCCGCTACGATTATACCACGTTCTCACTGCGCTTATTCTGCGACCTCACTACGCTTATCAAGATCTTTCTACGCTCTTCACGTTCTCACTACGACCATACCACGAGTTATCCGATTGCAACACGATCTTACTGCGATTATTACACGTTCTTACCACGATTATACTACGTTCATACTCATAGCGCGATCTTACTACGTTCTCAGCAATAACGTCAACATCGTGTTCCATATCAATACAGTTCAATTCCTTCTATTTCTGATTAAATCGTAGATTTCTCGGAAACAATACAGTCGTGCCACCAAAATCTACCAGAACACGTGGGCATAGTGGTAGGAGTTGATGTAGAGGCAGAGGGAGCAAAGTAACGAATCCTGATCAAGCAGAGATGTCGGACCGACCAATCCAACCTAAATTACAACCTATTGCTAGTCCATGAAGCTCAATGACGATATTTTAGTGAACGATAACAGAGATGACATAGATGTATCAATATATATAGGATGATGTGGTATGAGTGCCAATGAGACAACTCTCCATCCAAGTAACAATTTATAAAAGTAAACCATTATAGGCCAAGGTACGGCCTTCAACGCGGAGCCTTGGCTCACATCAATCAGCACGTTATATTACTAGTGTTAAACCATTTAAACGGGAAAACCAACGGTCTAATCTATATGAAAACGAGAAGCATGGTTGAGCCGTTAAAGCAAATGGATAATTACAATCAAACAAACAAAATCTAGGGAGCTTTTTTATATATTTTATGTGAAAATGACAATGAGAATGATGGTCGTAGTGTGAACGTAGTCAGGTCGTAAGAAGAGCGTGATGAGGACGGCAAGGGCGTACTAGAATCGTACTATGGTCTTGAACAGCGTGGTATAGTCGTAGAGGAAGCGTAGTTGGGTCGCAGTGAGAACGTGATGGTCGTAGTGAGGTCGTGATAACGTCGCTGTGCGATCGTAGCGCAGTCTCTCCGAATAGAATCACGCTTTCGCTACGCTCTCGCTACGATTGTACAGCGACCTTTGCGATCTTACTACGATCTTAGTGCGCTCTCACTACGCTTCTACTACGACCTGATTTCGCCACGACCGCACCACGATTGTTTTGAACATGTTCAAAGTTGGCCACGCTCTTCACGATAATGAAGACCTCACCACGACCGTGATACGACCTTACTGCGATCTACACGATCGCACTACGATCATCAAAATTTGCATTTTTTTCACAGATCGTAGTGCGATCGTGGCCTAGTGGGACTAGGGTATAACATATCTTGAAATTAAATATTTCCTTTTTAGTTTTATAAGATATTTGGATTTAATTTAAAAAAATAACATATTCAGTTTATAAGAAATGGTATCGACTTTATATGATATTCCGGAAGTTGAATAAATATAAAAACGCTTGACATACATATGGTATATATCATGTTCATGAGGGGTAATTTGCAAAACGTACAAATCGAGAGAACGTTAATGTCCTGAGCCGATAGGCCTGATACAACGGTTTAATTGAAACTTGTATAGGTATTAGAAGATGTAGTATTACTGCCAATGAAACAACTCTCCATCCAAGTCACAATTTGTAAAAGAAAGAATGGGTCAAAGTACGGTCTTCAACACGGAGTTTTGGCTTACTCCGAACAGTAAGCTATGAAGATCGATTTTAGTAAAGATCGAGTAATGTGATAACACATCAAATGCTAAAACAAACACATCATGTAGTGTAAAATCGTCAAATTTTGAAACATTATTGCTTAATGTTAATGCCATAAAAAGAATAGGCAAATTATCATTACGAAATAACGAAACCATATCATGTAATGAAACAACTACATTACGTTAAGTCACATACACATCAAGTAATGTTAAAACCACATTTCCTAATGACACAACCACATTAAATACATTAATGGTGAAACCACATCGAGCAATGATAAAGTCATATTAAGTAATGACAAAACTATATCAAGTCAATACAAAACAATATCATGTAATATCGAAATATCATTTTGTGTCTCACTGATATTGCTGCTGTCAGTGAAAAGGCGTAGCAATGTTGACTGTACTTTTATCGGTAATAACAGAATTCAAAAAAAAAAATTCTTAGATGCTGTATGTTGAGCTAGAAAAATAAAAACTCCTCTTCAAATCTTATAACAATTCATGGAGGTCTACAAATTAGTCATGTCATTCAGGGACTTTTAGTATAGAAAGTCCCGTAATATTTAATGATATAAACCTTTTCTAAAAATAAGAATATGTGGTATGATTACCAATGAGACAAATCTGAACCACATACCAAATGATGTAGAATTCAACAACTGTATCTGACTATATGGTCTTCAACAATCAGCAAAACCCATACTGCATAGTATGATACCAAAGGTCCCGAAATGAAAAATGTAAAATTGATTCAAACAAGAAACCTAACGCTCTAAATGATGAAGATACCAATGCCACTACCGAAGACGGAATACAGGTTTGTTTTGTCTCACTGCAACTACTTTGATGTCCCCGGCTCGACACAAATCAAAAGACTTTCACTTTATTGTCATCAAATGAGACTATTTAAATCAACTCACACTAAAGTTACAGAGAAATGGGGGGATTGGACTAAGAGATAAAGCATCAATTCTATAAAATAAGAATTACAGGATAGTTTCTTTTATTATCATAAATTGTATTCTCTGATATAGCTCGCACTAATTGAAAATCTTTTCGGAATATCTGTTTCATAGGTGACGACTGATATGTTCCAGGTGTCGTAACACCAATCCAGTCATCTTTTCCTCGAATGTGAACTACCAAATAAAACCGAATCATTGGGTTTGCACTTTCACGAATAACACGACGGGTGCCACGCACTCAGCAGAATCTTCCTACCCTTCTAAAGCATTCGAGATCTCCCCAGATTGATTTATATTACCAAGTCATACCGATGCATTGAGTTAAGTCAATTAAAACGGCTTTTTACCTTATTTTCTTATGTTGTGCTGAAACACTACTGTCCGAGGTTAGGTAAGGGTTAAGCGCTCGCATACATGTAAAACTCCGCCACGTGTACTTTCTGTATGTGCCTGCCCTAAGTCAGGAGCATGTAGTTCATTGGTTATCGTTGTTTTATATGTGTCATATTTGTTTCTGGTAGACTGTTAAAGTATAAGTTAGACCATTAGTTTTCTCGTTTGAATTGTTTCACATTGTCTATTTTGTGGTCTTTTGTAGCCGACTATACGGTGTGTTGAAGGCTGTACGGTTGCCTATGAATGCTTACATCAACTTCATTTAAACTCTGGTGGGTAGGTAGTTCAAATCACATCTAACTTAATTTCAATTTTTATGCTGTGCTTTGTATACTGTAACATTGCTTTTCTTTTGTACGCATACCCCTGAGTCCTCTTTTCGGAAGCCCGATCAAAAGCCTTTAATCATCGATAGCAAATTTCAATACTTACTCATATAAAATAACTCCAATTGGAACTAGAAATCTAAATCTTAATGAGACTTAAATTCGAGTCGAACTCAAAAGGTAACCCAAATCCCAAATTGAAGACGAATTGTAACTCGAACTCTTCCTTTAATTGTGATTCAAATTCGAAACTCAATACTCACAAGAACTTTTATTCTAATAATGGTTTGAATTCTAACTCGACATCTAAGACTTAATTCAGGTTTAACTCGGACAATAACACAAACTTTAAATTGAATTATAACAAGGGAACATAAAACATGGAAATCTATTCAAAAATAGAACTGTTTTTCCCAATCTGTCACGTGGTTTTACCGCATCAAGTTAGGTGATAACCCCATCAAAGAACGACATGACCACATCAAATATTGAAACAAACACATCATATCGTGTAAATTAGTTAAAATTCTGAAAAATCATTACGTAATCATGGTAATGTGAAAGCCTTATAAAGAATTGGTTAATCGTCATTATTAAATAACAAAACCACATCATGCAATGAAACAACTACATAACGTTAAGTCACATACACATCAAGTAATGTTAAAACCACATTGCCAAATGACATTACCAAATTAAATAGTAGTGAAATCACATCAAGAAATGAAAAAAACTATATTAACTAATCACAAAACTATATCAGATCAATACGCTACCATATCGTGTTATATCAAAACATCATTACTTAAAGCGAAAACCATAATACGGAAAGCCAAAATATCATCAAGTAATAATAACACAACATAACGTAGTATCAGAGTACCACATAAGACAGCTGTGGCGTTACATAACTGGGCATCAGGTTTTTGACTAAGGACAGGTACAAAAACATGCACATACACTGAACGAATACATTTGATCTTTGACACAATGTTAATACAAAATCAATAAGATAAGGGTTCAATAAAAATAGGCATAATAGTATACCGCTGTAAGATGTTAAATAATTTCAGAAAGTCAACCATAACCTTGAACAAATAACCTTGCCGCCAAATGAAGTAATGTACAAAGATAAAAGAACATAACTTTGTTGTTAGGAAAACAGTAAAACATGGAGAACATAAATATTACTTTGTTTATAGTACGAGAAACAGAAGTGAAAATTTAAAGTCATACAAAACACTTATCATCTTAGCGATATACTTAAACTATACTTTCCGCTATATAGATGATGTTCTTTAACTAAATAATTCAAAATTTAGCGACTATGTGGAACGCATCTATCCCATCGAACTAGAGATAAAGGATACTACAGATACAGTTAAGTCGGCCTCATATCTTGACAATGAGGGTCGGTTGAAAACAAAACCTTACGACAAAAGAGATGATTTCAGCTTTTCAATTGTTAACTTTCCATTTCTAAGTAGCAACATTCCAGCAGTACCTGCATAAGGGGTATATATCTCCCAATTGATACGATATTCCCTTGCTTGCATTTCTTATCATGATTTTCTTGATAGAGGGTTGCTGCTCACAAGGACGCTATTAAACCAAGAGTTCCAAATGGTGAAGTTAAAATCATCCCTTTGTAAATTTTACGGACGCCATCACGAGTTGGTTGACCGTTATGGAATAACCGTTTCACAAATGATATCGGATATGTTCCTTACGTCGTAACTACAACCCCTTCCCTTTTATGAATGTGACCTACCGAATTAGACTATTTACCGGATATGTTATTACATAAGCAACACGACGGGTGCCACATGTGGAGCAGGATCTGCTTACCCTTTCTGAGCACCTGAGATCACCCCTATTTTTTCGTGGGGTTCGTGTTGCTTATTCTTTAGTTTTCTATGTTGTGTCATGTGTACTATTGTTTTTCTGTTTGTCTTTTTCATTTTTAGCCATGGCGTTGACAGTTTATTTTCGATTTATGAGTTTGGCTGTCCCTCTGGTATCTTTCGTCCCTCTTTTATCAAAGCTGGTATATATTAAAAAGACGAGATATAACCCTAAATAAGTGAACATTAAATAACAACAAAAAAATCATGACAATTGTATCAACAGGTTAAATTAACGCGAAAGTACGATTTGAGAGTACTCGCAGTTACTGAAACTAGTTAAAAGCCAAAATAAATTTATAACAAAACAAATCATGCATCAGGAGTCGATTTCACAAAAAAACTTACAACTAATATTGATCGTAAGTATACTGAACTGTTCATGACTTACAATCAATCTCATTCGTAAGTATTTTTATGAAACCGACACCAGAGACTAGAAATCAACTAAATTACATCTCAGAGATTTATTACTTTAACGTCATGGACAGTCAAAGAAGACATGACTTATGCAATGCCAAAAATAAAAGTATCGACAGGCTGTATGATAGTTTGGAGTTAACCTCCTTATAGCAAAAATGAACGTGGATGTGTATTTATACAACCCGCTTAAAAAAATTTAATTAGGTTTAAATTTGCTGATGACAAAATCGAAACATGTGCCAATGTAAACTATATTTAAAGATCTAATTACAACATTTGTAAGATAACCTTTACTAATAAATGTGTTTAACTTTATACGTTCGATGAGTTTACACGCGATATCCTCGCCTTTAGAACAATATCACCGACAAATTAAAGATGAGAATATCGTTTTTAATAAGTTTTCATATATATATCAATGTAGATGGTTTAGTCAAACAATCGAAATTTGATTAAACTGAATGCTAGCAAAACAAATCTAAGTTGATAAACCGCAGTAAAGATCAAGCGTCTCCGTCGAGAGTAAAACAAAACGCGAATACGTATTGGCAGCTACTACGACAGGAATGTTTAAAAAGAAATATATTAAGTGGCAACGATGTATTGAAGTATGAACATGATTTCATATCAAAAATTTAAATACACTTACTTTACTAGCAATCAATCAACAAAAATCCCGAATACTTATATAAAAAGTAATTCTGTAACAAATTAGATTTAACTGCGTAATATATATATATATATAACTTGTTCATTCTAGGTGGCCGAGTGGTTTGGAATGCTTGACACAATGCAGGCGATGTTGTCGCGATATCTCAATAACATAACTTCAAATGACGGCGAGGAAAGAACAAAAAATCTACTTCCGCAAATTGGCAGATCAAATATTGTTGTGCTAATATTTAGACCGATTTTAAATATATATAAAACCACTTAAAACAAACCATTCTAGTGTTATACCTGTTATACCTGCTGCTGAGTTACTGTTTCCGACTGTTCTTTCAAGCACGTGTAATTTGCCCTTTACTGTTACTCTGTTATCTTCTTTTATTGCACTTCGTCTGACTCTCCATTCAGAACCGTTACATTTTGATGGCTAAAATAAAAACAATATATCTTCTGCTAGTAAGTATATGTTTATTGCTGTAAGAGAAAATGGGGTTACGAAACTCATTCACAGTGAATGAATCTAGTATATGTAGCGATCAATAGTAGAAAATCTAATTTTGAAGTTGTTACTAATTCCACCATTTCGTTTTTTGAATGGTGTCAAGTATTCTAAATTAGAAGGTGTAAAATACTCTACGACACTGACACTTGATTTGATTATATTACTAGCTGGTAAGCTACAAGTAATATATGTTGTGTGTGTACCTAGGCTAAAATTGGTTAATTGGTTATTTCTAAAATATATACTGAACAGAAATCAAAAAAATGTTGTGGGTCTTTTTATGAAATTTAATTCAGATTTGATTTACAACGGGAATAAAAACTGGTCGGATTTAATGTGTGTATATTTTTTGTGTGTTATTAATTACTTTTTTGTAGGAGAAGGGAGCAGACATCTTTTAGTAGAATATTTTGTATAACATAGTATTTTTCTGATTCTTCTCTGCTGTTCGGCAGGTTTCTTACTCCGTTTTTTAATAAACAGCTGCGCCATGCATAATACTACCGTCGCGTTTTTAAAGAATATCGTTCATTCTTTTATGGTTGAGGCTTATAATCTATTTCTTTTATGAATAGACATTGCTCGTATCGCACTGCAGTGTCGTCCAAAAGTATTTTCCTCTAACACTATTGAACCAAGTTCATTATAGATAGAGATAACTGTAAACAGCAAGAATGATCAGTAAAATAAGATATGCAAGTCACCATCAGCTATACAGAGAAGTATGTCATGAATTATATTCTTGTCTTTAATGAAGAAGAGTGTCCTTTGTTTAATATTCAATGCAGCACATAGACAAAGGTGAGCGACACAGAACCTCTAGTTTGTTTAATCAAATCCCATAACTCGTAAAACGTAAAATCTAAAATTTATAAAATTCGAAAGGGAGAATACCTCAATAGATATAAACAATACACAGAAGTTTCAAATAAATTGGTTACAGCGTTTTTGAGTAATTCTCCTTCATGCTGACGACGGGCGGACAACAGTATACCATGATACGTCTCGCATAAAAAAAACCGGTGATCACAACATAATAAATATTGTTAACTGTGACAACAAAAGTGCCATGAAATAAATTTGAAAAGATTATGAGTCCCCTGCACTATGTTCTAAAGACCTTTTTATAAAAGATCCAATAATTTATAATTTATTACTGGAAAGATGTCCGAACAGAAAATTTATTTTATTATTTTATTAAATTATATATATTTTATTGAAAAAGGTTAATTTTGATCAACGAAGTGATATGTTTTACTGATTTATTGAGAATATAAGATATTTTTATTCATTAAATTACAGTAATAAATTGGAAAATGCATTCTTTAAAGTCAAGAATACCTTTTTCTTATTAAAAGATTAGTAAAAAAACACTGACCATTGTTACTCAAAACATGTATGGTATTCAAAAGAAGGACGGTATTCGAATTATAGTTCAGACTGTTTTGAATGGCAAAGATAAGGCTCAAGTAAAAATCAGTACAGTCGAGTATGGTTAAGACTTGAGTCGAGTAATTTCGAGTAAAATTCAGACCAATTCAGACTGGTGAGTTAAAATTAGTACAGTCGAGTACATATATAGGCCATTTCAATCTTTACTGGTTTGTAGTCTAACGGTCTCCAGATTTGGATATCTTCTTCAAAATAAGCGTTTTCTGTGAAAAAAAAATTGTTTCAAAGCCAAATTTAGGAAGTACAAAATACTACATTAACACGTCATATCGCAAGTATTGCAACCAACTTTGTATGGTTTCAGAGGAGTGGCGGCAAAATGAAATCGGCATCGATGTAAGATATACATCAAACAGACAGCAATCATTTAACACATAAAATCAGAAGTCAATTTACATCGGAACGAACTGAAATGATTTCTACAAACCATTTATAAATTGTCCATTTTACGGTAGGTATAGTGTCCAACTAGGATCGTGATTTTTCGAGTGAATCTGTACATTTTTTCGAGTGTAGATGGGTTTTGTTTCGAGTGATAAAACATTCAGACAGATCAATTAACTGCTAATTAGTTATTATAAAAGTTGACTTTTTTATTATATAAATTTGAAGATTGTTATAGTTTAATCAAAATAGACTGAAATGATTCATTTAACATCACAATCATACTGATGAAGAATATCTGTTATCCGAAATATTTATAAATATTATGTCTGAACCAGTGACAACTCTACAACAGATTTATCCATCGGATCACCAGCAGTGATGGTGATACATGGCTGTGTACATTCTGTATATACAACTCGCCTAAACATCAGCCCAACAATGTTAGATCTGTAAATTTGCTTTCGCTAATTATTTGTTCTTCCATCGCCGGGATTCGAACTCATGCTACTGAGATATAGTGACCCCAAATCGCCTGCACTGTATTGGACACGCTAGACCACTTGGTCTACTTGGCTTCACAAAAATAAAGCTTTCGGTGGCCGGGTGTTACCTATCCTCGTCAGTTTTAAACTAGCGTCGTAATACAGTACATGATATATAAGGCATGAAGATGGTATTGTTACAGAGCAGCTGAACAAAACCATCTTCATGCCTTATATATAAGTCTATAAAAAGGACAAACCAGCAAGTTTACTATGTACCGGATTGTCTAGAATAGACGATACTGTGCAGATAAGGAAAAAAATATATGTCTAGAAATGTGCACAACGGTACTTATATAAGATGGTATTATACGAAGATGTTGTTATTTATTGTGTTGACAAATATGCCAAACTATCCAAGATTTTTCCCGAGCCTCCCATGATAGCTTTTCGGCAACCCAATAGTCTGTGCAACCTGTTGTGCGGGCTGAAGTGTCAGTTAATTGAAGTACTTTTGGAGAATATCGTTCATGTGAGAAAAATCGCTGCAAATGCTGCCTACCGATTCATCGTTCATCAATGTTTCACAGTAAGGCAACCGAAAATGACTATAAGATATTTTGCAATGCTACCTGCAAAAGTATGAATGTTATTTACCTACTAGAATGTTCGGTTTGTGGCCTCCAATGTGTTGGTGAATGAAAGCATCCTTTCCACAAACGCCTATTAGTCCATAGGAGTGATATCTGTAAGAAGCCACTTCTCTCTGTTTTTAAGCATTTCAGACAGTCGGGTTACAAACTTGATGATTTTAACCGCATGAAATTCCTACTGATTGAACAGAACACTCACTGAAGTGATGCCCAGCGACAGGTTCGGGAAAGCTTTTGGATGAAGGAACTCAATGTACGTTATAAATTTATTGTAGAGTTGTCACTGGTTCAGACGTACTTATAATATAATTGTTTCTGTGACTGTCTCTTGCATTAATTTGAAGGATCCTTTACAATAGATATGTCCCCGAGGGTATCATCTGCTTAGTAGTCAGTACTTCGGTACTGACATGATTTAACAAACCTTTTTAAAATTGTCCCGTTTATAAATTTTGAAATTGTTAAGAAACTAGGGTTTCAACTCCATCAGGCAAAGTTGGCTTTAGATGAATTTGCTTATATATTTTAGGTATTCTTGGCATATAGCTCTTAAACGGTTTCGGTACTTATACATTTTCGGATTTCAAATGTTTGGCTTTGAGCGTTCCTGAAAGTAAATCCACAAAAGCGCTTCGGATACATGAAATTATGAAACGAGTTGTTTTCAATTTTTTTTTTTTTTTTTTTTACTATAGATATTTTAGCTGATCAAACGAAACATACAAACAAGTCATAATTGAAAACAACATTCAAACATATGATTGCGTTGGATAGAAACCGCAATTTTCATATGTGTGCATGTAAAACAAATTTCGTGGAAGAGGTGTCTAAATACAGCACAAACAACATTTTCCAAAAGACCAAAAAAAAGAAAAGTACAGTTCAACAAAACGCATTTGATTGAAATATTTAATTACAGCCTTACATTATTCTCAGACTTATCAAATAGAGATAGTTGAAACAAATTATTTTATAAAATAATTAATTGTATAAATTAATTTTTTTTTTAGAGTTTTGTTAAAACAAATGATTTTCTTTTACCTAAAAACCACACATATTCTGAAGGTTTTTAAACCTCATTAAGGTGCTTATTGTTTGTATGTGTAGTTTTTTAACTCAATTTTCCTAAATTCCTTAATAAAGACTTAATAGCTCGGTACGTCTAAACACCGCCCAGGACCTCCTGAGTGCACTCAGGACATAAATCCATAAAGCATAAAAGATTTATTTAAAGTCGGTTATACATATAACAATACAACATACAAAGTGCACTCAGGACCCTTTATAGTCATCGTATTTGTACACAAGATGGATGTATATATTCCTTACACGCTTCTTATTTTAATGTTAAATTTTGGTAGAATTTGAAATCGAACTGTGATAGATATGTTTATTCTTAAAAAATAATGAGGGCACGTGTCACTGATTACACACCTGCTGAGCCGTGAATTATCCAATCAACAAAATTGATTGGATTATCTTTATTTCTGTTTATGAATCGTGTTGTTAGTACAGTGTTACGTTTAAAATAAATATCATGATGTTTTAAGATTTTTGTATTTCATAAAAAATTAAGTTTCATCTTAGTTCAAAAATTAAGATGTGAATAATTCTTTCGTATTTTCATATCTCTAGATACATTGCAATAGACTTTAATTGCATTTTTCCATACTAAGACAAGAATCTGTGAAACACCATTTATAATTTACTTTCAAACTAATCTGATTACTCACTAAATTGGTATCATTGCCTTTTAATTCTTATTTATATCAATGTGTTTGTGTGTGTTTTGTTCTATTTTCTTATCGTTAAAATCCATTTAAATAATTATCACTCTGTGACCAATGAGAAGCTATGTATGTATAAAATAACGTTTCAATCCAAATGGCATTTAGTAAAAGTTTTTCCCCTTTTGAAAATCGTTCTTGTCCTGGACCAGTAATGAACTCCATGAATTTAAAAAGGGAAACAAATGTTATACTTTTCATCAATTAAGGTTTACTTTTGTATATGGAAGCCGTTATTGCCGTGCTCACCAAAATACGCTTTCAAACAATAAAATCTCATATAAATAAGATGTTATTTCTCATTTTGATCGGACTTGTCCAGTAATTTTATTCCTGAGTAATACGAATGTTTTAACAAATCCGCACTTAGTAAGATTCTTTTCCCATTAAAGTCCAGTAATACAAGCCTTGAACGAATTTCAATGTAAAAATAAATTCTGAAAAATGAATTTGTCTCCGTTATCTGAATATCCTCATATTTGGGTATTATTTCTACACAATTTGTAATTAAGGTTGTAGTAAGATTCTAAACTAAATTATACAAAAAAAAACTTTTCTTCTAAACAGAACAGCGAGAAAAACTATTTCGGAGACTGTTGATTGACACGAAATCCGTTCAAACCATGACTAAGTCATTGTGCACAGTTTTTGAAGTGCAAAAAACCCAGAAACTTGCTCGTTAGCCAAACCAAAGGAAAACACAAAGGACATCAAGTACGCAGCCAAGATATAAGACTTAGCAAGTCTATTAAAATACTGATCTGTCTTATTAAGGTTAAATTTTAAATATTGTCATTGTATAAAATATTGTACATAATTAAAATTGAGAATGGAAATGGGGAATGTGTCAAAGAGACAACAACCCGACCAAATAAAAAACAACAGCAGAGGGTCACCAACAGGTCTTCAATGTAGCGAGAAATTCCCGCACCCGGAGGCGTCCTTCAGCTGGCCCCTAAACAAATATATACTAGTCCAGTGATAATGAACGCCATACTAATTTCCAAATTGTACACAAGAAACTAAAATTAAAATAATACAAGACTAACAAAGGCCAGAGGCTCCTGACTTGGGACAGGCGCAAAAATGCGGCGGGGTCAAACATGTTTGTGAGATCTCAACCCTCCCCCTATACCTCTAACCAATGTAGAAAAGTAAACGCATAACAATACGCACATTAAAATTCAGTTCAAGAGAAGTCCGAGTCTGATGTCAGAAGATGTAACCAAAGAAAATAAACAAAATGACAATAATACATAAATAACAACAGACTACTGGCAGTTAACTGACATGCCAGCTCCAGACTTCAATTAAACTGACTGAAAGATTATGATTTCATCATATGAACATCAGGCACAATCCTTCCCGTTAGGGGTTTAGTATCATACCATCATAACATATATGAGAAGAACATACCCCGTGTCATGCCAACAACTGTTTTTAGAATAAATGTGTTTAGTTCCGATGCAAAGACCTTATCAGTGACTCAATATTAACGCCAAAATATGCAATCTTTAATGACTTGACAACAGTATCGTAATTATATCCCTTCTTAATAAGTCTATTCAAAGGTTTTGTAAGTTTCTGAGGTGAATACTGACACCTTTGTCTCTCTATAACTATGTAAATGGTTTATTGAGAATAAAGATATACAAATTCAATGAAACGTCGCAAGATACTGGTGTCAACTAACGTTACATACTGGCCCATACTGGAAGACGTTATCCAAAATAAAAACGTTAGAATGCACGTTTTTCATATGGCTTTCTAAAATTAGCGGATATTATGAGCGAAATTTATAAACTTTAGATTCATGTTTTCTTAGATAATATACTAAGCCTTTTATTAACAAATTAAAATTGAATTGAAACTATTTGTTTTATAAACATTTTAATCACAAAAGCAATCAATTTTTTTAAATAAACTACGCACTGCTAACATGGATAATGCACTCATTTATACAATGCAGAATGTCGAGGCGAATGGTCTACGGTATATATTGCATGACAGTGTCATTAAGTTCTGCACATATATATACAATTTACAAAGGAATCAGCGGGAACAATAGCTGTTTTCTTTTCTATGATTTTGTATTGTAGCGGATCGGCCTGTCGATCATTATGAATTCCGGAAACACTTCATGCAGTTCAGCGAGGAATTATTGCCCCCTCCCATGAATCGGTATTGAGCATTTATTTAAAACATTTGAAGTTTTCTCAGCAAGCAACAAAAATGACCCGTATTCTGAAACGTAGATAGAGGGAAAACCGCAATAATGACAACTGATTTTTATCATTCAAACTGATTTAACTTGAAAACGAGTTCATGGATCCCTCTTTTTTAAAATGACATTTGGTTTAATTACGTAAGAAGAGTATGTGTACCAGTTTTCATGAAAACGTAAGTAGTGCAATTTTTTTTAATTTGGTTAATATACAGCAAAAATGCATGTTTTAGATGTATTTTACCAATAAAAGATGACTTTTAGTTTATCAAATGAACTTCAAAAGGGAGTTATTGAGCACAATTCTTGTAAATTAAGTTCAACTAACATTGATTACTGAGTTTTATAGAAGATTTGTGTAAACAGTTTTAATTTATTGTGTATTTATTTGTTTTGTTTAAAAAATAAAAGATTTGTGTATCACAAAATTATTATTTTTATTATTTAATATTTTACAGGTTAAACTCAAAAGGCAGAAAGATAAGCAGAAAGAAACTGAAAATAATGATAATGATATATACTAGTCAACAAAAGAAACGATACAAGACTTTTTTCAAATTAAAGATAAAGTGTTCCGTTCATTGGACCAATATTGAAGGAAGTAATACTTAATCATTATGGAAATATAAATCCGTTTAAAAAAAAATTTTTTTTGCTTTTGTGACGTTTTTTCGCGATTCTTTTTTTTACAAAATTTACATAAAACGACAATTTTAAAAACAGAAGATCCAACTAATGATGCCAAAATAACATTTCACGGAACTTGAATTGGTTGATTTGTGTAATACAAACACTTATTTTAATAAAAATATGTTTATTGATACAGTCATGTTAAGAATGTTTGATAATTATATTGAAGAATGGAAAAGTATTGTTAATTCACCATCCTCCAGACGGGAAAATGGGCGTAATAAATTGAGAACATATAAGATTTTTAAGCAGGATTATGTTGTTGAAAACTACGGTAGTGTCACCTATATTCGTGGATATAATTAAGACTATTCAAACGGAATGCGGTAAAACTAAAAACAACCATTTGTTTTTTATGTCGATAATATTACCTTAGAACTTCATTAAAATAATACAACGTAGTTTGATTCTTTCCGCTAGCTAGTTTATTTGATATGACCTACATTTCTTGTGTACACAAATTGGAATATGATGCCAAGTACGATACCTATGTTCGTGGAAAAAGTTCGATCTATAAATAACACAAGAAGAACACACAGTATGGAAGCCCAGTGGTGAGCATATAATTGTTATTTCATACAAGCATATTTTTTTCAAATCAGTGAAAATAAAAACATTGTTTAAAGACCAAGTATTTAAATTAATCTTTATTGAGACTGAAAACCGTAAAAAAAAATTTGAAACACCAAAAAAGTAAGGAAAATATTTTTTTTAACTTTTTACAAATTATTAAAATAATAAGTAACAAAATTGAATTAAAAGTTGCTAGTAACAGTTAGTTTTACTTCCCATTAATTATAAAAAATGAGATTAAAGCTACAGTTCAATCATTTTTTTTCCCTTTTGGAATCATGATTTTTTTCCAATGGATTATAAAGTTCACATTTATAAAATCAAGCAAAATTAATGTTCAAAACTCAAAAGTAGTCCAACTGTTAATTAAGAACTATTAACAGTAAATGTTAAATATCAATAAAACTTAAAACAGTCAAACAATTTACATCTAATATATACTGGTCAACAAAAGAAACGATACACGACTTTGAAATAAAATTTATCAAAAAGTGTTACATATAAAACAAAATGTTATATACACTATTTTAAAAAGCTTTCATTTGCAATGTATGCACATGTGATAATGAAAATCAAAACTTTTCGGAAAGTATCTAAATTCCGTGTAAACGATCATAGGGTGTAAATTAGTTTTGCGTAAAGTTGAATAAAAAATCGACACATAATTTTCTGAGTACTACATAAAATTTCAAATTTGTTTAAAAATATTCAATATGCTAATCAAGTTATGTTCATTTTGTAACTAATGGGTTGAAATATTGTTTTTTTTAAATTTTTGGGAAAAAAAGTGTTTTTTGAAATCTCAAAAATTGCAAAAAATTTTATTTTTATTTTCGTCTCAAATCAATGCTTTAGATATGAAAACAATACACAGTAAATTTGGAACCTTTCGGATTAGTTTTAAGATTGTTACCGCTTTTTGAATATCACTTTACACATACTGTCTATGGTAAATTAGTTGATAATGTATACATTTTAACGATTTCTCGTGGGACCGAAGTTTGCTTAAGTAATAAACGAAGAAATTGTATGATTTTTAAAAACAAATTGATGGCAAACACTGTCTTTACCTTTAAATTGCGTTTCATAGATTATTTTGGCTGACAGGGAATTTCCTTGTTAATCACGTGATAATGATCATTAGAAAGTAGCGTAATCAGACAACACTTGGATTTGAGATTGTAGGCTGGGAATAAAGTTATTGAGGTCGTTGGATAAGACAAATAAAGAAATAAGTGAAATCAGCCATTTTGTTTATTAAATAAATAAGTAATAAGTCTTACCTTGCTTTGAAACGACGGGATTCATTTTATATGTTCTTGACGTCATAACAATAACACGAATGCGAGATATTTAGGATTCCCGTAGGTCCACGAACTAATGTAACCACGAAATTATGTGAATAGACTGCAATCTATTGATGCCTTTTTGTGAAAGAAGCGCCTTTGCTTTTATTTTTTTAGGTGTGGGGTCATATTAGACTGGAAACTGGGAGGTATGAAAATTTGCCAATTAAAGAGAGATTTTGTTTCAATTGTTTTAATACTGTTGAAGATGAATATCATGTTATTTTACATTGTCCTGTTTATAATGATCTCAGACAAGTTCTTTTTACTGAGTCTCTTTAATTTGATGAACATTTTAAGTTTTACAGATTGTCAGAAAATGGTATTTTTATTTTCGAATCAAGATATTATAAGATTATGTGCCAAAACCTGTAACTTTATTCTGAAAAGACGCCGAGAAATTTTATATTGTAAATAATAATTGAATACTTTTGTTACATTATTTTACCATTCAGGTTTAATATTTATTATGAACTTTTTTAGTTGATTATCGTCTCTCATTAATCTGTACAGATTGGCTTATGTATACAAAATGTTTCTTTTATAAATGTGGGAGAGATCCGTTTGTGCCAAAAAAGCGTCATTTTGCGCAACAACTATTTTCTACAATGCTACGTTTGCGCCACCTGCTTTAAAATTACATGTTATCATTTTGATATGAGCGTCACTGATGAGTCTTATGTAGACGAAACGCGCGTCTGGCGTACTAAATTATAATCCTGGTACCTTTGATAATTTTTTGCACCCCCAAATAAAACCATACGCTTGTGCCAATTAGAAGAAAAAATAACTTCATGATGGTTGAAACAACACACTGTGTCATCACATATGTGGCTAAAACATAATCAGCAAAAGCTTCTAATTTCTTCTTTTTTGGCATATCTTGTATTAAATATTCCACTAAGCAATACGTTTTATTCTCTCTCAGTACATTGACTGTCTAAACAATTTTAAGTCATTTCTCTCCAGACGTACCCTAAATAGATTTCATATTTACATACACTAGTTTTACCATTATGCTTAAAATGAGGTACCATCAGCCAACAAGATAACTGTTAAACTTTATATTAGAAATATATCTATTATTATAATTTGGGATATATTACATAAAATAAATATATCAACTAGAGGCTCTGAAGAGCCTGTGTCGCTCACCTTGGTCTATGTGCATATTTAACAAAGGACACAGATGGATTCATGACAAACGTGTGTTTTGGTGATGGTGATGTGTTTGTAGACTGAACATTCTAGATGCTTACAATTATCTCTATCTATAATAAACTTGGCCCAGTAGTTTCAGTAGAAATAATTTTGTAAAAATTTACAAAAATGAAAATATGAAAATTGTTAAAAATTAATTATAAAGGTCAACTACTCCTTAAGGGGTCAATTGATCATTTTGGTCATGTTGACTTATTTGTAGGTCCTACATTGCTGTACATTATTGCTGTTTACAGTTTATCTCTATCTATAATAATATTCAAGATGATAACCAAAAGCTGAAAATTTTTCTTAAAATTACCAATTCAGGGGCAGCAACCCAACAACGGGTCCTGTAAACACACATATATTAAGGTAATTAAACCTCATTAAAGTGGTTCTTATATGCCATGTCTCTAATTTTAATAAAAAAATAATTGAAATTTAATTGAAATACATTTCCTTTTTAAAAGGTTATCAAAGATTGCTATTGAAGTTCTATTATCATGATCATATTGAAGTCTCGGTTTAACAAAACAAAGGTGTGATTTTTAATTTATTAAGTTGATTTATATACTACTTATATATAAATAAACACAAAATGTTTACGGCAATATTAACTAAACTCAACTGACACCATAACTCTATACTTAGCTTAAGTTAACGGTGAAAATTGTCCAGTAGCCATAAAATATATCAGCAACATTCAAATAAATTAAAATTAAAATAACATTGAAAATATAACATTATAAGTAACAATTCAGTTTGAGGGTATTGGAGCAGCTTATTTTAATATTATTTTAAGGTGAAATATATATAATTATCATGTAAAGGTTAATGAATATGATGTTTGAGTTATATTATGTTTATTGTAAATTTTAGTTTCGATGCTATATTGAATACATTTTCAATTTCATATTGTTGTTCAAATTTCTAGTCAGGGGAAATAGCTGTTGTTACAATCAGTTCATACATTTATGAAATACAGTAGTTGAATACAAAAATAGGTCTAGGTTGGTTAAGTCTTGGTCGAGTATATTTCAGACTAGGTCCATCATGGTTCAGACGAGTATAAAATGGTCGAGTACAAGTTTAGACTGTTAAGGGGGCTCGCGGGTCTAAATCGAAATTTTTATTTAATATAGGACTTCGCTATATTTTTCTATAAATGAACTTTATCTTATACTGAAAAGAAAAATGAAATAAAAAAATGGGGTCACCGTTCATTTACGGTCACAATCTGCCATCGAAAGAAGCATACATTTTTGTTAATGTCCTTTTTTTCTGTTGAACTAATAGGAGAAACAGAAGTAATATCGAAATAAAAAAAGAACTAAATTACAGAAATCGCTTAAATTTTACAATTATTTAGTTTATGTACAACTTATTCGAAAACAACAATAAAAAATATAGGTCACCGATGAGTTAAAAAAGATATTTCAATTTTAATGCCAAAAAATGGCATTTTTGCACCAAAGGGAGATAATTTGGAGCTTTTTCAATGATATCTACATTTTAAAAGTCACCTAGGGCCAACACGAATTGGTTTTTTGGAAAGATTTTTGTACCATATGATAAAGTAACAACTACTAAAGGTAATAAATAAAATTTGTAATGAAAAATAAATGTTTAATTTTTTCTGAAAATTTTATACCCGCGAGCCTCCTTAAGGGTATACGATACAGTTTTGATTCCGTATTTAAATTTTGATAAAAATTTGCATGTAGGCTATTTTTTTTATCTCATTAAATCAAATATGCTATAAAAAAAAATATACCTTCATGTGCTACTTTTTGAGTAAATTGAGGTTCAAATTTCAGATATTTCCAGAAAAATTCGGATTTGTGGACGTATTTTTCCTTTTGATAAAATACATAACCTTTTTGTTTTAAAAGTTAAACACGATCAATTGTTTTGTTAAATTATTTGTAATATCTGTGTTTTATAAATATTGCATAAATTTGTAAATTTTATTTTTACAAATAACACAAATTAATCAAATGATCATGAATGTAGGAAAAATCCGTCATTTTTGCTGTATATTAACCAAATTAAAAAAAATTGCACTACTTACGTTTTCATGAAAACTGGTATACATACTCTTCTTACGTAATTAAACCAAATGTCATTTTAAAAAAGAGGGATCCATGAACTCGTTTTCAAGTTAAATCAGTTTGAATGATAAAAATCAGCCGAAAACTGCACCTTTTCCAGATAAGTCTTAGTTTGACGTCGCGAAAATAACAATATACGTTAGCAACGTCATTACCTCCCCTGTTACTGTATCGTACACCCTTAAGTATCGTTCAGACTATACAGTCAGTATTATCAAGTAAATTTCAGACCAATTCAGACTGATCCAGTAAATATCAGAACAGTCGAGTACAGATATAGGCCATTTCAGATTTTTGTTGGTTTTGTAATGTTATCAATCCATGTCTTCTACGCTTTTGCGCATTGGCAGTAGACATACTGTCCGCAGAAATTAACTTTATGTATAAAAAATATAAAACAATTGTGAAGATAAAACATTTCGCCATTTCAGGCCCTTTTCTTTCCATGCAATTAATATTACCAATAATTTACAAGTTCCAGGTCATATCTGATACCGATTCCAACAGTTTATGTCACAAAATTATCTGACCTAAAAATGAGGTGTAGGTTCTTTTATTCAGGCACTGGTCTCGTTAGAGCAAATATTTCTCTGAATTTAAGTTTGAATTATAAGTTAACCTTACTGTCATGACTGTTGTAAAAAAATAGGTCACTATCAATAACAAATACGTGTGAAATACTAAGTGCATGCGAAAAAGAAAAATCATAATCAATAATACCAACAGATTTCATAAAGTCATAGCAAACAACTCAATCAAATCTTCAGTCTTAGCGAGACACCTTCAATATTACCAGTCGTCAAACCATTGGAAGAAAGAAACCTTTTAATCGAATAATTTTGTGTATTACGCCTGTTTAATGATAGAATTTCAATATCTATTTTTCAATAATTTAGGTAGATTTCCATCATTGCCATAAAAGGTCCGGTAGAACCAGAAATATCAAAGAATTCAAACATCTGTGTCATCGGTATCATTGTGCAGACCTATTACAAGATTATATATTTTTTAATTGATATCTGAATGCCAATGATACAGCTCTCCACCAGAGCCGAAATGACACAAGAGTTACGCTCATCGAAACATATCAAACTGCAGAAGTTGATTAACGTAAAAACGAAATAGGATGAGAGACGGAGATGTCGCAATATGGCCACCACTTTCTTGGAAAATTGAAAAAGGAAACATGCAATCATCTTTTTTGTCTTTTTTCTAATTTCAGTATTCTTCTTTCATCTTGACCATAATTATTAGTTTGTTGAACTATTTTATTTTCTATTTTTAAGATACATGATTCAAAATAGACGCGGAATATACACATGGGTCTAGAATATTGTATGAGCTAGGAGATATGTACTCCATATGCCATCACTGCATGAGTGTTGATACATAGAAATGGAAAGTTAAAAATTGGGAAGCTGAAATCATCTAAGTGTTGTACTCAACCTTCCCTTATTGTATATTCAATGTTTTACAAAATGTCACAGCTTAAACTTCGTATATGATCATATTTCAACAATTAAAAAACCCATACCATATAATCCGCTAAAACATACCCTGACATGAAAAATATGAAACAATTGAATTAAGAAAACTTACAGCTTATTTATAAGATACAAAACAAAACAAAAATGACAGATATGATCCAACGACTTACAGGCTCCTGACTTGGAACATATACATATATGGAATGTGGCAGGGTTACAATAGTGGTGAAACGACACAACCCACGACAAATCAATAAACAAAAAATAAATATGAGAAACAGCAAAATCGACAACCACCAAATTACAGGTTCTTGACTTGGGACAGATACATATAGAATGTGGCGGGGTTAAACTTTTTTGCTGGCGCCTAACCCTCATTTCAACTATAAAAGTCAGATGAAAAGGACTTTACTCATCACATCGATACAAAGCAGAAAACTTCTAACCAAACCACAGACCGAACGTGGCAAAATATATATAAATCTCAAAACAAAAAGGACACAAGTAAAGGTCTGACAGTGCTCGCAATTAAACATTTAAAGAGGGGTTTTGGTGCGATTTTTTTCAACTATGTATAAATAGCTCGATATTGAAATAGAATTCGCTATGAGCAGTCAGTTTGGTCCGATATGGTCAAAATAAGATAAAACAAAATGTATTATTAGCTTTTATGTCATTAATTCATCTTTATGTGAATCTGTATTGATGTAAACTTAACTTGACCTTTAGCTGGAGATGGTAACGCATGCCCTAAAGGGTTCTTCAAGTATAAGAAATAAAAATATAAAAAAATGTCAACATTGAAAAGTGAAACAAGGAAACCACCAGAGACAAAAAAACATGTGTTTGACTGAATTGGCCCACAAGAATTCTTTAGTGTACAGATATAACGATAATTTACGTAATATACGTGTTTATAAATCTATGAAATTTTTAAACTTAGATCTGATTCACATCTTACTTCAAGTACAGGTTAATACTTTTTCGTAAATACACCAATTGAAAATATGAGATCAATTTCAAGCAGTGATTTGAATTTGTTCTCAAGTATAAAAGGGTAATTTCTTAACTGAGTTGATATTTTTGTTTTTTTATGCGTTTTATGTTTAAGTATTTGATTTTAATATTTGAGTTTTATTTATAATTATATAGGTTAACTTATTATCTTAAGCCATAGTTTACCTGATGAACAGTTTGTCTTTTTTTTTATAAAACAAAGTCTTTTATTAAATTCTAATTAGGGGCACTCGTCTTCATATAGCTTCTTTTGTTGTGGGGGGTATTTCTTGCTATGTGTCTACATCTTGCATGTTAATTTGTCTAAAAGTCTTCCCAAATACCATCCCTTATTTACCACCAAAAAGAACATGTCTTCAATTTTTTTTTTAGCTGGAAATCAGTTCGCATGATTATACAGTATAATTTTGAAGTGTTATATTCTGCACTTTTTCAAGATACAGACATTTGATATATTATAATTTTGTTTTTTTCATTACGCAAAGTGTAGACCTGAAAAAAAACAGTACTGGCAAATCAAACGTCGTCTTTTCTCTGTGTATTAGTATTCATTCATCCTCAAGCATAATTATTTGTTTTTCCCCATGGAATTTTGTTTCGTACGATATTGATGTCTTTTGCAGATGAGGTAAATATTCGGTATTTATACAAGTAATCGTCACCTAAAAAAAAAATTTATTAGCAGAAATACTTACGCCTTGAAATACACAAAATTTATCTGATGATGAACTACTCCCACATACTTTAACATCACATTCAATTGTTATATCAGCATTAACGTCGAAGTGAAACCCAAACATTTCTGCATAAATAATTTGGTTCGTCAATTGATTAAAACTGTGCATTAGACGTAAACTTTTCGATTGAGAACTGAGACATCTAAAAAGAAATTTAGAATAAAATATTAAATGCCACTTGATTAACGTATATGCGATGCATAGTTTTAAATGTATTTAAATTCTAAAATAATTTTCTATCCAAGATATTTTGCCATTTAATTGGACGGAGAATCAAATATGTAAAAATTCTTGGTCAGCTTTAATCCTTAAAATCCATAGAACTCATATGTATCCAATTACAGGTCTTCGCACAGCCTTCAGAAATGAGCAAATCTATACCATATAGCAAATTATGAAATGTAAGGATAACAAATGTAAATCAATGAAATATGAAATCAAAGAATTATTTATGCTACAAAAATTAACAAAAACAATTTGATACAAACAGCAATAATACAACAGCTAACCAATGGATTACAGGCTCCTGAATCAGGACAGACACATAGAGACTATGCTAGGATTAAATTTGTTTCTTAGCACTTAATCCAACCCTTAACCTCAGAAAGTTGTGTAACAACAAATCAAAAGAACAAATTGTTAACATCCGTAAGAGAGAGCTTGATTCCTAAAGGTTGTACTAAGCACAAAATTAAAAAATAAAAAAAAACAGGACAAAAACTTCCGAACTTAATGTATACGCGGTTCAAAAGATCAAAACAGACCTCATTTGCCAGAGAGTTAGATTTTCGTGGGTTTGTTTTAAGTATTTCTAAAATCAAAAGTTTGAATTAGTTGCTGCGCCAGGAGCACACAAATGCCCGTCTATTAAATAATTGATTGATTGAGTGTTGCTTTTCAATGAAAAAAAATGATGCTTTATGGCACGAATTATTCGGCAAATCAAAGTCTTATAAATGATAATCAGCACTGTTCTCATTCTGAATTGTGACTACGTACCTACTGAACAAACATTGTTACTAGTTTATTCTACATATGAGGATCACAAAGACGCTTGGTGAACTTTAATAGTGCATGGATTCAGGCAATCCCCTCTATCTGGAGAATGACGTCATAAAAGCATGCATAATTGACGAACTCGGTGCAGAACATAACTCGAAAGTTGTCTAATAGTTTGGAACGATAATATTAATTTTCATAAGACGTTGGCAAATATCTTGAATAATTGTATTTATAGTTTTACCATTCCTTATCTTAAAAGACAAAAAGAAGTCACATTTTTTTTGGCCTTAAAACAGTCATATTTTAACTATTTTATTTATTGCGTCTGTTTAGTTAACGCATCAATGTAAATATAACGGAATTTGATGAGACTGTCATCAAAGTGAGAGGGTAAGCGCTTTAAAACCAGGTTTAATTCAACATTTGAAAATGCCTGTACCAAGTCAGGAATATGACAGTTCTTGTCCATTCGTTTTTGATGCGTTTTGTTATTTGATTGTGCCATGTGATTTATATGGACTTTCCGAATTGATTTTCCTCTAAGTTCAGCATTTTTGTGATTTTACTTTTTTCAACAATTTATCAATACAGATATCACTGTATACAACAGTTATCTACTAGTTAAACCATTGTTGTGACATTCATTTACCGTGGATTCTCCAGGCTCATGGTTTCTTTTTTTTTTAAGAATTAACGCTTATTCATTATATCTTACAAACAACGGTATATTGCTGGGTCTTCCAAGTGCTCCACGAAACCTCTTTCTAAATTATTAACATCTATTTTATCAGCTATCAAAGACGGGCTTCAAATTTATTGTGAAACTGCCTATTCTAGAGGTGGCGTGAATAAGATGTGGATACTTAAAAATTCCAAAGATCGTTTAGAGTAAATTCAATCTAACTCTCTGTCATCTTCCAATAGTATTAAAACTTTTGACTTTTCTACACTTTACACAAGTATTCCACATTCCAAACTAAAAAACAAATTAAAAGAGATGGTATAGCTTTGTTTCATAAAAAAGAATGGCCAACGTAGATACAAGTATCTTGTATTAGGGAGGGATAAATCCTACTTTGTAAAGGATCACTCTGATTCAAACTAAAAATTCTCTGAAACTGACATTATCAAGATGTTTGATTTTTTGAATGACACCATATTTGTTACGTTCGGAGGACTTGTTTTTCAACAGACTGTCGGCAATCCAATGGGAACCAATTGTGCCCCTCTTCTGGCCGACTTGTTTCTTTATTATTATGAGGCCGACTTCATACAGGAACTTCTTAGAAAGAAAGATAAGAGGTTAACAATATCCTTTAACTCTACTTTCCGCTATATAGATGACACTCTTTCACTAAATAATTCAAAATGTGTTGACTATGTTGAACGCATCTATCCCATCGAAGTAGAGATAAAGGATACAATAGATACAGTTAAGTCAGCCTCATATCTTGACTTACATCTAGAATTTGAAAATGAGGGTCGGTTGAAAACAAAACTTTAAGACAAAAGAGATGATTTCAGCTTTCCAATTGTGAACTTTCCATTTCTAAATACTAGTAGCAACATTCAAGCAGCACCTGCATACGGGGTATATATCTCCCAATTGATACGATATTCCCGTGCTTGCATTTCCTATCATGATTTTCTTGACAGAGGGTTGCTGCTCCCAAGGAATCTATTAAACCAAGAGTTCCAAATGGTGAAGTAAAAATCATCCCTTCGTAAATTTTACGGACGCCATCACGAGTTGGTTGACCGTTATTGATAACCGTTTCACAAATAATATCGGATATGTTTCTTTCGTCGTAACTACGACCTACCGAAGTCTACTATTTACTGGATTTGTTATAACATAAGCAACACGACGGGTGCCACATATGGAGCAGGATATGCTTACCCTTCCGAAACACCTGAGATCACCCCTAGTTTTTGGTGGGGTTCGTGTTGATTATTCTTTAGTTTTCTATGTTGTGTCATGTATTATATTGTTTGTCTGTGCGTCTTCTTTCATTTTACGGCCACGATCACTCTATGATCTGTGGCCTAGTGGGACTGCGTTGTAATTAAGCATCAATAGATAAATATTACAAAGGCATCAGTAATTATAGAATGCTGTTAATGGTATTTCATGTTTTAATAGTGATCTTGTGCTTTATTAGATTTTATTAATCTCGATTCATCTATTTTTCAAAGCAATTGTGGTGCGGTCGTGGCGAAATCAGGTCGTAGTACAATCATTGTGAGGGCGCAGAAAGGTCATGGTAAAATCGCAAAGGTCGTAGCGACAGCGTAGCGAAAGCGCGATTATAATCAGGGAGACTTCGCTCCGATCTTACAGCTACTTTACTACGACCTAACTACGACCATCACGTTCTTACCGCGACCAAAACACGCTTCCACTACGACTATACCACGTTTATACCACGCGTATACCACGCTGTTCAAGAACATAGTACGATTTTAGCACGCCCATGCCGACCTCATCACGCTGTTTTTACGACCCGACTACGTTCATACTACGATCATCACGATCATTGTCATTGTCATATAAAATATATAATAGCTCTTCACCTTTTGTTTGTCTGTATGTTATTTGGACCTTTTGTCCTTTATCTCCAACGGCTCAATCATAATTGGCATATCTGTGTCATCCCTACTATAGTTCACTAAAGCATCGTCACTTGATCTTGATGGACAAGCAATAAGTTGGATCAGTCGGTCCAACATCTCTACTGGATCAGGATAGGTTACTATTAGATCTCTCTCTGCCTCTACGTCTACCCTTACACTTACGTAATGTTGGTTGCATGAATGCGTTGTTTCCGAGAAACTCTACGTATCAATGAGAAATAGAAGAAATGATACAGTATTGATATGGAACACCATGTTGACGTTATTGCTGGAAGCGTAGTTAAATCGCGGTATGAACATGTTATGATCGTAGTATAGTCGTGGTAAGAGCATTGGACTACTAACACAAAGGTTCCTAGTTCAATTCCCGCATTCCCGCTCTGGGGAGAAAATCTCAGGGACCGAATTTCCGGCTCCCCATTGACACAATTTCGAGTATGGTCTTGATGAAACGATGATAGTCTGTCGGAAGGGGACGATAAATGTCTGACTCATGTTAAAGAGTTTCTCTTGCACGAATAAGACACCATTGTTGATTTGTAAAAAGAGCAGGATAATGCCGCTACAAAGAAGCACTCGCACCCGCAAAGTTAAACTAAAATATTACTTCACTTAAAAAAATACTTATGTAACGAAAATTTACAAAATGGAAGTGGCAAAAAATACGCAAATTTTAAAGACTTAAAAGTGTCAAAACCCATAACAAAACAAATTCTCTAAATCACATTTAAAAACCTTTTGTTGAAGGGGTTATAGTCAGATGTATGAGTTTTAGTTTTAGTAAATCTAGCGCAGATAAAGTGCCTATAGGGGGGGAAAACAAAAACAAAACACTGTTTAAAGGACATAATAAGAATAATAAACTAAAAACGGGAATTAGAGATGGAGTAAACTGATCAATACGTTCGTGTACGTTATATATCTTTTTGTACACAGTTACCTTGTTAAGCTAACAAGATAGAATGTTTTGGACATCATATTGTGAGTTTAGAAATATATATTTGTATGTCTTAATTTTCATATGTCCACAATTCGACTTGTTTTGTTCTGCCATATTTGTCCACAACCGCTTTATCATTATCACCATATGCTGTACAATTTTGTGGAGATATGTAGTAATCTGCAATTCAAACAAAATTATAAATTATATTTGTAATTTACACTAATACTTTTTAATCGTGAAAGTGGTCGACTGTGTATAAATTTAACATAGACCCTTAAAAACGCTTCTTCTACGTTTCATTAGTACGCAAAGCAGCGAACTAAAGACAATCTTTCTTTGTACAAAATGAAATAGGATGCTTAATTGATATGCGTTCGTATGTCCATGGTTTGATCAAGATATGATATAGTAATTGCGCTACTACTAGAATACAAATTAAAGAAAATTTTCAATACAACTTGAAAATGGTCTTGGACTTTGTTGTATTGCTAAAACGAATCTTAATAAAAGTTCGTCGGATCTAAACCCTTAAAGAAATCCGAATGTTGCTAATAAGGTAGTTTTTGCGGACGAATAGAGTAGGTTCAGAAAGACCCCTTTTTGGCCCAAAAATTTAGCATTTTTACAAAATTGTTAAAATGTAAACTTTGAGTTATTTATTGGAAAGTATAATGCTTCAGCTACATAAATATGGATTGTTTTTGACAATACAATGCTCATATATCGGATACTAGCATCATAAAGTCATGCTAAATTACTGAAATCTTCACAATTTTAGAATTTTAGTAGAAGTTTAGACGGTTTCCGTCTTAAATGGAAAGGGACACATTTGTGTTTATTCTTAATATTGAAAGTTGTATTTGATGATACTACATAACATATATAAAGGTTGAGGATGAACACGGATACGGCCACTTTCATTTTTGACAAAAGCCATCTGAAAAATGCATTTGTTTGGCATATTTGATAGATTTTTCCTATTAAGCCTGAATCGGAGCATTTTTAATGACTAAACCAGTTAAAATCTTTCCAATGAACTAATTGAATCAACTGAAATAGGCACTTAAGTGTTTAAAAAGTGTCCAAAATCTTTCGTCAGATGAACCTGAAATTTGAGGCCAAAATCTGCCCTTACCGGACCTACTCCTTTCATAGAAACATATATGAACGATGAATATAAACATAAATATAAATAGATATATGGACCTCGTGAATTGGATTTTTCTATGTCAAGTTGATTTCAAGTTTAAGGTTTAAATGTTAGTTAATTTTCGATTTTACCTGTAAAAGATTGATTTTTTTAAGGATCGAATTAGTCAATCAAATGATTTTACCTTTGTTACGGTTTCAATGTTGACATTCTTTTCCCTTAAATAACTGAACACGCAAAAATCATGCATGATCCACCTCTAGCTGAGGGTTTAAATTGAAGTTCACATGAATACGGATTCAATGAGGCCGAATTATTCAATTTCAAGTGAATAATTCCTCATTGATGTTTCTTAGCTTGTTTTGACAAAATTGAACAATACTGGCTGCTAAAACCGAATCCTTATTTGACTATTTCACTTTCGTTAATGATCGAACAAAAAAAAATCATGATTTAATTTTTTTTATGTATCTCGTAGATAATTGTGCCCTTCACCTACTAAATGCGTAAAAATGAAAATTTTAGGTGAGTCTTGAAAACGCCATTTAATGGGATTTCCATAAAGTGATTTCGTAGTGTTTGTAGAAATTTTAGAAACATTTAAGCTACGCGGATTATTCAGTGTGCACTACATTTTTAATTTTAATAATTTGTGATGACCAATTTCACTTGAATTACTTTTAAACGTTACAAGACAATTTTGTTTTTCAATATGACAAAGCCTACGTTCTTAAATGTTTGAATTTCTATGAATATTTTGAATCAACCAAAAGGTCTTTTCCTGTTATGTAGAAACCTGGGAGGAAATGCATAAAATCACTTTCAGATACAATGTAAGATATCCAATCGTAGTATTAATTTAGGGTAGATCTAAGTTCTTCCGTTGTAAATCCCAACAACAGAAAGACACTTAGTACAGATCTGAGAGCACTCGCAGTTTCTGACAGCTAGTTCAAAGTCATTAACAAAAATTTACAAAACCATGCATCTAGGATTAAATCATTAATCGATACACATCCAACATCCAATGGATTTAGTGTAAAGATGTCATAAACAGTCAGAAAAGAAAACATAACTTCGTGCAATACCAAGCTACAGGATCGACAGATTGTAGACATTTAAAAGTGAATATGTCTTTTTGTGTATAACACATTCATTGCTATTCGAAGTACTAATTTATTTAGTTTGCTTTTTATCAACTGATAACAAAATCAATATTTATACTAATAAAAACAATATTCAAACATCTTATTATACTAAATGTTGAATTGAAATCCTTTTGTAATAAGTGTATTTAAAAGATCAATGAGCTTACCAGGTACCTTTTCGAAGTGTCCGGTCAAGGCAAACAACATCTCCGTAAAATAGGGTTGTGCTATCCCGTTTGAAATAAGTTTTCTACGGCCACAATCAATCGTCAAAATTAAATCTTTATATCTATGGAAGAATTTTGTAAAGATATCAAATAATTTGTGTTAACGAAATTCCTCATTTTAATAATTTACCAGTAATACGTAGATTATGTTCATTAAGGGCATACGATACAGTTACATGGGAGGTAATGATGTTTCTAACGTAAATAGTTATTTTCTCGACGTCAAACTATGACTTATCGGGAAAAGATACAGTTTTCGACTGATTTTTATCATTCAAACTTTTTTAACTTGAAAACGAGTTCATGAACCCCTCTTTTTTAAAATGTCATTTGGTTTGATTACGCAAGAAGATTATGTGTACCAATTTTCATGAAAACGTAAATAGTGCAGTTTTTTTTAATTTGATAAATATTCACCAAAAATTTATGTTTTTTTCTACATTCATAAATATGAGTTATTTCTGAATAAAAAATGTATAAATTTTTAGACTAGTTATGAAATACAGAAATAACAAATTATTTAAAAAAAAAATTGTGTTTATTTTTAAAACAAAAAAGTTATCTTTTTTGCCAAAGAGAAAATACGGCCTCAAATGCGAATTTTGAGCAAATATACAATATTTCGACCTCATTTTACTCAAAAAGGTATATTTTTTAATACATATTTGATTTAATCAGGTAAAAAGTATTGTATATGGAAATTTTTTATCAAAATGTAAATACGGGATCAAAACTGTATCGTATGCCCTTAAAATCTAAAGCGTCACAACAGACACGGGTATAGCGAACGAGTTGTGAAATATAAACACCGTAAGATGGTACCAAAGGAAAATCACCATCAAAAAAAGAAAAGTTTGCAATTGGGAACTGCAAATCGTCCCATCTGTCGTAAATTTTAGTGTGAAGTTTCTCGTGTAAAACGTTTACTTTTTATTTATTTATAGAAAGTTCATTTTGGTAAATTTCAGCCATATATTTGAAAAATTCGTGATTATTTAACGAAAAATATATATCATCAAAATACATTTAACGGTACGTGTGGTTAAATATATCAATTAATTGCAATTAAGAGGGTATTAACTGAGTTTGGTCATTAACGATAATTTATTACAGTACAAACACAAGTCTGCTATCCTATGTATTAAAAGGGCGCAATTAGTGACCATATGAATGTCTCATCCTGTCGATAAACATTTTTGCCGAAACATACATAATATGGCGGCAGCAGCAGTGCCACATTTGACACAACTGTAAAAAGAGCTAAATTTGTTTTTTTTGGCTTCGGGAAATTCCAAACATAATCTTTCAATAAAATGGAAGGTGCGTCACCGTGAAGTGAGGAACCAATGTTTAACAACTAAGCAATACACATTTGTGATTATAATCAAGTATAACCTTAACCTTATACAAAATAGATATCAGACGGTCGTTTTAATAACAAAACACCAAACGTATGTGATACTACCCTGATCATGGGGAATATCATATTAATTCATTCTTTAGTGCACCAAACAACTTAACTCTGATAACATTGTTATTGAAAGCATGTGCTTAAAGGATATTTCTATGTCTAAAAAAAATAGAGTTTTGTATTTTTTCTAAATTGTTGGTATCTCACAAGTATAAATATGTCTGTCATTCTAAACTAGGAGTGACCTGACAAAGGAGGCAGTTCTGATGACATTCAACCCGTATTGGAAATGAGCTGATTTTTTTTTATTATCAGTCAGTACTAAAGACCGAATATACAAAAGGAACTGGGAGTGGTGAATGTTCAGTCTACACAACTGTCATGCAGAATCATAGAATTTCAGAATAGATGTAGTCTACTCTTTGGAGAATTCGCCGTTCAAAAGTGCATAAAAAGTTCATTTTCAAATAAAAAATTAAAAGTTAACCGAAGAGGAAATAAACTGACGCGAGAACAGAATCTACTATCTAAACTCAATCTCTTTAGTTTGAGCCGTTTCCCTAATAAATTGACAAATTCCTTCTATTAGTATAACAGAAGGATTACCTTGCTCGCCAATATATTTGAGATACAAATAAAACTTGTCACCAAGGTAAACAGTGGAAATATCTGGGAGGTCGTTTATATCTTTTTTATGATCGGTTGAAGCTTCTTCACTTTTAAATCGCATCTCTACAGTTCCAATTGAGTTGAACACATTGGGTAGTAAGGCAACATTTCTGTAAAAATAATTAAGTTAAAACATCGTTTCAAGAATTTCATAATACAAGAAATAAAATTGTAATATACCTGTAGACTGTAATATCAAATATGTTATATAGATTTCCTTGTTAAATACAAAAACAAATGCAAATGCAAAATGTGGGGATGTTTTTACCAGTCATTCTTTATAAATATATATCAAAAGTTCGGAATTTTGGATAAAAGAAAAATATTGCGTCTTCGCCGATATTGCATTGTATTCTGACGACTTAAACTGTAGTTCACACTGAAGTGGTTTCGAGTAAAACAATACAAGCTAAGCAGAGATAAACAAGTTGGTAAATGTTCATTGTGCCCTTACTGCATGCATACAAGCTGCTAGGTAATACACGTATAAGAAATCAACACTGCATGAATTTATATGAATTTTACTCATATAGTATTTATAGATAGTGTAAATGTCTCAGACAGTGATAGGACATTCCAGATCATTGAAGATAGTAATTTCACTTTTCGTGTCTTAGCACTGTCTCATTTCAAACGGGAGCTATAATTGGCACTGTGTGAACAACGCATAACTTCTTTGAATTAAAGTCCCGATTCAAGCCTCAAGCGGCTGTGTATATTTACATCCCTAACAGCTGAAAGTACAAACCCTACCGACTAGGAGCTGTAACCGTAGTTTGTATACACCAGTCATCCATGTGTATATATTAATAGAAAGATTAAACAAGAGGACAGACATAAATTTGGGTCTTTTTGTTTAGTTATAATACTTACTTTACTCCTACATGGCTTATGACGTGATCTACAACGCCTTGTTTTATCAAGTTGCACTGTAGGCGAAAGTAATGATTTCTCTGTCCAAATGACGGCTGAATACTGCCAACTCCATTGTTATTTCCAGTATTTATTGGTGGTGGTTGTGTTATTGGGTCTTCGGTTGTTTCGGTTTCTGTTGTTGTGGCTGTGGTTGTTGGATCTTCGATTGTTGTTATTGATGTTGTTGTTGTTGTACCATCTATAACAAAATCTACAGCACGGAAAACAACGGTTCTCTTAATCTAGAAATATTAAATCTCCTCATTAAAAGTTAAATAAATAAAATAAAATAAAATCTTAAATACTATTCATTTGCACTTTGTAAATACAGCTGATTCTCAAACCACTCTTCTTTTGGGGAGATACATACTATTCATTGATAATTTGTTTTGATTACGTACTGGTTCCCAGTTATGATCTCTGTTTCATCTCACAGAGACATAACTAGGGAATGTTACTAGTATAAAATGTTTAAAATTTTGTCTGGTTGACCGAAACAACAACACAAAAGAACCAAAAGATATTCAAAGCGTATAAAAAAAAACAATTCACTCCAATTCACACAAAAGTTTATATCTGATATCGAATAAACTCGTTTAGAATATAGGCCTTACCATTACGTTTTCTCCATTTGTGCATTTCTTTGGAATTAAAATATGACCAAATCTATTTGAACTGTATGTTCTGTTATTACAGACAGTTGTTGATGTAAAATTTTTGCCGTTGACTGATATCAGCTGAATAGTAGAGTTAATTGAGAAACCATGCAGCACAATGTCTCCGTTTTCTTTACATTCTGTAACATAAGTTTCCAGATGATTAGAATATTAAATGTATTGTGAATCAAAAGATAAAAAAGAAGAAAAATGAAGAAGAAGGAAAAAAGTGATGCTGTTTATGGTCAGCCAAACTATAGACGTCACGTCGAATATTTAGTAGAGAAACAATATAGCACATGTCAATAAAACGAACATAGAAATATAATAATTGAATAAAGACAAAAAAATGAATAAAATGAACGGAAAACAATCATAAAAAAATAAATCATATAAGCGCGTTTACTGCCATTGCATATTTTGAAATGAAATTATGAAAGGTCACTTTTTTTAGGCGGTTGTGTACAGCTTTATATTATGAATGATTGTATGGTTTTGCATTCATTTGATCACATCAAACTACTGGTAGCTATAAACAAAGACATGTGTAACCAATGCAAGAAACGGATGAACGTATCGTATTATCTTTCGTAGAAGAGTGAAGTATGAAACTTTGTATGTCAACCTCTCATATTGTCAAACTGAAAATTCTTTGAGTATTTTTTTTTTAATATTTTGACAAAACTTATATATATTGAATTGCATGCCAACGTTTTAAAGAAATATCATATGTCGTATAGTTACATAATCATTTATTATTGTAAATTTGAATGTGTGTGACATGTTATATCATAATGACTACATAACATGTACAGTGTATACATATATATACTATAGATCCAAAGTATAGGTACATTATAAGAGATTTTAACAGCAACAATGAAAAATTATTAAAAGTCAAGTATAGGTTTAAACAGTCATTTGGTCTGACATTGAAATATCAATTTAATAAGTATTTCTTTTTTTGGGAACTATGAACAATCTGTATTACCCTTTCAGATGCAATTGGCAAACATTTTATAATGTAATTTTACCATAGGAATACTGCGGCGTTTCTTGTCGACTTCTAACTACAAACACCTACAAATAAGACAAATCATGTTTTTTTTTAAACAAATCAGTAATTTACCAAATCTCAAAACCTAGCTCTCAACGTTCAACTTGTATCTAACTTATGTATAAACCGAAATGAGAGGTAATGCAATTAAAATAAACATATGAAGCATGCACATTTGGTTACATATTCCTTCCATTTGGCAACTTATCATCATTTCTAAGATTTTCATCAATTGAATTTGTAATAATTGGATATCTGCATTCTCATTAGAACAAATTTATCAGAAAGGACGTTTGCTGACCTTGTGTTTGACTTTTTGTGAGATATTTCGTACCCTCTAGTTTAATTCATGAATTGCTTTTTTTTTGTCCCTAACTGCGACTATTCTTTTGATAATTTATTATATATATACATGTAGTTCAAACAATTTTGAATTGGATAGCATATCAACAGACTATAGCACAAAGAAACCGCATGTTTCAAAACGTTTGCGAAGTAAGAAAATACACAAAGTGTGAATCATTTGCATTAGTGATCATAGGTCGACGGACAGACAGTACCTTTGCAAAAATAAAATAAAAGCGAAAATAATTAACAATAGTTTCAATAAATCACGCAATTGTGTTTAATTTATAATCCTGATTGTTAGTTTTTTTAGTGATGATCTACAGTATTCACACCTTATAGAAAGATGGTTAATGGACTGAATAAAAAAATATGATTTCAAAAAAGGTAATTATAAAGGTGAACGTATCGAATACATTGATAAATAATTTGAAAAACACTAGCATCGCAAAGTTTACTGTAAATACTTTGTTATGCCGCAAAGGTAACTACTGTACAGCAACCACAAATGTATGTGAAGTTAGCAGCCGGGTCGTTATTCGATCTTCGATATTCAATATCCAACCGGCTGCTAGCAGTCGGTTCGATATTCAAAATTTTGTTGAAAATCATAAAAAAATAAAATACTTGATAACATTAAAATCATAATTTTTATAGTTAAGAGAACTGATAAGATACTACGGAAATCGTTTAATGACCTTTTCAAGCTGTCATTAATTCTCGTTTTCCTCGAATATAAACCCTTTTTTAAGTTGCATATTTGTCTTTATGTAATATAGATTTTTATCAATAAACAACTTCAAAGATTTACTTTTATATATGATCTTTCTTAAACCAAAATGAAAAACCGATAACTCTAGAAACATTTACATATAATTGGAAATATCAATAGAAATGTTTATGGAAAGCCCATTTATATTTATATTTATATTTATATTTCTAAAAGTTTCTAGAGTTTCCGTTTTTTCTTTTTCTTTTAAGAAATATCATATATAAAAGTACATCTTGGAAGTGGTTTTGTTGATTAAAATCTATATTACATAAAGACAAATATGCAACTTAGAAAAGGGTTTATATTCGAGATTTTACGGCCGCTTGAAGAGGTCATTAAACGATTTCCTACATATATTATCAGTCATTTCAATTATGAAAATCATGTTTTTAATGTTATCAAATATTGTACTTTTTTATGGTTTTCTATTTCATGTTCAACATCGAAACGACTGCTAGCAGCCGGTTGGATATTGCATATCGAATATCGAATAACGAACCGGCTGCTAACAGGGACCCCATTAAACTCTAGGGCTAATAAATTCTCGCTTCTGGTACGAAACCAAAAGTCATTTCTGGGAACAGTATAAGACTCTACGACAGAGGGACATGGTATGTTTTTTTCCAGGACACGAACACTAACAACGGTCAATCCATTTGTGGGGACGACCAGATAATTTAATGAGGAATAACCAAAGTCGTTGGACTCCAAAACCCTGCTTGGCACTGTCCAAAGGGAATTTGCAATGAAATAATCTCCATAGTAGCTAACGTGTTGGAATATGAATTCCATACGCAGGTTTGTACTGCTTAAATTCTGTTACATTGGAACGAGAAGTCCATTACTTTATTCGCCAATTCATCAAGAAAATACATCTGTATTAACAAGTCTTAGGTATCATGAAGCGGAGTAGTCCCTCGTTTATGAAAATAACGATGTGATCTTTTCCTTCGAACCTTGAAATTTATATGTTTTGATCCCTCCCGAAATTGAATATGTACATCAGGTAAGGTGAATATAGGTTCAAAAGCACCAACTCGACCGTGTTTACAAGTGTATAACAGACAAACAGACAGTCCAGTAGTTATGTTTAATATATTTCAAAATTTTCATAAAACTTAACAGAAACAAATAAATCGTTATTGTCATGCGTCACAATCTGTGATGGCAGACTCGCATAACCGTAAAATTGAGAAAGCTGATCAGGATGCGAAATGCTTGCAGTAAGGGTCAGTAATTTTTTAATCAATTTAACGTGAAATATTGTGTAAATACATGTAATTAGAATATTATATGACAGATACATATATTTTTTAATTATTTTGTTTAATATATCTTCTGTAACTAAATAGTCAAGACAGTATATAACCGACAATTCGAAGATGTATACGTAATGATTATATTATCATGATGGATTTTGTCTTTAAGACGACCCCTCCATTTTATAGTCGATGTCGAGAGTTGTTGAAAAGGTCTAGTATGCACGAATAAGTAAAAGGACTCACCAAACACAGTATTATCTTAATTGTAGTTTTAACAATCATAACCTTCATTTAATTGTCTGAAAAAGAAGAGTTCAACATGAATAAGGAGCTTTATAAAATAATGTGTATGTGTTTGAGAATCAGATCTCAATCAAGAAATTTGGTTAAAAATTCGCATATCCAATCATGTAGCATACTTATCAAAAATAAGTAGATTCTCTAAAGAGCGTTACTCATCTATGTAAATATGCATGTTCATCAAGAAACACTCTCCAACATTGCAGTCTGAAATATTATTCATGACTAAATTACCTTTTCCTGATCATGTTTTTTTTCTGTTTACATTTTCTCTCTATCTTTTTAAATTTTTTAACCCAAAACACAGGAAGTGTTCAAATTGTCATTTATTAAGAGAAATGATTCCAATAAGGAGACAACAAACAACTCATCCACTTGTATGTCGACGTATTTGCTGTTCTTGGCGATCATTTTCGTTGTTAAAGTTTCTATTAATCAACAAAAAATATTAAGATAATTGGCAAACACGCAAACGAATGATAGAATTGTTATTTTAAGGGACTACATTTCAGTAATATCAACTTGTTTGTAGATATTTTCTTTGCTGTCATGTTTTGATATCTAATATTATCTCTATCTGCTTTACTTTTAACAATAGGTAAAACCTCAAAAATGTTAAAAATCGAAAAGTCAATAACTCCTGTATACTTTCGATTTCGACAATTTGACGTATTTGTAGATAGTTTCATGCTTATAATAATTAGTGTCATAAAGAGCAAATACTGGTGGAATCGCAGACAGAATCCTGTGTCCGAATAGGATAACACATTGTCCTGTCTTCTGTGAGAGACAATTTTGCTAAAGACATTTGATGTAGTAGGTGAATATTCCGAGCTAGGATTTTAAGTCTAGAAGTTAAACAGCTTAGACTTATAACTCATATATATGTGATCGTCTTCATAATATAAAAATTATGTACAATTTGCCATTTTTTTCAACCAATCCAAAGGAATCTTTTCTGTAGAAATTTAAGACCTTTTACGCAACAAAAAACTTTACTTAAGGTGTAGATGTACCGGCAAAAACACGCTTTCCATCAGTATCCGTCAAGTTCAATGTTTAAATGGTGAAAAATGTTTAATTGGAGCCCCTGTGAAATTCTTTTGATTTACCAGGTCGGACTGTCACAAATGTTATTATTTTGTTTTGAATCTATATTCATTAAATCTTAATCTTGTGAACGGAACACCTTGTAGAAATCAGTCGTTTGTCTTTAAAAACACCTTAACTATCCGTTTTATTTTTTGGCGGCATACAAATGGAAGCTTTGTTTTGTCTATTTTCGAACTTTTAAAAATAAATTGTCAATTCAATTCTTTACTTTAGTGAATCATTAGCTGTTTGTTTCAGTTTCTTATTAGGTAGCCAAAATGGAAAACCTTCACTGAGTTTTGTGTGTTATTTGGATACAGATAACAAATTTAACATTGTTATGCTGATATTTAGAGTTATTGTAAATTTAATACGTGTTTTCAGTCGTGTAACAGCGTTACTGCTGATCTAATTTATGGGTAGAGTTTCTACTTGTGTAGATGAATAAACACATATATCTGTGACTACATTTTACTATCCTTTATAACAGATGATTTAGCAAATATGGAATCAATTTCATCTGCATACTCAGTATATCATGTACAGTGTTACAACTATAGATTATACTGACGAGGACATGTAACACTGGGCCACTGCAAGTGGGTAGCCGAGTGTTCTAGAGCGCTGGACACATTGGTGGAGATGTTAACACGATATATCCATATAGCATGAGTTTGAATCCCGCGGCGAGAAAAGAACATAAAGCAGATTGAACACTGTCGCTGATATTTCAAGTAACTATGAATATAACAAGTGTTTTCCTCTTATATTTAATGCGTTTCCCTCAGTTTTAGTTTGTTACCCCGATTTTGTTTTTTGTCCATGGATTTATGAGTTTGAACAGCGGTATACTACTGTTGCCTTTATTCAGCCCTGTATCACCTTCACTGGTGATCTATAACTAACAGATGGATTTGTCGTAGTGTTTTCCCTTGTTTAGAAGTTCATGTATATGTGTATATATACACAATGTAAATGAATCTGCATTATATTCCACAATTCACATATATAGTTAGAAAAGATGTGTAAATGTTGTGTTGACAAGTGTTGGTCTTGCTAAGCAACAATCATGTACCAATCTATAAATGTCAAGACAGAAAGTGCGCGTCTGGCGTATAAAATTATAATCCTGGTACTTTTGATAACTATTTTACCTTTTTTAAGTACATGAAATTGAAAAGACGGTGGAAAACGGTACCTAACGACAAACATAAGCCCCCGAAATAAATGTTAACATAAAAAATGGCAATATATAAAGAAAATAGAATATTTCGTTGAATAAAAATCTTCTAAGTACTAGATAATTTGTTACCATATCGGATTTTAATGTAAAATTTCTAATTCTAAAATCATAAGATATATCTTTTTGCTTATGCTAAATAAGTTTAAGCAATCCGTTGTACTGAACATTTGAATGCCAGTAAAATTCAGTCTAATCAATCTTAATAAAAATAAGGTACTTTTTTTAGGATAAAAAATAATAACAGTATCGTTTCAAAACACGCACGATTTCAACACTTAGTAAAGCAAAATCTGAAAATTGATCCTGGTCTAAAACAAATACAGAACTCGAAGAACACTATATGTGTGTGTTTATCTGTTTAAAATAATTAATAGTAAGTAGATACTGACTTCATGTACCTCATGATACAAGTAATAACTCATCAATCAGAGACAATCGATAATAAACGGTAGTTGTGGGTCGTCAACATCTTTGTATCGAAAAAAAGCAGAAAAAATTGATCTTCTAAAATACTAAACAGAAAAGGAAACTGGAATAAGATTCTGTTGTTAGAATTTCGTTTTTTTTTAATTATTATTACAACTGTTTTTGCAACTTTAGAACATGGTTTGATAATTAAAACTTATTAGTTTATAAATAAATTTGGTCACGGTGTATTTACTGTCTTCTGATTGGTTAAAAGTATTACTTTTATTTTCAATGTTGTCAAGTTTTATGGCGACAGGCCCACTCTGACGTTGTGTATTCATACGCCAACATGTGTGTACGTTGTTATTGTTAATATAAATTTATAAAAAGTTCTTTTAGCCAATTTTTGATAGAAATTTATTTATAATGAATGGCAATAATTTATTTTGAATTTATTGAATCATAAAATTAATTTTTGACTCTTCACATGTTACATAATCCGCTTCAAACTAAATGATAGCCATTCATTAAATAATTAGGGATGTTACCCAGCTAATGTATTTTAAAGGAAATATTATGCTTTGGAAAAGTAATTTTTATTATGACAAGTAAAAAGTTTTGTGACCCCATTATTTCGTTTTCCGTAATGAAACTATTGCAAGAGTTATCAACTAATCAGTTGAATCAAACGGCCATTTTGATCGAAAACACTGGTCGAAGCATTCAAAGTTTCTTGACAAAAAGATAAATCAGAACGCTGGAAACGAATTTAGTGTAAAGACGCCGTAAATAATCTGGTAAAGTAATGACCTTTTGCAATGACAAAATATATGTACATGCACATGGTATCGACAGGATGGAGGAAGGAATGTTATCATAAGTAAATAAATAGCAAAACATTTTTATTTATGCTTTAAATTATTAAAGCATATTTAATTCAAGTACCCGTTTGTCGTTTTGTTTTTAAATTGAAAAACAAAACCTATTCAGTGCATGTAAAAAAGTACACAGCTAGGAAACAAACTATTTACACAAAAGATTGAAATACCAAGAGAATATACAAAAGTACAGATAGTTGTCGCTACAACACTGACTGTGGTATATTGGCGAAGACAAGAATGTGATTCTGTGTTCATATAATTTTTCTAGAAAAAGACCCCAAATGCACCAATTATTAATATAACTATCATTATTATTCTAATACTATTATTCTTTTCATTAATAGTATATTACTGATACAAGTTAATGTTTCGTTACCATTTGCTGTTTAAATTTAATGCGTTTAAATCAACTAGAAAAACAGTTATCCTACCTTGTACTTGATTTTCCTCAGGACTAATTAATGTATTTCTTAAAGACAAGATTATATAAGATTATCAATACTACTTCAAAGTAGGTTATCTAAAGTCCAAATGTTATCGTAAAAATGAACGGACTAACCGTTGTTAAGTTTTCACAGCTTTTTTCCACAGTCTACTTATTTACGCTTTTGAAATGAAAATGTTTTGAATTTCCCTTTTTATAACCTAATATTTTGAAACACAAAAGTTATACTCTAAAATGAATCGTTGAGATTTTTTTTTTAACTTTGAAAAAAGACGTGTTACTATCTCGCTCAAATTTTTTAACGGTTCGAGAATGTTCTAATGCAAAGATATTCTTTAAGAGAGAGACGAAAGATACCAGAGGGACAGTCAAACTCATAGATTGAAAATAAACTGACAACGCCATGGCTAGAAAAATAAAAGACAAACAGACAAACAATAGTACACATGACACAGTAGTACAATAGTACTACAGAAAACACAACATAGAAAACTAAAGACTAACTGTGTCGTAAATCGAATTCACTATAAATTTTCCAAAGACATATAGAACTCTGTTTAACGATTAAGAAGACAAATAAAGTAACAAAACACAAACCTATAGAATTACATAATATCCAAAATGAGCCAGACGGGTGAGTCGACTGATAAGTGTCTCCTGTCATGCCATGGATGCATCCACCGCTACGTGGATTCACACTGATGTCACTGTCAAAAATATGACATATTCGCTTAAATTAAAATCAGACAAATATTCTGTTATCTACTACAGAAGATCAAGTAACTTACCATCAATAGACAAGTTGAAGTAAAAATCCTCCGACCGCGAAAACATGCCGTATGTGAGTTGTGACGGACATATCGTATTGATCAACCAATTCGTATTGTGACCGATTAACTTATGTGATATTGATTCCAGTTGATTTACTTTTTAACTCAGGTTGAGTAATTTTTATGTCAGAGGCACATCCCTCCCAATGAAGCTGATATACTGTGAACATGCACACTATGAATTATGGTACATAAACGCCATACGATGGGAAGAGGATATGTTAATGCTGAAAAATGAATAATAAAAAAGCCCTTTTTTAACTTCTAGTGTAAAACAGTTTAAACATTTACAGAACCAGAACTGTTCATGCTTTATGAGTTTTAACAATTCTTACTACTTAAATGCGTCAGAACATTTAAATACAAGTTATAATTGCAACAATTCATAATGATCATATACAATCATGGCCTTCAGAAAAATTGATATAAAAAATGATTAAATCCGTAGTACCGAGGGAAAATAACCTTTTCTAGAGATTTAATCATTTTGGATACATTATTTTCGTGATTGCAATAAAAGAACGACGGAAGATACCAAAGGGACAGTCAAACTCATGAATCGAAAATAAACTGACAACGCCATGGCTAAAAATGAAAAAGACAAACAGACAAACAATAGTACACATGACACAACATAGAAAACTAAAGAATAAACAACACGAACCCCCACCAAAAACAAGGGGTGATCTTATAACTGTATTGTTATACTGAATGGAAATATATAAGTTTCCTTGAATGAACAATAAGGTTGGAGATGAACTTTTCTCTCGACTGTAACTAGAAAAATCTAGATTTCTTATAGATCTCATAGATCTGAACATATTGTATACTCATTCTAGCATATTAACGCAACTTTTGTGGCTTGTTTGTAGCTTTTGGGATCGATCTTTAAATGTTGTTTCTCAAAATGTTTTCAACATCCAAAAATGCGCAATATGTTGAGGCGTCACCATATTTTCCAGATGTTAAGCAATATGACGGATCTATATTGATAATATTTTGACGTGCAGATATTTCCGAACAGTTATTTTGGCTACGCGCATTTCCAAAATTTATTTTTTACATATGTGTAGATTCCTGACACTGATTTTGGATGCACGATATTTGTCGCATGAAAAAATAAGATTGAATTGTGATATTTGTAATCAACTAGTAGATAAAATAAAAATCGATGAATTTTCGATTACTTTTGAAAGAGAACAGTTTCTATTTGATCGTTTTCATGTTTACCATTACATTCATCCTCAATCTAATCATTTGTAATATGATATCACATATGACCTTCCAAAAGATCATCAATTTGGTAATAGATGTTGTTTGTCTTCCTTTTCCACAATTCAGATATGATTACAGTGAGTACATTTTCTGATAGCAAAATATACCAAAGTAAACTTATATTTTGTCGTGCACCCTCAAAGTAATAAGGGAAAATAACCACCTTACACAAAACGATTTTAAATCTAGTTTAAGCATAACCTTCTATTCATTTTGTAATCAATGTACAGATTTCATTTCGAAATTTATTAGTGGAGTAACCAAAAGAAAAGACACACTGACCTAAAAATAAATCTGGAGATTAAAGTTATTTCATGGTCAAGTAGATATTAGGTTGAAGTTGTTTCAATGTCAAGTATGAGATATGCCTATAAAATAAGATATTAATCTGACTAATAATGTTGTCAATGAAATATAAATGTACCTGTATAATTGTCAAATCAGAGAGTGAGTCATTTATACGGAATTGCTTTTATAATTTTCGACTTTAAAGTAATTGCACAAAATTGACAATCATAACAAAGAAAATCTACTATGCTAGATTCTTAAAAGTCTTTGCAAAATTAGTGAAATAAGCAAAGAATCGTATATAATGCAGATCCATTGAAGAACTACATTTGAATATACGTTATATGGTCACGTAGAAATGGGAAAGGATACCAAAAAGTAAAACAATATATTTTTGACCTCCACGGATAATTCAAAACGGCAAGTCCCTAATCAAAGTCTCAAAATCAAAAGCTCAATCTCATCAAAACTGTCACATTCCTGGCTTAGTACATGGATTATCTTTTGTAGAAAATGGCATATTAAACCAGATCCGGTTTTAGAGCTAGCTATACCTCTCAATTGTATGAAAATCGCATTTAATTCTCTTATATTGACAACAATGTGTGAGCAAAACAAACTAACATAAACTTTCACTTCTCATAGGTTTATATGTATTTTCAACATATATAAAAGGAAATTTGTATAATCACCTTTCCTGACGGGTTCTCCGCATGTATTTACTAAATGTTAAAATTTTCTATGTTGAAAGTTCATATATTACGTCTAAAATTGAGAATGGCAATGTGGAATGTGTCAATGAGACAACAATCTGACCAAAGAGCAGAAAACAGCCGAAGTCCATCAATGGGTCTTAAATGCAGAGAGGATCAGGCACCCGGAAGTGGGCTTCGGCTATTCCTTAAATAAAAATATGTACCAGTTCACTGCTAATGGACATCGTAATAAACTCTTATATATATAAATAAACTAAAATCATAAATCATACAAAACTAACAAAGGCCAGAGGCTCCAGACTTGGAACAGGCACAAACATGCAGCGGGGGTAAACTTGTTTTGTGAGATCTCAACCCTCCCCTTTACCACTAGCCAATGTAAAAAAAAAACACACACAGCAATACTGACAGTAAAACTCAGTATAAAGGAGACCCGAGTCCGATACCAGAATAGGTAATAAAAGAAACTAAAAGAAATGACATTGATACATAAATTGATAAAGGACTACTAGTAGTTACTGACATGCAAGCTCCAGACCCCAATTTAACTGATCGAAAGATTATGAATTCATTATATGAATATCAAAAACAATCCCTCTCGTTAGGAATTTAGTATCATACCATCATAAAATATATGACAAAAACATAACCCGTATCATGCCAACAATTGATTCTAGAATAAATGTATTTATTACCGATTCAAAGACCCTATACAAGAGGGACGAAAGATACCAAAAGGACAGTCAAACTCATAAATCTAAAACAAACTGACAACGCCATGGCTAAAAATGAAAAAGACAAACAGAAAAACAATAGTACACATGACACAACATAGAAAACTAAAGAATAAACAACAGGAACCCCACCAAAAACTAGGGTTGATCTCAGGTGCTCCGGAAGGGTAAGCAGATCCTGCTCCACATGTGGCACCCGTCGTGTTGCTTATGTGATTACAAATCCGGTAAATAGTCTAATTCGGTAGATCACATTCATGAAAGGGAAGGGGATTGTAGTTACGACGTAAGGAACATATCCGATATCATTTGTGAAACGGTTATTCCATAACGGTCAACCAACTCGTGATGGCGTCCGTAAAATTTACGAAGGGATGATTTCAACTTCACCATTTGGAACTCTTGGTTTAATAGCTTCCTTGTGAGCAGTAACCCTCTTTCAAGAAAATCATGATAGGAAATGCAAGCACGGGAATATCGTATCAATTGGGAGATATATACCCCGTATGCAGGTGCTGCTGGAATGTTGCTACTTAGAAATGGAAAGTTCACAATTGGAAAGCTGAAATCATCTCTTTTGTCGTAAAGTTTGTTTTCAACCGACCCTCATTGTCAATTTCTAGATGTAAGTCAAGAAATGAAGCCAACTTAACTGTATCTGTAGTATCCTTTATCTCCAATTCGATGGGATAGATGCGTTCCACATAGTCACCAAATGTTGAATTGTTTAGTGAAAGAACGTCATCTATATAGCGGAAAGTAAAGTTAAAGGATATTGCTAACTTCTTATCTTTCTTCCTAAGAAGTTCCTGCATGAAGTCAGCCTCATAATAATAAAGAAACAAGTCGGCAAGTAGAGGGGCACAGTTTGTTCCCATTGGGATATAAGTGAATCAATATTAAAGCAAACAGTATCGTCACGGCTGGTAATCTACATACGCAGAACATTTGGTTCTGCAATGAAAACCGTGAGAAGATTTTCCGGTTGCGCTTGAGTGGAGTAATTGTCACCGCTTCGAAAGGTATATACATTTCTAAATCGCTATTTTCTTATTCGTCTGATCAAAATATTGAAAATCGGAGAATGCTATGCTGTGGTGAATACTTGAACAAAAAGATACATATATCATTTACTGTTGTACGTGGAGTTAAACTCCTACAAATTCAGTTGCCCCACGAGAATGTGCCTAAAAAAGTGACATTTAAATTTTAAAATGGCTCTACAGACCCTCAAGTTTAAATTTACTTTTTATTCGGTCAATGGGTATGAATGTCGTTTTGGGCGGCGTGTACGCTGTCCGGTGTTGATCGACATCTTAATAAATATGAAAACCTCATATTTTCATTATGACATGCGTGAGGGGATCGGTTCTGATTGAGGACATCGTGAATGCGTGAGGGGACGTGAAATCATAATATTATATCCAAACTATGAGTATTTGAAAGTTGCCTTAATGTGGTCAGATTGTTCATGAAAAAACACATTTGTGTGCATAAACAAAATTAATGAGATAGAATTTTGAAATACATTGTGGGAAGATAGGTTTTACGAACAATAAAAGGAAAAATTTTGTCAACGATTTGTTTCTAGCTACAAATAAAAGTGGAAACATTTCATATCAGCCCAGTATTGCGTATTTAAAAAAAAATGGATCGCAAAAACACAAATTTTTATATTTAGTTAGTATTTTGATTTATACAATACATCACAAAGTTTTCTGTATATGAATAAACAGTCTTACCAATAAATTGCAAATATGTCTCCAATAAAGGTAACAGTAGTAAACCGTTGTCGAAATTCATAAGTTGATTGAGAAAAAACCAATTCGGACTACAAACTAAAACTGAGGGAAACACATCAAATATAAGAGGAATACTACGACACAATGTCAGCAACACAAAATCAAACTTTAACACACACAGAAACGAATTACAATTTAACAATGGCCATTTTCCGGACTTGGCACAGGACATTTTAAGAAAAAAATGGTGGGATGAACCCCGGTTTTGTGGCATGCCAAACCTCCCGCTACTACGACAATGGTAAATATATCAGTCAAAGACAACATTACATGACAGGAATACAATACAAATAAAGTATAGAACATATAGGACACAGAAACACTCCAATTATAGCTTACAAAAGGCACCAGGTTTAAAAAATACAAATACGTCAGACGCGTCTTTCGTCAACACAAGGCTTACCAGTGACGCTCAGATGAAAAAAGTTCGAAAGCCAAGACAAGTTCATTGAGGACCAAAAGTTCCAAAAAGTTGTGTCTACTACGGCTAGGGTTTCTGCCTGGAATAAGAACATCCTTGTTATTTCGAATAATTCATAATTTTGCAACCAGTGATGTTTTATAAAATGACTATATAATAGATATACATGTACATGATATAATCGAAGTGGTGACTAACTACACAATAAAAACGGATACATAAAATTACCTAAACCAGCACATAAAAATTCACAGCCGAGTTAGCAAAAACCATAAACGCACAAAGTGACGTAATATATGAATTTCTTAAACAATATCCCCAAAATAGGAAAGACAGAATTCAGAATTAGATTTGCAATACTGATATAACATTTATCAATAACGATGAAAATTACAATATTAATTAATATCAAATTGTGGTAGTAAACCATACCGATTTTTTGCCCAAATCCACGAATCTGGACACATATTTGAAATTTATTGGTTAGACTTTTATTCATAAATAGAAAACATGGTCATTTATTGTTTTTTCAGAATTCTATCTCATAATTTTTGTTAATGCACACAAATGTGTTTTTTCATGAACAATCTGACCACATTAAGGCAACTTTCAAATACTCATAGTTTGGATATAATATTATGATTTCACGTCCCCTCACGCATTTACGATGTCCTCAATCAGAACCGATCTCCTCACGCATGTCATAATGAAAATATGAGGTTTTCATATTTATTAAGATGTCGATCAACACCGGACAGCGTACACGCCGCCCAAAACGACATTCATACCCATTGACCGAATAAAAAGTAAATTTAAACTTGAGGGTCTGTAGAACCATTTTAAAATTTAAATGTCACTTTTTTAGGCAAATTCTCGTGGGGCAACTGATTTTGTAGGAGTTCAACTCTACGTACAACAGTAAATGATACATGAATCTCTTCGTTAAAGTATTCACCACGGCATAGCATTCTCCGATTTTCAATATTTTGATCAGTCGAATAAGAAAATTGCGATTTAGAAATGTACGTACCTTTTGAAGCGGTGACAATTACTCCACTCAAGCACAACCGGAAAATCCTCTCACGGTTTTCATTGCAGAACCAAATGTTCTGCGTGTGTAGATTACCAGCCGTGATCGTAACTAAATCCATTCTAAATAAGTCTGTTGAAAGGATTTGTTAGATTTTGTGGTGATTGTCGACATTTTTGTTCTTTGTAAAGAATATTACCATCAACGGTTGGATGTTAAGTACCTGAACTTATAAGATGTCTGCATGTTGATTTATATTTACAAATGATGTCCTTGTTATGATGATAACATTTAGTTTATGTTTTGACTAGCTTGTGATATCGAAAATCTTTTACATTTTGCCTCTACTAGAAAATAATTTAGACTTTTTTCAACTTGAACTGTAAAGCTTGGTTTGAATACACTATAGATTTTTCAAGATTCTGTTTATGATATGTGTACGCAGTTAGTAATACCTATTTAACTTCACTAGTAAAAATCAGACGTAAGAAGATTCTATGTTTACTTTTGTGTAGTCATTTTATAAACTTTACTGTTTGCAAAAGTTTAAATTAATCTAAATATCAGGGATGTTCTGGTACCTCACAGAAAACCCTGGCCCCTTTTTGGCACAACTTTTTTGAACTTTTGTTCATCGATGCTGTTCAACTTTGTACTTGTTTTGGCTTTTAAACTTTTGTATCTGGGCGTCACTAGTAAGTCTTGTGTGGACAAAATGCACTTCTGGCTTATTAACATTTTAAACTTCTTGCCTTATCTTAGCTATTATTCGTGTGTTTCTTTGTCAATTGTGTTCTCCAATTTTTTTATATTGTAGTCCTGTAATGTTGTGTTGTCATTTTAATGTTATATTTCACATGGCCATACAAGAGGGAGATTTGGCATGCCACAAAACCAGGTTTAACCCACCATTTGTTCCTTTACAAATGTCCTGTACCAAGTCAGGAATATGGCCATTGTTATATTATAGTTCGTTTCTCTGTGTGTTACATTTAAACGTTGTGTTTCCGTTGTGTCGTTTGTTTTTTCTTATTTTTGAGTGTACATTCACATTACTATAAAACGTGTCACGGTACTTATATATCCCAAATTCCTGTATTTGGTTTTGATGTTATATTTGTTATTCTCATAGGATTTTGTCTAATGCTTAGTCCGTTTCTGTGTGTTTAACATTAAAAATTTGTGTCGTTGTTCTCCTCCTAAATTTAATGCGTTTCCCTCAGTTTAAGTTTGTTACCCCGATTTTGTTTTTTGTCCTCGGATTTATGAGTTTTGAACAGCGGTATACTACTGTTGCCTTCATTTCTCCGCATATATTTGTTTAATATTTTTTTCTCAGTAAGGTCAATTTGAATTGTGAGATTTATGATACCTCGCAGTTGCAATTTATAGGAGCTTTCATTTTTATTGAACAGGCTCAGCTTGAAGAATGTATCGCCTAAAGTTTAAAAATGAATCTTCAGGGGATTAATGAAATGTGTTAGGTGTCCGATTTGTCAGTTTAACCGTTGAGCGGTTTGTGGGCACTTGTATAAGCTTACATGAAAGGTATCGATAATGTTCTTTCTTTATATTCCCCATTTTCATAACCACCTGATGATTGTGAGGCGTTTTATATAATTCTCAATAATTTTCAGTACTAATGTTTTTGCAGTGATGAGTAATGCAATATGTAGAAAATAGTTTAGTAGCTTGGTATCGATCTTTATTAAAAAGTTCAGAATTTTAGTAATTGATATAGGACGCTACGTCTAGCTCTTATTTCAAGATTCAGCCTCTTTAGAAATGACTGCTGAGAGAAAAACAAACAGAAATTTGGTAACACGTAATTTCGATTAAAGTTAATTTACTCATGGCTTTATACGCATTTATTCTATTTCATCCTATTTGCCATCTCTACCACAACCACCTGCAATAACGAAATTATCGTATACAAAAATTTAACCTTAAATTTACAAAAACTGCAAAGATTTGATAGAATAGCGTTAGAGGAAGAATTTTCACGAAATGATAAAGTTTGTTATGGGCATGGCAAAAGATAGAGAACTCGAAGGTATTATTCTGTTAGGAGAGACGTCTGTAGAGGATATGGCATTTGCACTAATAAGTATCAGATCGCTTCTTACAACTACGTATGGCGTTTGATGCTTGGTAATCCACGCTCTGATGCCCCGCATTAAACATGCTAATTTCTGATTCAGTAAATTTGGATACAAAGTTTGAATTACGAAATTCCATGGATCTACAAGAACATGTAATATAATACAAGGCATAAGAATTTAATACAATTATTAAAAACGGGGTTGGAAAATATTTGAAAGTTATTTTTAAGGACCATAACAAACAATTTTCACCACAAACTTAAGTGACAACGGAGTGCATTCAAAAATGAATTCCACTTTGACAAGTCAGTACGAGGTACATTAAGCAATGCGTGCAAGAAGATAAATATGTTTCCGAATCGTCTTCGTATTGTCTGTAATCTTCGAAAAACTGCCGGTGAAATAAAGAATAAATCAAAATGTTAATACAAATACATTGTACAAATAGTAGTATGATGCAAAAAATATGTATTCACAACATATCTTACCTAACTTAATTTTGTTTCTACAAAGACAGTCATATCATAAAACAAAACCTTCGCCAGCCGAAGTATAATTATGACAGAACCTCACACGATCAGATTATTGATTGATTATCGTAGGACCGAACACTTATTGATTGATGAACGTTCACTCACAATAATACAAACAAACAAAGCTCAAATTCAAAAGACTTATCAACGAAAGAAGCATACAAAATTTCATTGTTTTAAATAAAGATTCCAATAACAAAACATTCTAATCAAACTTGCGTAAGTGTATTTTGAATAAGAAATTAAAGAAACAACAGAAACGACTGCCTCTGTTTCATTTTTAGACTTATATCTAGAATTTGACACAAGCGGTCATTTCAGTACCAGAATCTATGACAACTAGACGATTTAAATCTTGAAATTATCAATTTCTCTTACCTTATTAGCAATATACCAACTTCACCTGCATATGTTGTTTACATTTCCTCAACTCATTCGGTATTCAGGAGATTGCAGCTGCTTCTCAGACGAGTACTCTCAAATCGTATTGTCTTGTTAATTCGACCTATTGATACTATTTGTAATACTTTTTTGTTATTTTATATTAATATGGATCTTGTCTATATATTGTCTATAGTACCATTAAAACGTGGAGAGTAGTCTCCTTGGCACTCATACCACATCTTTCTCTATCTATTTGTAAAACGTCACCGGTGTCTGAGCAGAAGGTTGATAAACCAGGTGTATTTCAAAGAACGTCTCATACTTTTTCTATGAAAGTTCATTGGAATATACCAAGAATTGTTTGATAAATATTTTGTATCAACTTCACAATAGTACACGATGGTCTTGAAGTATATATTCTAGGCACTGAGGTTGTTTATTATCGTGATAACATGTTATAGTATTCTTTGATTTTTCTTTGTAAATTATTACTTTTACTGTTTTAGTAATTTTTTTAGTAATATCCATTTGACATGGCCCGGTTCTTATACATTCTGGCATTGTGGTATTGTGCTATGGTAAAATTGTGTATTTGTTTTCTTTCGTATTACTTATGTGCTTTGTCTATATTGCTTTTTGTTTTTCTTTGTTAAGATATTTCTTTGTTAATATATTTGATTATTTTATGGTGAATTAAGATAATAACACAATATTGACTGATGTACCCCTATTGTTGACATTTTTACCTATGATGTCTGTTTGTATTATTCAACATAATTGTTAATATAATGACATTTTATGCGACTGTCATACAAGTGGGAGTATTAGCTAGCTATAAAACCTGGTTTAATCCACCATTTTGTTACATAAGCAAATGCCTGTACAACGGCCGAAATATGTCAGTTGTTATCCATTCGTTTGATGATTTTGAGCTTTTGATTTTGCAATTTGATTTGGGACTTTTCGTTTAGAATTTTCCTGTTAGTTCGATATTTTTATATTTTACTTTTTTCAGACAATTCGACAAAGGATATTTTTTTATGGGTGACAAGTGTCATTAAAAAATTAGGAACGCATGTGGACCTCCTTACAAGCAGCAAACAATAAAGAAGAGCAAACATTACAAGATAGTCAATCACACAATGAGGTAGACAGTCCAGTGGTTCATCTGTCAACAAAAAAGAGGGGTCATACCGAAATGTCGTAATAATTCGAATTATTATTGATCTGTTTTGACTATAAACTTGTTAGTAAAAATAATTCCAAAAACAATGTTAATGTACTCCAGTCCATTATGAATTTCTATCTACTTAAAATATAATATTTCTTTGTTTATCCTTTTTTATGTATCATGTCAGATCCGTATCTTCAAGCCGAATGAAAATTTATATGTTTTATTAGAAGTATCTAAAATCAGTCCTGGATAGTACCGAAAACACTGACATTTGAAGGATGGCTTTACAACGTTCAAAAATGCAACAATAATCGACATAGAGTATAGTCAAATATCATGTATGTTTGTGTGTTAAATGGTTGCAAAGGTAAACTGTCACGATAACCATGATAAGCATTTATATGAATGCCAGGCTAAATCTATAGTTTTTTCCCTATTTTACTATATAACTTTCATGTATGGGCTCATGTAAAAACTAGACAAAACTGAAGGTTAAAAAAATAATTACAACTTCTAAATATGTATCGTTTAGTAGTACATTAATCTTTCATCAAATGTGAAGAGTTGAAAAATTATGTGTTGTATTAGAAAAAGTATATTGCCGGATATTTACTTCATTTTAAATGGACATATGCACATAAGATAAATATTCTGAAAGAACATTATTCTACGACAATAATATTAGTTCAGATACTATCTTAATATTGATAAGGGAATTTCGTAATAAAGCATCGAATTCAGATTTTACACGTTTTTTTTTTAAATGAGCGGAATTTGAGTAGGCTTGTTTATCGCGACATCATTTGCTCTCCTTAAAATGGTATTACATAATCTATACTAAGTTATGTTTCACATCATAAAATGCTTAACTTTTTTTGTGCTTGTTTTTTCTTTTTAATTTCTTTTTAATATATTACAATGAGCATTTTATAAGCAAGTTAAAAAAAATTGAGCATCGGGCAAATCTATTTTACTGAACAGACAGGTAAAAATGGAACAAATAGTATGAAAATTAAATGTTTCAAATAGTATATGCAATATATGTATAGTCTAATTCGGTAGGTCACATTCATGAAAGGGAAGGGGGATTGTAGTTTCGACGTAAGGAACATATCCGATATCATCTGTGAAACGGTTATTCCATAACGGTCAACCAACTCGTGATGGCGTCCGTAAAAGATATGCTCTTTAACCTTGCTTTGTATGAAAGATAAACCTTGATTAAGAGATCATAATTTTACATCCAATTTAAACGCTTTTTATAGAATATGGAGTGGTATGTGGAAGTCTCACAAATTTACCCACAATTATCTTTGATCGAGGGAAATATAATTTATTGGAGGAGAAATGATGACCTAACCATGACTTATTATCAGATTGCTTCGTTTGGAAACCAATATTTAACTGATGCGGTCATGTTGATCTGAACAGCTTTTATATTTGTATAAAAAAATTAACGGAGAACAAATATGTAACACAAAAACAAACGACAACCACTGAATTACAGGCTCCTGACTTGGGACAGGCACTTACATAAATAATGTGGAGGGGTTTAACATGCTAGCGGGATCCCAACCCTCCTCCTAACCTGGGACAGTGGTATAACAGTACAACATAAGAACGAACTATAAAATGATAAAAATCAGTTGAAAAAGGCTAGATAACCATAGTTTAATGCAACTACTTTCTGATTTGCATCGTTATCCTAGTTTTGTTTTAAAGTTTAGCATTAAACGAGAAAACATAAAAACACGCCACGACCAAAGAACATTTTTTTAGGCTATGTTCGTTGTTTTAAAATGGAATTAGAAGGACTAAGACAAAGTATATGTTAAAATTTGAGAAAATTGTGTATGCAGTTAGAACTCGTTAAATTTCATTAGAACATCGAAAAAAAATGTATGTAGCATTTTTATTTCAGATATACAATCATTGCAAATATTGTGGAATGATCTGTTAATTTATTGAATGAACGTAAAAAAAGCAACGAAAAATGCAGATTCTCACTTTAAATTGTAATTTCTAGACAGTACATATTAAATAAAATATAAAATATCAATATAAAAACGGTATTAATCAAGTCAAAATATCAACGAATAAACTACATAATTTGATATTAGCATGGCTGTCTACATTACAACTTCTTAAATGTTAAAACTCTATTTGTTTCAGCAGAAAAAAAATGGTATACATTCAAAATCGTCTATTTTTTTTTACTTTGTTGTGAACATTATAATGGAAGATAGAAGTATGAAAGTTAAAAATTTCAAACTTAGAGTTAGATTGATGTCTTTTAGACAAAGTATAACAGAAACTGCAGAATAACCACACTCGTCAAACTGAACTTCAGTAAACCTAAAAAGAAATGATATCATATTAATAACAAACCTGATTTAAATTCATTAACTTCAAGCGTAACCCTGTAATGAGCGAGAAAAACATAAAATTCCTAAAAATATAATGAAGGTTTTTAATGTTATCGTCTCTTTGGTTTTCTTTTTACATAGAATTTAATTTAAGACGTTCACATCAGAAATACGTAACCACGATTCCTTGTAAACCATTGGAGGACATTGTTTTGAAAAGAAATTTATCCCAATAATGATCAATAGTATAGAATTAATGATAAAAAGAGTCAACATTTAGCCAAAAACGCCCATCTGATACTAATAAATGTGAAATATGGACGTGGTATATCGAAGTCCTTTTAAAATCCTTGTACGTAGAGATAATAATATGAAATAGAATAAAAGAGGGACGAAAGATACCAGAGGGACAGTCAAACTCATAAATCGAAAATAAACTGACAACGCTATGGCTAAAAATGAAAAAGACAAACAATAGTACAAATGCCACAACATGAAAAACTATAGAATAAGCAACACGAACCCCACCAAAAACTAAGGGTGATCTCAGGTGCTCTGAAAGGGGAAAAGATCCTGCTCCACATGTGGCACCGATCGTGCTCATGTTATAACAAATTCGGTAAATAGTCTAATTCGGTAGGTCACATTCATGAAAGGGATAAGGTGTATCATAATGACTAGCACAACAATGGTCCTAGAACTAGTGTTTTGGGGTTGTAGCGCTTTCTGTCCTCATTCGTCTTGGATCTGTGCTGTCCGATCTTTTGACAGCGAAGTTTTTATAAATATCCGCCTGATCAACCGAAAGCCAAATCATGCAACACCCATCGGTCTAACAACCCACTATTCAGACATCTGATTAATTTAACAATTCATTACTTTGACAGAAATGTCTTAATGGTTTCATGCTATCGTTTCTGCAAGAGGCGTCCATCGCCGACTTGATCAATTTGAAAGACTTTAAAAATGTATTTTCCAATCATCCATCAAGTACGTGACATTTAGGAGTGAGAGTAAAGACTGGGGAGCTCGGAGTAAGAATAATATGTCGGACTGTGATGATATGTCTTACTTTAGACTGTTACCTAGTGAACTTAAATGGTTATAAAAATCCTGATTAGTGTTTTGGTCAACTGCAAGGCAGAATGTTTATTATATTCTCATGATTACCATCTTGCCGTCCTTAATACTACTTCGTATATGATGTTTGTCGTTGGACGTCAATCATTTTCAAATGCATACATGTCCGTCTAGATTGAGAGTTTTGTTTAAAAAAAAAATATACATTGTATATAACAAAAAATTCTGTCTTTCATTGATAATTAAGATTAAGATTGGTTTTTTTTTCATCTAGTCCACTTTAACTCTAAAATATTATATTTACAACGATCAGAATGAATACAATAGTATTCTGCTATTTGAAAACTAGTTTAGAAATAGATGTTGCATGTGTACCAGAATGTCAAAACAAACTGGATTTAGAAAATATATACATTTTTTATATATAAAAAAAAGAAATATGACAATTCGAACTAAGCAGAAATGTAAGTAAGGAGATGAGAAAGTGAGACAATTAGAGAATTTTCCATCAAAGGATATATTGTTAGAAACTATAGGGCCCTGCAGGGATTTCAACAGTGATCAAAATCCACACTGCACAGTATAAGTTATATAAGGACACAGCTTGACAAAATGTGAAATAATTAAAAAATAAAAAAAGGAAACCAAAGGACTGTCTGAACACAAAATCATTTGAAAAAATTACATCAAACCCTTTGACAATAATAGTATCCATAAAAGGTCCATGCTGTTTTGTTTTGGACTTATGGGTTTCAAAATCAAAAGCATTATGACTGGCGGACTAATTGGCTGTTAAATACATTTTTTATCAGACTGTTGTGGTCACCAGGTCATTAAAAACGAATTTTTATTTAGACAAATGTGATGGCGGACTACAATGTTTTTTGTTGAGATACATGAATCAATTGTACAAACGAACTATGTATTTCCGTAGAATGCTATTCAAGTAGTTTGTTTTAAATTTAATTCGACTTTCCATTGAAAAGAAATAATGTTTAGGGATTGTATTGGCGACCATGTCAATCTTATACTGCAAAAAAGGTATGATTCAAAATGTGTTGTACGCATCTATGAACATTATTATCGCTTGGTTGGTGCATGTGTTTGGTGGACCATCGGTCCTTGGAGGCACTATCCGCTAAGAAGCTAGTGCTTCGGAACAAAAAATGGTTATAAATTGGGATATTGTGCATAAATTTAGTTGCACCTCTTACAGGTACTGATTAACTTTAAACTAGCTGCAAAGCGATGGGAAATGTCCTTGTCTACATGATCAATCTTTTATTTACCTAGGTCCTAGCATCTAAGGAATGAACTTTTTATCAAGTTCTATTTTTTTCTGATTATGTCAAAGTAGCATATATTTTCCAAATGATGAAAAAAATACATTTTAAATGGAGGTTGTTTTCCTTTGTTTTAAATAGACTCCATGTAAATAACTCTATTCCAATCAACTGTGCATGCTTGTTGTGAAGTCATTGGATCACTGTTCTAGAAGGTTTTTTTTCCTAAAGCAATTCATATTGATTTATCTTATTCGATATTTATGATCTTCCGATCAACACATAAACCACAGTTAGTACATGTACAGTAGTGTATGATTCATGATTTATTGAAGCATGGTAAGGCGAGGCAAGTTATCATAACCACAACTACACAGATAAACATTATAATTATATTTTTACAGAACTTTACGAGCAATTTGAAACATTTTTTTTGAGACGAAACAAGTTGTTTGTACTAACTGTCCAATTTCTCTCAAGTAGATGGTATGTTACATTCACTATCAATACGTGTTACCAAATAAAATACTATTAATGTGTCAAGTAAATCACAATGACACTTTAATTTGCAAATTTTTTTCCAGGTTCAAAGTTTAATATTCAGTCTCAAATACTGGTTTAAACGAAAAACAATTTGTATGAATTTTATAAATATTTACATATTCACAATTATTATTCCTGTAAAAAAATATGTTTATAACTAATTATTTCAAACTAAATAGTACAGCTTTATTACGAAAAATGCTTATATTTCTCTTCAAATGATGTTACCTGCTGAATTACTATTTCCCACTTGACGTTCAATCACATGTAGTTTGCTTTTTACGGTCACTCTGTTATCTTCTTCTCTTGTACTTCGTTTTACCTTCCATTCCGTACTTTTACACGTAGCATTCTAAAATTGAAAAAAAATATTCATTTCTCATATTTTCCGATCCCCACTTTTGTGGCTTTGGCAGGTAATTTTTTCCTTCAATTATATATGACAAAAGGAATTTCATGAAGATACTTTTCATTAATTATTCTGGAAAATAAAGGTTCAGTTAGCTAAGTAGTTTCTAAGATATCCTCTTATATAACTATTGCAGAACTCATGTATCGAACATTTATATAGATGGTAATTTTTCGTTTTTATAGTTTATATTGAAAACGCAGTTTGAGCTATTCCTGTGTAGTCCGTTTGAATACTATAAATCTGCACAAAATTATGATAAAAAAGTAGATTATCAAATTACAATTCTTATTTTGCTATCTATATTTATCTATGTTATATGCTTCAAATGTCTGATTAATATCCAACGATGGATCATATAATTGTTATACAGTACAATACACAATATAATATATAATAGGGAAGTCCAAACGGGTATAACATCACATTTTGTTTATTTAATGTTGCCCAAAAAGTAAATGAAAGAGGATTATCAGCAGTATGGTAAGGCACAAACCATCAAAGTATAAATTCAAAGCAAGGACCTATTCTTCCATCAATAATTTACGAAATATTAAGGAACCAGAATGTTATTAATTCTTATATTCCTGTGCATGTACAAAGTTGTTGTCGGGTTAACTTACACAACAGTTTTCGGTAAATTAGGGAAAATATTTTAAATGTATTCGATATCGTATATTTTTTTACCAAAAAAACGTTAGCCGTTGTAAAGATATTTTAAAGTTAAATTGGTAAATTGTATAGCAAATTTTAAAAAATACATGAGGTGAAGTTTTAATTTTTAGTGGTAAGTGGAAAGTATTAGTTTGAATTTTCTTTGTTCGTTTGTAACTACTGGTCAATATATGAGCACTTTATGTGTTACTTCTCATCTCTTTTAATAAAGTATTTAACTTTTTAAAAAACATAACAGTAGGTAGTTTATAATAATCATAAAACTACAAGGTATGCCGGAAGTACTAGTGTAAATAAAAATCCATGGTTTCAAACGTCAAATTTTGTAATCACTAAACATTTCACCATTGAAAAACATAATAAAAAGAGATGTTTGTAAGATGCGCAGGATCTTATATGCGAAAACAGTACATTATTTTAAGATCGCTCGAAATGAGGAATAAATTCAAATCAATTATTAGCTATATTAATAAAGGGACAACGTTAAACATGTAGTGTTTTTTTGTGATGGATGGATACCCCATACCCTCTTTTTTTTATCTTGTATAAAGTTCTTTAATATATACATACCCGGAAAAGACGCCAATAACCATGGGTGGAGACGTCAAATTTATCAGCCTTTTTTAGTGGTTACAAACTTATATTATTTTTTTTCACTTATTACAAATAAAAAAAAATCAATCCTATTACTAGTAATTTATGACGAAGAATACCTTCTCTACAATGTTCAAGTTTGATATTTTTACAATTGAGAAAGAATCCTAATTTTCACATTTTTTTCTCTCGAAAACTAGCACTGTGAAATATATTTTGTTTGTTGATGTCTTTACAACTCGCCTAGGTAAAATATGTAAAATTATAAAAATGATATATGATATGAAACTGTTTCGCACGCCCTTCAGATACCCATTTTAAGACAAGACATTTGTATTACAATATTCACCACAAACATCACATACACAGACCTTGTTTTTTCATCATAATATACTTACGGCGTTCAAAGCGCATAACTCAGGTTTAGACTTTGGACACACTTTAACGTCACACTCAATAGTTATATCAGCATCAACGTCGAAATGAAAACCAAACATTTCTGCATACATAATTTGATCTGTCAATCTTTCAAATTGGTGCATTAAATGTAAACTTTTTGATTCTGTAGAAAGACACCTACAAGTAAATATAAATCACAGAATGCATCACCATTTGTAAATCTCTAAACTCATTTATATACTAGTCAACAAAAGAAACGATACACGACTTTTTTTTTCAAATTTAAGATGAAGTTTTCCGTTTATAGGACTAATATTAAAGGTAGTAATACTTAATAACCATGGAAATATAAATCTGTTTAAAATAATAGTTTTGCTTTCATGAAGTCATTTGGCGAAAATTAAATTATTTGACAAAAATAACATAAAACGACAATTTCATAAAACAGAAGTTCCAACTATTGATGCCAACTTTTCATTTCAAGGTAAAGACAATGTTTGCCATCAATTCTCTTTTTAAAATCATACAGTTTCTTCGTTTATTTGTAAAGCAAAGTTCGGCCCCACAAGAAATCGTAGAAATGAATACATTATCGATTGATTTACCATAGACAGTATGTATAAAGTGAAAATCCAAAACACAATTTTAAAACTAATCCGAAAGGTCCCAAATTTACGGTGTGTTGTTTTCATATCTAAAGCATTGATTTGAGACGCAAAGATAATTGCACTCTATGATTGTTTACACGGAATTTAGTTACTTTCCGGTTACTTTCCGACAGGTTTTGATTTTCATTATCATATGTGCATACATTGCAAATGAAAGATCTTAAAAGTTGTGCATCTTATTTTGTGTTTTATCGAATACTTTTTGATAAATTTAATTCAAAAGTCGTGTATCGTTTCTTTTGTTGACTAGTGTATGTAACAGTAAAGGTTGGTTATTATTGACACTTTGGATAAATCAATAAAGCGTCATAATACAGTACATGGTATATAAGGCATGAAAATGGAATTGTTACAGATCAGCTTATATATTTTTGAGTGAACCCCTGAGGGTTCACGCATATTTATTAGTTAGAAATATGGTCTATGGAGGAATATTCGGAAACTTTCTTTTTGTTCATTCGGAACATTTTTTCTTCTTATTTGTATTATCATCCTGCAATTAAGAGCACCTCCATACGGGGTATTCAATATATTTAAAACATGGCAATAAAGAACTTTACACTGATTGCTTACTCACTTATATGCTATATATATATATTATTATAAAATATAGAGTTGAAAATCTATATAGAAAAAAACGAAATAGCTATCCATACGTATAATTTTTAAAGAATAATAATGATTCAAAACATGGACACATGTACCTCAGTCTTCCAAACATTCATAAAATTCATTTAGAAATAATCAATGAGGCACTGGGAACTGGTCAACTAGTATGATACAATGTACATTAATTAATGTTCCTTACGACCGATCATCAATAGGTGTTACTCTCCCACGAGATGGATTGATATTGAGAAATTATTTGACTTAATATAAAACCATTATTGAAGAGGCATACAATGTAACTTTAGAATTGAATTCTAGATACAACGGATTTCATTAATAAAATAGAGTTACACACAAGATAAAAAGGAAATGCTTTCTTATTGCCTATGATGTAACGTAAATGTTCACAAATATGATCATGGTTAATTTAAAAGAAACGGTTATCAATGTAGTAGAATTAATTGATGCACAATAATATCCTTTATAGATTCCCAACAAAAAAGGTTTATAACTGCATTTGTTAAATTATTTCTAAGAAAAAAATGAATTTTGGTTAAATGGACAGTTATAAAAACAAGTTATAAGAGCGCCCATAGGTGGTATATTTTCACCACTATGCACATATATGCATCAAATTAATGGCATTTTTTTTTATGCCAAACAACGATAATAAGCAAACAAAAAAAAACAGGCTCCTGATTTCGGACAGGTATATTTTAAAGTATACATGTATAAGCAGCAAATTAAATGTATTTGCTGGATCCAAACCCATTTCTTATGTGGAACAGGGTTTTACGGCATGCACAAACAATTGATAAGTTTGTTGCTTTTGTCTTATTGCATGGTAGGAATAAACATTCCATATTCTATGAAGCAAAATAATCGTACTTTAACGTTTAATCCCGCTACAAATGTTTGCACCTGTCCTTAGTCAGGAATCTGATGTACAGTAGTTGTCGTCTGTTTATGTAGTTCATACATGTTTCTCGTTTCTCGTTTTTATATAGACTGTTAGTTTTCCCATTAGAATGGTTTTATACTAGTATTTTTCGGGGCCCTTTATAGCTCGCTGTTCGGTGTGAGCCAAGGCTCTGTGTTAAATGCCGTACCTTGACCTATAATAATTTACTTTTATAAATTATTACTTGGATGGAGAGTTGTCTCATTGGCATTCATACCACATCTTCCTATATCTATCTAATATAGGGGGGTTACAGAAAAGTAAATTACATGGCTGTTGGACTTATTATTACCTATACCAATAAGAACCCTAGAAGTGTCATCCATTGGTAGTATTTTGACCTTTCACGTTGGTAAAAATTAATATCGAAATAAAAACATTAATTATCTCCTCACTTTGTATTTAACACAACTCTCAACATACTAAAATTGTCCTGATTTACAATAAAAATAAAATATTATCCTCCACAAAGATGATAATGAAAACACTGAGGTATTATTTATAATTCACTTGAAATAAGATTTGCATAGAAAAAAATATTTAAGGTTCACGTATTGACTTTTTATGTATTTTTAAAGTAGCTAAATCCAAGTGCAACATATACATTGAGCTGCAAAATTTTCTTATTTTCAAAGCAGCTAAATTCAAGTGCTCATAGACATTGAGCTGCAAAATTTTCTTGAGTACAAAGAGGAAGTTAAGTGCAACAAATACATTGAGCTGCAAATGTTTCTTACCATCTAATCCGATTTCACCTGGATAGATGCACGCTTGATAAAGCTAGTTGGTCTAGCGAAATATTGCGTTTATTTTCATCATTTGGAAATATTTTAAACATTCTTATATTTAAATACTAAATAGTGTGTTAAAATTACATTGTTAGGCAATCTATATATATATATATATATAAGTTAGAAATAAAAAGTACATGTTCCAGCCCCGGCGCCGGGGAGGAAGTTACGAATCAAATCTACTCTAACATCGTTAGGTTGATTTTCTAGGCACTTTATAACATCTTCATGCCTTATATATCATGTAATGTAGTACGCCGCTAGATTAAAACTGACGAGGAAAGGTAACACACGGCCAGCGAAAGCTCTATTATTGTAGAGCCCAGGTGGTCGTGTGGTCTAGCGGGACGGCTGCAGTGCAGGTGATTTCGTGTCACGATATCACAGTAGCATGGGTTCGAATCCCGGCGAGGGCGAAAACAAATTTACAGATCTAACATTGTTGGGTTGATGTTTAGACGAGTTGTATATACATTATGTACACAGCCATGTATCACCATCATTGATGGCGATCTGATGGATACATCTGTTGTAGAGTTGTCACTGACTCAGACATACTTATATATATAACTATATATTTGAGTTCGTCTAAATATAGATATCCAGTTTAAAGGGATACAACATCACCAAAAAATAACAATAAGATAAACAAATGTTAAATATTTCGAATAATAGATATCCTTCATCAGTATTCTTACGATGTAAAATGCATCAAATCAATCTTTTCTGATTAAAAACTATAACAATCTTGAATTCTATACAATAAACCAGTTAAACAGTACTCTTTATATATATATATATATATCTGTGGTCTAGCGGGACGGCTGCAGTGCAGGCGATTTGGTGTCTTGATATCACAGTAGCATGGGTTCGAATCCCGGCGAGGGAAGAACAGAAAATTTGCGAAAGCAAATTTACAGATCTAACATTGTTGGGTTGATGTTTAGACGAGTTGTATATATAAATATCTATATATATAATCATTGGAATCTGTTGATTAGGGTTTTTTTAATGGTCATTTTTTGTGACTATTTTTTTTACGTGATATATTTGAAATTTTTAAAGTGTCTCATAAGTCGTTTTTATGGCTGGATATTGATTGTTTTAAGTGAATATATTCATATAATATTGCTTATCTTACTTGTTTAACTTATCAAATCTATCTGGTCTTGTTTTTTGTGTATATTGGGAACAGAATTTTATAATTTGATTTCATAATTGGCACGAATATTAGTCATATGAAACGAGTGAGTGGTGAAAAATAATGTTTATTCAATTCTTGAAACAATGCATGTATATATCATAAACTTAGTCCTCTGTGCACGATTTTCTCATTTTTTACGCAAATATATCGTATAATCGTCAATTTTTTTTCTCTTTATCTGTTATGATTTAATAAATATGGCTGCTCATTAAATGCCGTGTATTGAAGCCGGAGTTTACCGATTGTCACTTTATAGTAGACAAATAACAAAAAGCATGGTTATTGAGCACGTGTTTAACATGTACAATCAGATAGTTGTTTATTTTAATGACAGATCCATGCGTATTACGATCACCGGATTTTTACGAGGAGGGTTACGCTCAGGTCACTATGCATACGGAAAACATGTCGGCGAATTGATTCTTGGAGGAAGCAATTAAAAATAAGTAAACCTCTTTTAAATGTGGACAAATTAAAGAATTTTCTTCAGAAAAAGTACATGTTCATAAGTTTTATAATGAAAACTATCAATTTAGTTATAAGAAACATATGCATATTTTTTTTTAATATGAGGTTTCTTATGACTTTAAATTACTATTTTTATAACATATATGTTTTCTTAGAGAAATGACTTTTTATATCGTTTAAACTATTGAATACATTTTCAATTAAAAATATATACCTCTCTTCTTTGGTTATTTTGATCAATCGATAAAAGTATATTTAATTAGTCACATACCGATTTATTTGCCCAAAACTCGAAATATTGTATAATACAAAACGTCGTGATAGTCTTATTAGTTCTATTTTAGACTCAATGCATTCATGTGAGATATGATATGAAAATAAAGTTTTAGAAAACAAAGTATGCCATACATGAATTTGTTTAACAGAAGACGAAGCACGCGCTTTATTACGATTTTAGAAACAATTTATATCATGTATATCTATGCATTTTAATAGTCTCTGTAATTTTGTATAGATTAATTGTTGTTTGCTTAACGTCTAGTGGCAAATATTTCATGCATATTCAGGACGAGAACAAGTTCACAATTAATACAATAGGTAGGTCTTGACATAATAGAGGCCATCTGGGATGATGGTCCTGGAAATTTTGACTGCCACTTGAAAATGAGGGTATATTTAATAGGGACAGACATTTTGCCTTCCAACAGGCCACCTACGGATCCCTCAAAGAGTTGTTCCGAGGGTTCTTAACGTGTAAATAGTGTGGCACTCTATTTACACGAGGCATCGGATTTAACGTCCCCATTCTGACCGGACTCGACTGCGAACTTGATAGGCAAACGGACGCCCAACTTCTTCAAGCGTTTTATTGCTCTTCAACTTCGTACTTGTTTGGCTTTATAAATATTTTGATATGAGCGTCACTGATGAGTCTTATGTGGACGAACTGCGCGTCTGGCGTACTAAATAATAATCATTGTACCTTTGATAACTATTTACACCACTGGGTCGATGCCAATGCTGGTGGACGTTTCGTCCCCGAGGGTATCACCAGCCCAGTAGTCAGCACTTCGGTGTTGACATGAATATCAATTATGTGGTCATTTTTATAAATTTCCTGAATATAAAACTTTGAATTTTCGACATACTAAGGATTTTCTTATCCCAGGAATAGATTACCTTAGCCGTATTTGGCACAACGTTTTGGAATTTTGAATCCTCAATGCTCTTCAACTTCGTACTTGTTTGACTTTATAAGTATTTTGATATGAGCGTCACTGATGAGTCTTATGTAGACGAAACGCGCGTCTGGCGTACTAAATTATAATCCTGGTACCTTTGATAACTATTTACTGCCGGTCGGGAGAAGACCAAGTGACCATATTTCTTTTCCCCAATCACCCATTTGTCTTATACCATTGCTATATTATAAACTGAGAATTTCAAAAAACCTCAGACGATCATAGGAACGTTTACAACCCTAGGTAGAGTGGAATATTTATTAAGATAACCATCCTGTTGTCCAAGTAAATGACATATAAAATGTACGTCATTTATTGTCAAGGCCGTACATACTACACTATCTAAAATTCAACATTTAAATGTAAACGATTCATATCACAAAACTTATAGAGAGCTTAAACATCGTATTGCGTTACAACCTCCATTTTTTCGTATCTCACGTTAAATTATTCAAATAAAGCATATTAAATCATTATTTTTTTTCGAAAAAGCCTATATTTAAGTTTTACGTATTCATTTAAATGATGTGTTAATATAACTTCCTGTGCACCTTTTTAAAAGAGCAAGTTAAAAATATATGTAAGTATGGTCATATAATGTTATCATATTACCTTTAGCAAAAAACGCTTAATGCATTTAATATCTTGCATTGCATATTTCAAAGCTATTAATTATTTATCCATTTACAACTAGCAATTATTTTTTCTTAACTTATACTCCAAAAGTTCTGAGGTAATTGACAGAAACTTTAAATTGAACGAAAGGTATGAGTAAAAGGTGAGTAATTTTAGTTATGACAGGCTGGTTGAACTATGCCTATACTCTAGAATTCAAATTATTTATGCGATACCAATTTTCATGGATTTTGTGGGTATAAGTTAACTACGAATCTACATGTTTAACGAAGTATATATTTGTATATGTTTGTATGCAGACAACAAATCTATGGAATCAAATATCCAAGAAAATACACATTTTTCCTCAATCCACAATAATTGGTATACAAAAATATAAATGAATCCATAGTACTTCAGATTCATTCAAACATAAAAATGGAATTTTTTCAAAATGCAAAGTATTGTGAAATTATTGATTTGCATATTAGAAAACAATGAATACATTTAATAAAACTTTTAGTACTGCGTGAAAAAAGTTTGCATACAAAACTTGTTTTATATACTTACTTTTGATTTGTCCACAATTGAACCCTTTTTAATCTTTCGGCTTTCTGCACAACTGCCCTTTCATTGTCACCGTATGCAGTGCAGTTTTGTGGTAATATGGAATAGTCTGCAATTGAAACTAAAGATTGTACACTAATTGTTAACCACCTTGATGTCTATATTCTCTGTCATACACAACCTGTATTGTTATAGACTTGAAAAAGTATAAAAAAAAATAATAATTACCGAACTCCAAGGTAAATTAAAAAAGGGAATGTCATTAAAACTGACCAGCGGAACGAATGAAAAACAACTGTCATTTTCCTGGCTTGTACGAGGCAGACAAAGACAAGATTAAGACATTTATCATCTTCTAAACAGCTTTTGTATAGAATCTAACAAATCACAGAACCGAATAATAGTTGAGAACACAGAAGGATATTGTAGAAATCGGGCTCACGATGTGAACATCTTTCGGCAAATAAACCATAGTCAAACCGACATCCAGTTTTCGAAAACCATCGAAATGGGTTCACCAAATGACACACTAAACTTATTACAAATAGAATCAGATATATGAATTCAGTTCTAACGTTAACATACTTAAATGAACTTTACAATGAATCTCAGAGATTTGACGTTGATATGGTAGAATGAAGCAAAATACTAAGTTGTGATTTTGTTGGTTATGAAAATCTACGTCCGACCAAGATAAATCTTTGTTCCATTTGTCAAATACCACCTTTTGTTCTTGTTCTCTTTAAATTCCCTCGTGGTTTTGTGAAACTAAAATTGTTCATTAGTTTTAATGACTTTTTTCTCAATACCGATTATTTCATAACTTAAAATTACCGACAACCGGTACAGCAAACGGAATCGTTAAAATTGATCCGAGGAATGTTTATCGGTTTGTTTGGTTGGTAAACATTTCCCTTTTTCTCCTCGTGACAGAATACTGTGTTAAGATATAATGTTTTACATGTCCAGTTTATAAGATGGCATGAGTTGTTTTTTTTAATATGAACTTAGGACTTTACTTATTAACCAAAATATTATTAAATCAAATTGAACGTTCTCTGGTTAAGAAGAATTTATTCAATACTGGTCTATTTATTCAGAAACAATCGGAAATTTACATTTCAGTTTCATGAAATAATACACATTTTTGTTTAGGGGACCAGCTGGAGCACGCCTCCGGTAGCAGGATTTTTTCGTTATGTTGAAGACCCACTGTCGGCCATCGGCTGTTTTCTGCTCTTTCGTCGGGTTGTTGTCTCTTTGATACATTACCCTTTTCCATTGTCAATTGTATGTACTAATTGCACTTAAAGATTTACCTAATCCTTATTTATATGGACCGAGGAAATTAAACTCTAACACAGTTCAGATGCTATTCATCTTTCTTGAACTATGAATTATTCAGAGTCCATATAATCACTAACGTATCTTGTTTTTGTGTATGCAACATTGAAGAGACTTACGCTATTTTCTTTTCTACTGTTCTTTTTATACACATCAGTTTATAATTTGATGATCAATCTAAGAAGGATCCCTGATAAACTTATATCGAATATTAGTTTGTGGCCATTTTGTAATCCAAACCTCACGTAGGAACAAAACGTCATAATATCTAAACATGTATTAGAGTTTATTAAAAGGTCGTTAAGTATTGTATATTCTGAATAATTGTATGCTCATATTAGTATTGTATTGTAATTTAGTTTTACTCGGAGCGGACTTCATAAGTCTGGTTTTCTTGTAACCAATCCATTTTATTTTAAGTCAAATAAAATATGTTTAAACTAGACATTTTAAACTTGTTCAGTAATTTTCATTAACGGTAATTATATTATCATGTTGATTACCTTGATCGCCGATATATTTCAGGTACATGTAAAACTTGTCACCAAGGTAAACAGTTGAGATATCTGGAAGGTCTTCCAAATTTATGTTATTCTTGGTTGAAGCTTCTTCACTTTTAAATCGCATCTCTACAGTTCCAATTGAATTGAACACTTTTGGTAGTGAAGCAACATTTCTGTAATACATTTATAACGGATTTTTTTTCTATAAAAGTTTATTCAAACGATTTAATTAAAGCTAGTCATGTTTCAAATTCTTTGGGTGAAACAAAACCCGGATCATAATCTAGGGACGCTGGCTTAAAATTCGTTCGGTAGAAAGGACGAGAATGTGGGCCTTTAACGAGGAAATGAAAATACAAAATTCTTCTTGAACACATGTTCAACGAAAAGATCAATAAAAAAGCTTCATATGATATATTTTCAGTGATTTTTGAGTCGAACATGTTTTCAAGAAGATTTTTCTATTAAGTTTATATATGAAAGCCTTTCGTATCTTTTTGATTGATTAATTGTCTGTGTGTGTTTTAACGCAACTTTTAAGCGCCATTATTGTTAGACTAGGCTTAATTGTTCGATTTGACAACACTACTAATGATCTTTTTAAAATCATTTTCGTACATAGAAGATTTACCCACAGAGTCCAAACAGTATTCAAGTAGAGATCTGAAAAATTGTTAAAATGGCATGCCAATCCTTTGTTAGTTAAACATGCTTATCCCATTTTCGTCCAATAAAACACTTTGATCTTTTCTGTGTATTTTTTATAATACATAGCTGCACATGACCTATGAATGATGTACATGAATGACTTTTCATTGTAGAGTAATTTTGAAAGTTGATTACAAGTGAGAGGTTTCGCTAACTATTTAACCAGTTAAATACACAATTTTTCTACATAAGGAAACGCCTGTATCTAGTTAGGAATATAACAGTTGTTTTCTATTCGTTTGATGTATTTGAGGGTTTGATTTATTTTGCCATTTGGTAAGGGATTTTCCGCTTTAATTTGCCTCGAAATTCGCTATGTTCGCTATTATACGTTTTTCAAAATAACGTTTCCGAAGTGAATTGATAAAAAACAATATTACAAATATTACAAATAAAAACAGGAAAATAGAACTAACTCTAAAAGCATTTTACAACATTGTAAACATTATAAAATGGTATAGAACAAATGTAGAATTATTACGATAGAATAATTATAGAATGGTATGTATAAAAAAGTAAAAACACAAAAATACTGAACTCCGAGGAAAATTCAAAAAGGAAAATCAAAAGGCAAAATCAAAAGTCCAAACACTTCAAACGAATGGATAACAACTATCATATTCCTGACTTGGTACAAGCATTTTCTAATGTAGAAAATGGTGGATTGAACCTGGTTTAAAACAACAAACAAATTGAAAACTGTAGTAAAATAATAATTGATCTAGGTTCTATCCGATACCTTATATTCAACAATTAAAAAAAAGACTGTTGAAAAAAGAAATCGAAAGAAGTTCTTAAAGAAAAAAAATTACTTTCAAAGAAAAATGGTAGAGCATCTGATGATGACACGACTGTAATTCTAAAAAAAATTTAATGAAGTTTTCTCATTACAAAAAAAATAAACAATTTTAGAAAAGTTAGATAATATAACATTGTGTGTTTTTTAGATATTTTTATTATACATGCATCAGTATAAATAATCGTTTTGTTGATTTCCCTTTTTTTGTTATCACAAAACTATCTCATTGCTTTCATAATCTATCTGTTGAAATCACAGTAAATATTATTTACATCCATTTTAGAAACCATGTTAACACTTGGAGTGAGCTCAAATTAAGGTTTGAGTATATCAATGGGAGCAGTTATTTTTGTCAAGTCACTCGAATTGAAGGTGTGAATATATTCTAGATTGATCAGATAATAAGTTTTGTTGTAGATTGATAAAGAAAGTGAACTTTTAAAAAATATGCCCACGAAATATACAATCCCCCATTGCATATTCCGTAGGAAAGGAAAAAACGACAAAAATCATGAACACTGGTGTTTGTCTAATTCCAAAGGTGAAAACAGGAGACTAGAACTTTTCACAAGTATTAAAACAATAACTGTTGATAAAAAGACAAAGGATAATTTTTGCGTCAATAAAAAGGAAAAAATCTTATGTCAAAACGTTTGTAAACTTAAAATCTACTGATGAAATGTGTCATTATATAAAATATGCAATCGCAGAAAAACTTACTTATATCACATTTTGTTGATTGTAACATGAAACAGAAGAAACCTCGGTTCTCTCAAAACTATCTCATTTCTGATTCTTTCAATCTGACCAATACATATGATTTACATTCAATTTTCTAACCAGGCTAGCACTTTATGTGATCTCATATTCATATTTTGATTAGCACAATGGTAGACGTTAGGCATTGGGTAATGCTAATTTGTCATTGTAACGCATGGTAATGAATTACATTATTCGAAGATATTGCATGTAATGTTTAATGAAGCAATTTTTGCATTACATATTATTGTAATTTAATGCATATTTTCAGTAATAAGTTGTGTAACTTCATGCTTTACATTGCATTACATGCGTTACTTTTTTTCAAATACTATATAACATTAACAAATTGTTGAAGATTTAGCAAAAACAGAAATTAGGATTTCTTGATTAAATACATGAACTAAGAAAATAATCATTTGAATATAAATGTTCTATTTTCTATTTAATTTTCACATTTCACATAAATCTCTTGATGGAATAACACGATTCTATATATCAGATTAAGCTGATATTCATTTTATTTCATACATTTTCCTGAAAAAAGAGTGATATTTCAAAAGCATTACTGTTAAAGTGTGTCATTGTTGACAAAAGTCTGAATACCTTGTCATGATTAAATAACAGATAACTGAGCGTTGTCAAAAAACGCTAATTAGGTCCGGGAACACAATTATCCCCCTTCAATTTTCGTTGTCCACAAATATAGTTCCCTTTAATTTCAGTATATTTTTTCTTAATTTTTTTTTTTTTGCCTTTTCCTTTGAATTTTTCCCCTTTTTTAGCTTTAATGTGAATGTAAGGTCATCTAAGATAATTTCTGTAAAATTTCTTTTTGATATTTTGAGCAGAAATGAGTGATTGGGTTAGGTAAACATGGGTGGATTTCCCCTTTTCGGAAGCTCTCTGGCTTAACTCATACTGGTGTCCTTGTGTTTTGTGTTGCCAAGAGAAAATGAGGCGATGAAGTTTTCTAATTTTTTGATATGTTTTGTGGTTAATGCCAAACTTTATGTACACCAAATCTTGTTAGAAAAGCGCAGGTGGGATTTTTTTTATTAATCAATATGTTATAATAGACAGATAGGGGAAATTAATTGTGTTCTCGGACCATTAGTTTGTTTTACAATTACTCTTTTCATTATTTTGACACTTGTGCATAGACCATAAACTGTTTGTTTATAATATAATTAGGAAAGAAATGCTCAGTAAATACTTTGATTGAAATAAAAAAAAAAAGTAAAATCACAAAAACACTGAATTCCGAGGAAAATTCAAAAAGGAAATTTCCTTGTTAAAAGGCAAAATCAAAAGCACAAATACATCAAAAGAATAGAAAACAACAGTCATTTTCCTGACTTGGTAAAGACATCTTCTTATACAGATAATGGTGGGTTGAACGTGGTTTTATAGCTAGATAAACCTCGTATGACAGTCGCATCAAATTCCATTATATTGACATCGATGCGTGAATAAAACAAAAAGACACAATAGGTACAAATGTTAAAAATAATGTTAAAGCAGTCAATATTGTGTTATCCTCCTAGTCACTGTAAACACAAATAAATTTAATAAAGAAACACAAAAAGGCATACATTAAATTTACAACCTCATTTTGCCTATTAATTATACGATAAAATTGAGTGACTTTTTTATATTTAAAAGAGTCATTTCTTTTTTTTTTAGTTAAAATGAGAGATGTCTATCTTGAAACATTAAAACCAAAGATAGTAGAGCTAAAGGTTTGTAAAAAAATCAGATAGTCAGAAATAGCATTTGAAAGTTCAGGCCTGATAGAATGTGCATGACGGAGAGAACCTTTCGAAACCCTTAATGTGCATGAAATCATTCTAAACCACTATGATGTTAAAATGTAGTAGTCGTATTTAATGAACTTCTTACAAGTCTGACTAAACTCAATACAGTTGATGAACATGCTAGAATTTTTTGTGACTTCATGTTGTTTTTCAAAATGTTTATTTTTTCTTTTCACCTAATAAAAAAAATACAATATGTAACGTGTAATTCAATGCATTACTTCGATAAAAACATGTAATTTAATGCATAGTTCTGTCAAAGTTATTGTAATATAATGCATGACATTGCAATGGAAATCTGTTTGAATTCATATTATAGGTTTAAACAGTATGCTAATAATCGCGTATACCTGTATAAAAAAGAGTTTGTGTAGATGGAAATCAGGTAACTATATTGTAAACCCTTTTTTTCACTTCCAATGTTGATATTCTTTTTCTTTTAATAGCTCAACACGTCTAGTTCAAATGAATACGTGTTTATAATATCGAAGTATTCACTAACAAGTCAATAATTCATTAGCGATATTTATTTGCCTATGTTGACAAATGAACAAAACTGGCTGATTAGAACGAATCATTATTCCACTTGTCACTTTCATTAATGATTAAAGACAAATAAAACATATTTTATTGTATTGTATACTATATCTCGTAGCAAATCCCCTATTAATATTGTTTTTACTTGCATAATTTCAAGTGTTTATAAGCACACGTCAATGAAGTTGAGACATACGCTTGTACAAAAGTTACACATATGATTTACGTTTTCCGACAATGATGTAGGTCTTTGGACATTAATTATATTAATCTAATCATTTTTTCTAATTTGTGAACATTTAGAAGTTGCAACAAAAACTGGAGTTTTAAACTTTCCCTAAATAGAATTATAAACTCAAGATTTATTAATCTCTAAGTCTTCTAATTAACAACGAAAATGATAATATCTAAGTACTCTAAACAACTGTATTGGAAAACAAATAAAGATAAAATCTACATACTACACGCTCATTTTAATCAAGGTTTTCCTGGATCTTAGTCTTGTTATTTAACTTATAGATACTAAAAACGTATTTTGAAATGCCTATATTAGTTTTTGAAAAATAAATTATATTTCCCACGTATAGTTCCTTCCTAATTGGAGAGATCAACTTCATTAAATTCGACAAACCTAATTTTTTGATGTACTCTGTAGTAATTGTGACCCATAGCTACGTTTTTAATTTTCAAAATTTTGCATATTGCGAAATTCTGTATAATCTATAAATATGTACCACATGTTCAATAGTAATTTACAGTGTGAAAGCAACAAATTGTTTGTGAAGATACGATAGAAAAATTAACTGGCAGTGAAAAAAGGACATGTTTAGTAGGGTACTACATTTTGACATACACTACATACAGTATGTCTTTTACTTTACTGAGAAGTAACAGCAGATTCTATAATAACAGTCATACTTGGATTAATATAACAAAAAAGAAATAGAAGGGGACAGATATGGACTTTGTCATATATAGAAAGAAATTCTACCTACTCGACTCCCATATGACCAATGACATGATCTACCACACCTTGTGTAATCATTCTGCACTGTATACGAAAATTATGACGTCTTTGTCCATATGAAGGCGTGTTAGTTGGAGGGGTATCTTGTGGTTTTAATGTTGTTGTTGTGGTTCCATCTATTATCAAGTCTACAGAACGGAAAACAACTGTTCTGTCAACCTGGCAAAGTAAAACTTTCGAATTAAACAATTAATACGGCATTGAATATTTTGTTTCATTAGTGAGACAATAAAACAAAATCAACATATTTGCCTTTAAGTGGAAATATGTTCTGAGCAAATGAGCGAATAGAACTGGTTCAAATGCATCTTTAGAAGGTAATGGATATCCACTTTTTTCAAGTTGGTCAGAAGACATCATAAGAAGATCAACCGAAGTTCACTATTTAATAGAATAATAATATTTCCAGTGATGAATACAGAAATATATTTTGCTTTTTCTATATTATTTTTTTTTTGTTACATTTTTTTCACAATGCAATCTACATGAACGTCTTTTAAAACGCGAAATACTTCAAAACCCGTCATAGGCAAATGAGATCTTGCTAACCGTTAAAAAACTATAAAGTCATATTTGTATTCCTTATCAAGTAAAGAGTATCCAACGTCCATCAATTCAGTTTTATTTATGTGTAGGTTGCACTTTGAAAATACAGCTGTTTCTCAAAACACGCCTCTTTTGGGGAGTAATTGAATATTCATAAAAAAAATCATTTTGTTTACATACTGGTTCCCAGTTATGCTCTCTGTGTTCCATATCGCAGAGACAGAACTTGGGAATGTTACCAGTAAATAAACACGTGCATATTGTTTACATTGAAATCTGTGGTAACCTTTCATTCGAGGTAGGGTAGTTAAGAAAATTAGTGTAAGTTTAAACTCTGAGAAGTTCAGGGCATATAAACGTTGAAAATATGCCGCACAGCCCTATATTTTGACCTTTGAAAAAAATTGTGGTGCATATGAACTATCAATTTTAGGATAAGATTTTTTTCAAAACTTCATAGTAAAAGTGGTACAGTTTTAGCCGTAAAAGGAGTTCCTGTGGGAAATTGCATTGTCAATATTTACAGAAATGCAACCTGTAGGTGGAACAAATCAGCCATTGTGGTTGCCATTAGATTACAAAACAGTAACCTGCCTGACTTACATCAAAATTCAGATATGCATTTACCTATTTCATATTATATATATATATATATGTGTGTGTGTTTGTGTGTGTGTGTGTGTGTGTGTGTGTGTGTGTGTGTGTGTGTGTGTGTGTGTGTGTGTGTGGTCTTTTTCTCTTGGTTTTGGTAAATAATCATTGATTGAACAAAGTAAATCAGACTTTAAATTGTATTATGCTCAATTGGGAATCTTTTAATTCTGATTTTATTGTCAGTAATAAAATTCTAGAAAATGTTTATGTAAATTAAATGTTTAGTCCACTGCACACAGAAAACATTGACTCACCTCCTAGACACCCCTTCCTCCAATTTCCCCAATTTGTTTTTAATCAAAAACAGAAAAACAAATTCCTTCGAAAAATCTTCTATAACACTAAATGAATAAGTCGCCTTTTCTTCTTTCAAATAAAATCCACGAATATTGCGTTATACCGCAAAGGGGTAATGACCAGCGTCGTCTATTATATGTTCATTTCAAGATCTTTTTGGGGAGTATTTTTGGGTTAAATCGGGGGAAAAACGGTTCGAAACGAACGTCCTTCACGACGTTCGGCGTTGAAATTCATGTTCCGTCATAAATTACGTCATTACACGTCTGCCCGGCAAAAATAAATTTTATTTCATGACAGATAAGGTAGATATTGACCTTACACTGTAACACTTTGCGATACACATTCCCTTTATGCTCGCACTAATTTAACAACATTTTTTTACACGTCAAGAGCTTTTCTTTCCGGAGAACCGCATCAATTCAACATGAAAAGGGTGGGTGAATTACTTCAGTTTTCCGTTAAATTTCATAACACTAAGCTATTTCCAGTGGCAAATTTTATTTTCATTTAGACTTTTTTGCTCTTTATTGTCTTAAACTAAGGCCACACCAATTTAATTTCTTGTTCTACGGATTTTTGGACTCCAAAATTTGGGGCGAGCGAGCGATTTGAAAATTTTAATAAAAAAATATTTAATTTGCAAATTTTTTAGACGAAGCTTGAAAAGTAAAGGCGAGCGATTATAATTGTTTATTTTTTGTTAACATGAAATAGTAGGTTTTGAAAATATTAAAACTTGATATATCACTTGTACTTTGACATTTCTTTAATTTCTGAAGTATTTTTTCCCTGTTCACCAAGAAATGATTAAATCTGGTCTATGTATGTGTAACTGATAATGAGACAATTCTTCATCCAAGTCATAATCAGTTTGGGGGCAACCTCTTAATGTTATAAATATACCTTTTACATGTTTTATGAGGGATCAATATAAGTTATAATATATTTGTTTGTACAAAAGGGCTCATATTTTCTCAAAGAACTATATATCTATCTGGTATTAAATGGTCAAAACATGTCCAAGAATTTTGTAATATTTCTGGACTTTAACCATGTTACCACATTCACTTTAACAGTTTAATGACGTCGCGTCCGATGTTGGTGATAATGCGGGTTTTGCTTTCCAGTTCGCATTTATTGCATTTGTTAGAAGTTTCGGAATTGATAACTATATAAATGTATATATCAAAATGTGCGTAATTAAAAGTAGAAATGGAATGTGCCTTTAAAGGTGTAATACCACCAAATCATGGTACGCCACATCCGGTTGCATACGAAAGTAGGCCTAAAAAAATATTCCCTTGAATTTGACAGTTGTAGAAAATTAACCCTGCATTTCAATGCACTTAAATTTTTCTGAGTCGTAAATATGTATGTTGGATGTCTGAATGCATCATTCTTTTTTTATTTGATCGTCTTATAAAATATTCTGGAACGTTAAGGTTACATAGTTACCAAAGCAAGTAACCAGTAAATACAAGTGTAAAAATTGGGTTGTTTACTTCCGGTGATGATTATTTTCTTATATGCAATGAAATGTAGTGTGAAATTTTCACTGTATCACTGGAAAGGATTAAACTTTACACATGCAAAGTATTTCTTTGGTTGAAATAAAGGTAAATACTGTACAATTTTTTTAAAAGTGTCAATTTAACAAAGACTAATAGGGAAAAATCAATGGTGGTATTACACCTAAATCAATACTTTTATTTATTTTGTTACTCGAATGATCCCTAATTACACTGATTTTGAGCGTGTAGACAAGTAACACCGCGACATATGATCAGTGTTGCTTTGAAGTTATTCTTATCATTTTTTAAACTTATTAAAAAAAAGTTGTACTCCTAGCAAGAGTAGTCTTTGGTGTTAATGGTGTATGTTTTATTGATGACGTCATCGTTAACTGGACGCGTCTGACCAGGACGAAAAGTTCACTTAGTTTTGTGGTCAAGCCGAAAATAGAAATAAAAATATGGATAGGGGTGAAGTTAAGAGTGATTTTAAAAGGTAATTCAAATAGATTATTCCGAAAATGATATATTTTTTTATTCCGTATATAATAAAGAAAAAAAATTTAAAAAATTGTTACAACATTTCAAAAGATCGTGGCAGAATTAAAGATTTTTTGAAATTTGTGTTCACAAAACCCAAATCTCGCAATTTTTTTGGAGCTCTTCAAAATTCAAACGAATGCTGCAGATCCAAACCACGGTGTACATATCCACCCTTCCTGTGTCAAAACTATACAATAAATATACAACTTTCTATGTCTTCAATTAGTAAGTATTGTTTTAATTATGTCCTAAATTGTTCATTTTATTAAATCCGTTGAAATGTCACACTCGCCGTTTTCTGACGTTTTGGCGTATTTGTTAAGTGTCTTATGAAAAGTAATAGGCAGTTGCAGTCTTTTCTACGATAAGAAATTTTATTCAAACGTAAAAAATTTTTTTTTAAGTGTATGAAAAAAATTGTGTCGAAGTTTAAAGAGAAAATATTGAAAAAAAAATAAACGCGATCTTTTTGTTTTTGTCTAGTCAAAATGTCACAAAAGGCCGTTTTGTTACAAGTATGATAAGTCATATTATACAGTTTTGGAGGGGGAAGATTTTAAATTATAATAGCACAAAAAATACTATATAACATTAAAATCTTCTGTTCAGGTATTTTTTTGAACTCATTTTCGATCACATGTCGGAAGTATTAACGACACAGTCAAAGACTACTTTTGTCTAGTCATAATGTCACACCATGCTTTTTTACTTGTTTTGACGTTACGTTCTGTAAAACTTGACATGTAGTGCCTAACGTCGCAAATTACGGAAGCCTTTACGTGCCATGCTAATTAACGTTTTCCAATTTGATATAACGAATTATGAATTTGATATAACAGATTATGAATTCAATATAACAAATTATCAATTTGATATAACAGATTATCAATTTGGTATAACAAATTATGAATTCGATGTAACAGATTATCAATTTGATATAACAAATTATCAATTAGAAATAACAAATTGTCAATTTGATATAACAAGTTGTGAATTTCTCTACCAATAGTATGATTTAATTATAATAATGAGATTGATTGAAACATTGAGTAACCCAAATTGGCGCATTTATTTGTGTATTGATTCATTGTTTATCTGACGTCCAGCGACAAATATGTCATTGAATGCTTATTCAAAACTTTCTTAACAAGTTTAATGTTTCTGAAACCCTCTCCCTCCCCTTTTATCAATTATTTGAGGCAGTTTGGGGGACTAGTTTGGACGTTCTCTATTTAGTACATGGGACCTGGTGTCTTAGAACGAACGATTATAGTAGAAAAAAGATCAATTTATATTGCACATTTTCAAATCAGAAAGAATGGATAGTGTGTTTTTAGGGACATAGGAACATGCAAGGATAAAAAATGCTTCCCCTTCCTCCAAATTTTGGCATGCTTCTTTATCAATTTCGATGGGCACATACAAGGATTTATGAAACATCCTTAAGTTCATCCTTGTATTTTTCTTTATATATTTGTTTCAACATTTATTTTGTTTGCACACTTTTTATTAAAAACAAAAACCAATGCGCGAGATCTAGATGAGAAATCCCATGCACAATAAGTGCAAAAGGGATCTGATATATCAAATTTATAAATTTTTATTTCAAATTATCATAATTTGTTATATCAAATTGATAATCTGTTATATCACAATTTATTTGTTATATCAAATTGAAAAAAGTAAATTTGCATGGCCCTCAAAGACTTCTGTAGCAAATATCTTATCATGCAAAACCATAACTTTTTTTATATATTTTTTTTTATACAATATCTTAACAGATTCTTATCGAATCTAATTAAAATTAATATCTATATCTGTTTCGGCGGAGGACGTTTTAGCGCATTGGTAGGACATTTTAGAGAAAAAAAATCTAACGTTTTAGCGCCAAAGTAAAGCCCATTTTAGCCCAAGATTTTTAACCCATTCGAGCGAAAATGGAAATTATCAATGCCCATTTTAGAGTAATGTTTTTGGCCATTTTTTGATTAATGATTAATGATCAATATTATTTTTAAATAGAAGCAATACAGCACAATTTAAAAAGTATCGTGTCCATTAAAATATAACACTAAAGTTTTAAAATCAAATTTTAAAAGTCCGTTCTAGCCTGGAACCCCCTGTACAATACTGTTCATAAAGTTGCAGTAGGAGCTGATTTTTCTCTTTATCATGCTAGATTGTGGTGCACATTCGTCTATACATTGTATTTTTATATACGTTGTTGTTTGCAATTTGATGATAGTATCAAGACAAACGTAAATAGCTGAGTGACAACTATAGAATTACTTTTATTTCCATGATGAACCAAAGTGAACATATATATATATATATACGACTTTAATATTAAGCCAGCATAAATTAATGCTCGTGGTTTTAGTATTATTCAACTAGGAAAGTTTTCGCTAAAATGGGCTATCGAAAATACAGCTGAACGGATTAATCCTGCACTAAAATGGGCTCTAATGTCTGCGCTGAAATGTCCCCATGTAGATTTTGTTTATGAAATTGGCAAATTTGATGAAATTAATTTTATTGTGGTTAATAATTTTGCATTTGCTTTCAACTGTTGATTCTTTTAACATTTAATACATGCGATGAAACAAACGATTCAACTAATAAATTTTTTATTCGGAAATTATCAAAAGCGGATAAAAGAATAAGCCCTTGACATCATTTGCGAGTATGATGGTCTTGTGAAGCAATGATAGTCCGTCGGAAGGGGGCGATAAATGACTGACCCGTGTTAAGAGAGAGCAATATCTCTTGCACGTAAAAGTCACCCTTTTAGATTTCGAAAAGAGCAGGTTAAGGCTACAAGGAAGCACTCGCACCCTCAAAGTGGAAACGGATTAATATAAGTTGTAATAACTTGTTTCCCAATCCACTATAAATAAATATGTTTAAACCAAAAGAAAAAGCAACAGAAAAGACAGTGGTTTAAACTTTTTTTTAAATATCCTATTTCAATCAAAAGAAAGAGAAAATATCTTTGCTCCAAGGGGATACTAATTTAAATGAATATTATTTTTCTGTTTTAATTTAACTGTACTTAAAAAATATGTTGCATTTCGGTTCTATACGTAGCAAGTCAAGCAAACCGCTTATATAAATTATGCTGTATGATTGAGCTGCACGAAATGAAAAAAGTACGACGTTATTTATACAATGCATGAAAAATAACGTCAAACTAACGTTACGAAAACTAACACCAACACCGTACGCGACGTCAATATTATTCAAAATAAGTGGACCCCTCTTTTAGAAAAGTTGTTTAAAATATGATGTAACTCTCCTCTTTTTGAGTACAAAAATCTAAGTTTTTAAAGGTTTTGTATAGAAGAACTATACAAACCCTTGGTATTTCAATTTTCTTTTCTACATCAGTAAAATGACCCCTTGTCTGAGGGAGAGTTGCTCTCAGCCTGATAATAACAAACACAGGTCAAAGTACGGCCTTTTACACAGGGCTTTGATACAGACCAAACAGCAAGCTATAAAGGACCCCAAAATTATTAGCGTACACAATTCGAACAGGAAAACCAACGATCTAATCTATATATCCAAACTGAGACTACTATAATACATAATACATGTGTTATAGTTGTCTCAGTTTTGAACAAGACTGTTTTGTTTGCAGTAAGTGCTATAATGATATACAGGGTATATATAGGAGTCAGAGGAAACTTTCTACTTTGACAGACTCTTTGAAAAGTGTAGCATCTACAAAATTTTCATTGCTGAATCCAGAAAACACAACTGTAGTTACGCCATGGATCAAATCATGCTCACTTGCATAGGAAAAACGATCTCCTACCAAGAAAATAGTGTTATAGTAGTCTCAGATCCAAACGGGATCCAATGAACAACATCAACAAACGATAACTGCTGACCGACAGGCCCCTGAATCAAGCAGGACAGGTGCATATACATGCAGCGGCTAAGGATAGTTTTGTTTCGCCAGCATACAATATAATTGCAATTGAAGGCAAATCCTTCAGAAGTTCTTTGTACTTCATTCTAACAACGAAAAGTTTTTGATAGGGAATATAAGTAAGGGGAAAGAAAACATTATTTTGTTCTTTACAGGTATTTCCGCTGTTATAAATTTATATCGGAGCACTGCCACTTTGGATAAATAGGTTTCATGCTGAAACAAATATTCTCACAGATATTTACAGTGTGGTGGGGTGCTTCAATGTTTAAAATCGTTATAAACAGGTAAGACTGTGATTTTTAAAAACAAATGTTGATATCTTTTTATAATATTTACAAAAAAAAACGGTGCGGGAAATGGACATGATTACATTTCCGGATGCGGCAAGCGGGAATATAAAAAAAAAATCTGTTTTGAAAAAAATAGGTGCGGGCAGGTCCGTCGAACAATGAATCAAATTGGTGAGGCCTTAATCAATTTGTGAAAAAATATTCTTTTCAGTTGGAATTAAATTCATATAGTTAGTTAAAAAAAAATCATAAACTGTTTGAATTCATCTGGGATTTTCATGATGTTTGTGTTTGACCGACAACCCCTATTGGGAATATTTCGTCACGCAATGATAGTTATCAAAGGTACCAGGATTATAATTTAGTAAGCCAGACGGGCGTTTCGTCTACATAAGACTCATCAGTGACGCTCATATCAAAATATTTATAAAGCCAAACAAATACAAAGTTGAAGAGCATTGAGGATCCAAAATTCCAAAAAGTTGTGCCAAATACGGCTAAGGTAATCTATGCCTGGGATAAGAAACTCATGAAAAACTAAAAGACTGTTATCCTTATAGATATAAACCAGTCACCAAAATTTCATAATCTGCTCAAATCATTGACAGGAAACTGGAAAATCCAACCTTTTTTATGAGTAAAATTCCATTACTCCAAAACGTAAACTCTATTATTTATAAAAATTGAGAGGGAGCTTACATCAATAGATATAAACTATTCACCAAAGTTTCAGGAATACTGCTGAAAGCATTTTTGAGTTATTGTGCGATAATAGGCGACTTATTAACGACGGACGGACGGACGGACGGACGGACAACGATATACCATTATACGTCCCGTAAACGAGACTATGTAAAGGAATGAAATCGATACCTCATAAGCTTTGTGGTCACTGTCACAAACATGTTGACCGATGAGACGCTCACAATTCGGCGCAACCGGTTTTACTCCTTTCGGACTTGATACCATTCTCTCAGGATTTGTTTGTAACCATGATTTGTCTCTTTTGAACTGGTAGTCTACATTTTAACTATGGTAGACCACTGTCACCTTAATCTACTTGAATGTAATGTACATCTCTAATGCATTTCATTTGTAATAATCAGTGCTTCCTATTGGAGATCCATGCCAGTATTGTATATTGCCCATTTTACCCGGTTTAATCCAAATAAACTCGTTTTATTCAGTTTCACACTTGGCTCAGTACTCATAAAACCTAGGTTTTCCAAATTCGCACATGGTCCGAAAAAAAGGAAAATGCTTAGTTAGTTTCTAAATAATATAACTCATCTTGTACTCAGATGCAAGATATGATAAAGATATACAAGACATTTGAACTTTGTAAAGTTCCTAGAAAATCAACCTTACAGATTTATAGTAGATATAATTCTTTACTAATTCTTTACTTCCTTTCAACTAGGAACCTGTACTTTTCATTTCTCACTTCTACGGCAACACCGCCTCTCATGGCACATCTGCCTTATCCTTTCTTCTATATATTAACCTCAAATTGAGCGCACACGTTTCGTTAATCAACACATTAGACGTCTCTTATTTTGTGTACATGATACTCAAAATCAAATGATTGAAATAATCGGGTTCTTTTTCAACACTTCATGTATGATAATTAATCCAGAAAGCTACTTTGAATTTACAGCAACTACCAACTGATCCATGAAATCGAATTATAATATAAATGTCTTCAACTTATTACTGTTTTCGTTTTTTATAACTTATAGAACCAGAACTTTTAAGGGATTAAAAATTTGTCAAGTCACAACGTCTTTTATAGCATAAGCTGCAAAATTTTATAATTCATGATGAGAAATGATTCTTTATTTAAAGTAGACCAACACTCTTGGGTTCATATTGACTGCGTTATTATGTGCTGGTATACCTAATTTCAAATATGGGACATTTCACTCTACCATTTGGACGCTTATTAGAAACTTATTATAAGTCGTCTCAAAACATAAAAATTTAGACGTTCAAGATATATGATGTCGTCGATGAGGATGAGTTGGGGATAACATATAATCTTGTTATTGGAATATCAAACACAATCGAACACAGATAATTGCTTTACTCGGAGTGGTTTATGTCATGGACATGTCAATATTGTTTGTGTGTTTTAAAGGCAAATCGATTCTAGTTTTGCTTTGATTTGAATGTAGTAGATTATTTTTGATTGCTCCCGTTTAGTTCATTCGTTGTCAAAATTATAGAAATCTCTTTTGAAATGGTTAGATAGATGTGTGTTTAAACTACAAAAAATTTAAAACAACACGTTTGATAATTTCAGGCGTCCGAAGCACTCTTCTGTATTTACCTTCAAAGTTGGGTACGTCTTTCAATAAATTTTCTGTTTACAAAACTTTTAATTTTTCGAAAAACTAAGGATTTTCTTATCCCAGGCATAGATTACCTTAGCCGTATTTGGCACAACTTTTTGGAATTTTGGATCCTCAATGCTCTTCAACTTTGTACTTGTTTGGCTTTATAAATATTTTGATATGAGCGTCACTGATGAGTCTTATGTAGACGAAACGCGCGTCTGGCGTACTAAATTATAATCCTGGTAACTGTGATAACTATTTACACCACTGGGTCGATGCCACTGCTGGTGGACGTTTCGTCCCCGAGGGTATCACCAGGCCAGTATTCAACACTTCGGTGTTGACATGAATATCAATAATGTGGTCATTTTTTCCCATAAATTTCCTGTTTACAAAACTTTTAATTTTTCGAAAAACTAAGGATTTTGTTATTCAAGGCATAGATTACCTTAGCCGTATTTGGCACAACTTTTTGGAATTTTGGATCCTCAATGCTCTTCAACTTTGTACTTGCTTGGCTTTATAAATATTTTGATATGAGCGTCACTGATGAGTCTTATGTAGACGAAACGCGCGTCTGGCGTACTAAATTATAATCCTTGTAACTTTGATAACTATTTACACCACTGGGTCGATGCCACAGCTGGTGGACGTTTCGTCCCTGAGGGTATCACCAGCCCAGTAGTCAACACTTCGGTGTTGACATGAATATCAATAATGTGGTCATCTTTTTTCCATAAGTTTCCTGCTTACAAAACTTTTAATTTTTCGAAAAACTAAGGATTTTCTTATCCAAGGCATAGATTACCTTAGCCGTATTTGCACAACTTTTTGGAATTTTGGATCCTCAATGCTCTTCAACTTTGTACTTGTTTGGCTTTATAAATACTTTGATATGAGCGTCACTAATGAGTCTTGTGTAGACGAAACGCGCGTCTGGCGTACTAAATTATAATCCTGGTAACTTTGATAACTATTTCAATGCATGTTCTGTTTAACTTTGGTATATTATATAACTGATAAAAGATGCGGGGTATTCATCAATGAAATGGACACTCAAGGACCAAACACAAAATATCCAATGTATATGATTGAAAAATTGATATTTAATTTGAAACAACTGTTACAAATAATTGCAGATCAACTAGACTGAACATTTAAACTGTCTTACCTGTATTCCTGAAGAATTTGTGCACCCTTTTGGAATTAATATATGGCCTAATTCATCTGAGCTATATGTTCCATTACAAAAGGTTTCATTTTTTACAAAATCTTGGTCGTAGACTGACGTCAGCTGGATAGTAGAGTTAATAGAGAAACCATGAAGCACAATGTCTCCGCTTTCTTTACATTCTGTAAAGTCAAAGATATCAAATAATATCAAGGCTCTATATAAACAGTGGTGAAACAGTAAAAAAAATCAATGTTAATTTTAAACTAAGAACAGCTTCAACAGAGAAAACGTGTAATAGATTTCTCTCATACATTAACATACTGGAATATCGAAACTATCAACCAGCAAATGTATTCTCACTGTCTTCAATATTTTTGCCATTGTCAATATCTGTTATCAATGGATAAACTTAAGAATAAAACTACAGGATAGAATGTGAAAGTATGCATAAAGCCTCGGTCACACCTTACCGGATAGCTCGAACGGACGCCTAACGGATAACTTTTTTTCAATCCGTTCAAGTCCGTTAGACGTCCGTCCATATCCGTTGCATGTCCGTTAAGCATCCGTTTTATCCGTTGCATGTCCGTTAAGCGTCCGTTTTATCCGTCGACGTCCGTTCTGTCCGGTGGAAAATTTTGAGCATGTTCAAAACTTTGAACGGACGTCTAACGGATAAAATGTCCGTTGAACGTCCGTTAGACGTCCGTTAGGCGTCCGTTTTGTACGGTACTCGTCCGTTTCGTTTCCGTTTTGTATCCGTTACGTGTCCGTTATACATCCGTTGGAGGTCTGGCAGATAAATTCACCAACGGACTTATAACGGACGTCTAACGGATAAAACGGATGAGAAACGGACTTCTACCGGACGTATAACGGACGATGAACGGATCTGAATCGGATAAAATTAATGCCAATTGAAAAATTTTCGTCAGAAATGCCAAAAAGATTTCTTAAGGTTCATGAATTCTTATTATTCATAATCGATCTTAAAGTAAGGGCACATATTCACAATCAAGCAGCTGTTAAACTTATTCAGGTCAGACACTGCCCTTTAGCGGCATTTTGAAGAACAAACAAAAACCAGTTACACATAACTTTGAATCTGGAGGCTCACAAATCAAATAGATTTGCTTTCATTATATTGCATGTTTTTTTCAGTTTTGTTTGGTAGTATTTGCATCTTTTTTTATGTTATAGTCGGTAAAAAGCTCATCAGAGCTCGTGTTTTTTCTGTTATTATGTATATATATGCCGACTCTAAATACAATCTACTTACTTAATTACTTAACTAGAACATTTTCAATATTAATGCGATTTACATGTATTATTATTGTCGCCTTTGATTTTTTCGTATATCTTGTTTATCTGTTTTATCCGGTACGCTTCCGTTAGGTGTCCGTTTTATGCGGTACTCGCCCGTTGGATGTACGTTCGACATCCGTTCTGTCCGTTACGTCTCCGTTTCTCGTCCGTTGCATATCCGTTACATGTCCGTTATGCATTCGTTAGGCGTCCGTTTTAGGTGGTCAGTACATCAACGGACGCCCAACGGATAACAATTTTGTCAACGGACAACTTTTATTTTCATCCGTTAGGCGTCCGTTCGTCTCATCCGGTAAGGTGTGACCGAGGCTTAAACAAAGGCAACAGTAGTATAACGCTATTCAAAAGTCATCAATCGATTAAGAGAAAACAAATCCGGGTTACAAACTAAAATCGAGGGAAACACACCCATTATAAGAGGAAAACAACGAAACAAGAGAACACTGAAAAAAGTAAATTCACATAAAAAAACTGAACTCCGATGAAAATTCAAAACGGAAAGTCCCTAATCAATGACAAAATGAAAAGCTCGAACACATCACACGAATGAATAACAACAGTCATATTCTTGACTTGGTACAGGCATTTTCTTATGAAGAAAATGGGGGATTAAACCTGGTTTTATAGCTAGCTAAACCTCTCACTTGTATGACAGTCGCAAAAAAATCCATTATTATGACAACGATGCATGAACAAAACAAACAGACATAATAGGTAAAAATGTCAAAATAGAGGTACAGCAGTCAGCTGTGTGTTATAATTTTAATCACTATAAAAACATATATATATGTAACAAGTAAGCACTAAAAGGCATATATCAAATTTAAAGATTTCATTCATTGCTTTTTTATTATACGATTGTAAGTACTTGGAACGAATCCTTTCCCTTCACCCTGAAGAACAATACAAAACGATTGACAATGCAACATACATTGAAACGATCTATTAGATAACAACTGCCATACGCCTGACTTGGTTCCAGACATTTAAAGGTAAAATGGGGGGGGGACTGAACCTTGTTTTAAAGCTAGCCAAACCTCAATGCCTTATGGCAATGTTAAATATATCGCTAAAATGACAACATTACATGACGGGAATACAGTAAAAATAAATGCAAGAACACAAATGACAGAGAAATACATAAATAAATAATATAATAGTACATTTCGACATGTTAACTACAGATTAACAGTAAGATTTGGACAGTACACAAAAATAGCTTAATAGAATTACTAAGTCTGTCACACGAATGCATTACGCCACAAAGAGTAACGTCATATGTAAGTTTCTAAACATTTGATATAAATCAAGATTAAGTTTTAATTATGTAAGTTGGTATAGTTTATATCAATTGCAAGAACATGAATCATGTTAATATATATTTTTTAGTAATATTGCAACTAACTATGTCGGCCCTTCTTCCAAAATCAAACAGTTTAAAACAAATAAATCATGTGTACATATAAAAAGACGATGTGGTATGATTGCCAATGAGACAACTCTTCACTAGATATCAAATGACACAGAAAATATAGGTCACCATACGGCCTTCAACAATGAGCAAACTCTATACCGCATAGTCAGCTATAAGGTCCAAGGACACAGTTATCGTCCTTTGGTTTTCGTTGTCTACGAATATAGTCCCTAGTGTAAACAGTGTATAATTTGCATGTTTTATTTGATACACTTTCCCAATATATTTCTTGATATTAAATGCATGAAAATATTAAGTAGGGGGATGTAATTACATGTTTTAAAAAATGGGTGCTGAATCTTTATGTTAAGTAGTCATTTGGTTCAGTTCAAAAAGGTCAAATTTTATCACCTCTGAAGCTGTCAAATTGAATTTTACACCCCTTACAGAATTGTCAATATTTTGAGTTAGAGCTGGTAGAAGTTTCTATAATTTTGATATTATTTGTCTCACTGGTAGTACACTACACTGTAAAAATCTTTTTGAGAAAGAGAAGATGCGATTTTTATGCCCCACCTACGATAGTAGAGGGGCATTATGTTTTCTGGTCTGTGCGTCCTTCCGTCTGTCCGTCTGTTCGTTCGTCCGTCTGTTCGTCCTTCCGTCCGTTCGTCCCACTTCAGGTTAAAAAAAAAAATTTTGGTCAAGGTAGTTTTTGATGAAGCTGAAGTCCAATCAACTTGAAACTTAGTACACGTATTCCTTATGATATGATCTTTCTTATTTTAAAACAAAATTAAACTTTTGACCCCATTTTCATGGTCCACTGAACATAGAAATTAAAAGTGCGAGTTTCAGGTTAAAGTTTTTGGTCAAGCTAGTTTTTGATGAAGCTGAAGTCCAATCAACTTGAAACTTAGTACACATGTTCCTTATGATATGATCTTTCTTATTTTAAAACAAAATTAACCTTTTGACCCCATTTTAATGGTCCACTGAACATAGAAATTAAAAGTGCGAGTTTCAGGTTAAAGTTTTTGGTCAAGCTAGTTTTTGATCAAGCTGAAGTCCAATCAACTTGAAACTTAGTACACATGTTTCCTTATGATATAATCTTTCTTATTTTAAAACAAAATTAAACTTTTGACCCCATTTTCATGGTCCAGTGAACATAGAAATTAAAAGTGCGAGTTTCAGGTTAAAGTTTTTGGTCAAGCTCGTTTTTTATGAAGCTGAAGTCCAATCAACTTGAAACTTAGAACACATGTTTCTTTTGATGTGATCTTTCTTATTTTAAAACCAAATTAGACTTTTGACCCCATTTTCATGGTCCACTGAACATAGAAATTAAAAGTGTGAGTTTCAGGTTCAAATTTTGGTTAAGGTAGTTTTCGATGAAGTTAAAGTCCAATCAACTTGAAACTTAGTACACATGTTTCCTTTTGGTTGATCTTTTTACTTTTAAGGCCAAATTAGATTTTTTACCCAATTTCACGGTCCATTGAACATGGAAAATGATAATGCGAGTGGGCCACCCGTGTACTTTGGACACATTCTTGTTTTAATTTGCATTTGTTGTCTTAAAGAAATGCACTACGAAATAACTGTGTTCTCGGGCCATAAAGGGCCCCCAAATGACAAATATAAAACAGTCCAAACGAGAAAAATAATGGCCTAATTTATGTACAAAAATATAACGAAAAACAAATATGTAACACATCAACAAACGACAACCACTGAATTACAGGATCCTGACTTGGGATAGCCACACACATACAGAATGTTGCGGATTTAAACATGTTAGCGGGATCCTAACCATCCCCTAACCTGGGCCATATGTGTAAAGGTACAACATAAGATTTAACTATACAAATCAGTTTAGATAGGGTGGATAAAAATAGAAATAAATCTAGGAAAACAGTACGTGGCCGGGTACTTGTATATCCCAACAACAAAAAGACACTAAATACTGATCTGAGAGTACAGCAAGTTATCAGCCACTTACATCTTATTAAAAAAAACAGTCATCTTATACTAAATTAACAATCAGTACAAATCCAACATCCAATGGATTAGTTTAAAGACGTCATAACAGTCAGAGAAAAACACGACCTTGCTTTAAACTAAAATCATACAAATTAACTGGGTGATTAATTATCTTAACTTTTACATACAAATTAACTGGGTGATTAATTATCTTTACTTTTACATACGATGGACAATAAAAGAATAGAATAACAACTACAATCGATAAGATACAAAACAACATAGTAAGCTTAAAAAACTGTTATGTTTCTAATACACAATTTTCCGTTTTTATAGTATAAAAATAATCGTAGGGTCATTATTCGTTTTAGGTGAATTATAATCTTGTAGGTAGTGAAAAACATCAAAAATCAACGTTCTACGGTATACAATGCGATCTAACGATACTATTAATTCGAAGTTTTGTTGGTACACTACTGTAAATGATATGTATACCTTTTCAATGAAATTGGTGAGTTCAGATTAAGTTCAACGAGCAACATTTTTTCGTAAATGTGTGACATAGCGCATTTACTGTAACTTGACCTCAAGTACTTATTCTGTTTAGATGTTGCCTTGTTCAGTTCATTTTGCGACACCAGTTTAAAATGATTTTAAAGTGTGTTATTAGATTTTCGGAGGACCTAATATGTTTGCTGTATCAATGTTTATCAAAGCAAAATAGCATAATTAATGAACTCAAGGAAAATATTAAACAGAAAATCCCTCTATATCAAATGGCAGCATCTAAAGCTCAAACATATCCAACAAATGGAAGAAAACAACTTTCATATTTCTGAGTTGGTACAGACATTTCCTTATGTAAAAAAAACCTGGTTTTATAGGTAGCTAAACCTCTCAATTGTATGATATTCGAATAAAATTCAATTATATTGACAACAATGTGTGAGCAAGACACTGTGTCACTTAAATGCATTTTATGACAATACCACTGAAAACATTAATATAAAATGTTTTGCAGTATTTAAAGAATTATTTTTTCTTTGTATCCATGTATTTTGTCCGAACAAATTAAAAATTTTAAAAGGCAATTGCTTCTGCATAAAGTAGAATGTATATTACTTAAGTTCAAACTTTCTTTTCCTTTCCCATGCCGAGGATGTTCTAAGGTTTCTTGAATTCTTATATAACAAAATGGGTATGAATATTTTGTAGTATTTACAATAACTTAGACAAATAATAATCCCTTTTCTACCAGATTGTGGAATTGTTATTGCTTTACATCTCTACCACTTGTTCACGTGTTTAAAATGATATTGCGTGTATAGTTATAGAATGTAAAGTTTTATAACGTAGCAATGTTAATGGAGACAAGATAACAACTCTTATATAGAGTTGCACCAGTCGTGTTGCTAATGTAAGTACAATCACGATGATAAGTCTAGTTCAGTAGGTCACATTCGGGAAAAAGGGATGATTTGATTGGTGTTGCGACGATTGAAAGATAGCCGTCATTATCTGAAAACCGAATATCCCACAACGTTCAACAATTTCTTAAAATCGCTTATTCCTTAAAGTTTTTATGAATATTTGTTTGCAAAATATACGTCAACCAAAACGACACGTTATTTGTCTGTTGGATGTTATTTTGTATTGCCATGACCTTGTCAGTTTATTTTCGAGTTATGAATTTGAATGTTTGTAATGTATCTTTTATCTTTTGAATTTCAGTATTTTTGTGTTTTTACTCTTGATCTGTCTCTTATCATTATTATTAGCCAAAATATCAGAGCTATATCTGCAGGTATAACGATATAAATAAAAGGACAATTGTTTATACAAGACAGCTTAGAATAATGACAGACGTCAACGAATGTGTCCAACTTATGAGGGCAACGTGCAGCCTAAAATAATAAAGAGGACAGATAAGTTTACAGAACATTCTAATAGTCTGGTGTCTCACAAAAAATTCTACCTTTAACATTCAGTTTGATGACTACACTTTGGGTTAATGTTTTATATATTTTTTTATTATCATTCGTATAATTTATTTTAAAAACATAATTAAGTCAAAAACAACATGCAAACATGTTTAAAAAGTGAATGAAATTGTAAAAAAAAAATAAGGGATTTTAATATTTACCGTAAGAATACTGTGGTGTTTCTTGTCGGCTGTTGACTACAAACATCTACAAAATAAAAACAAATGTAGTTAAGTTAACTGTCTATCAATAAGATCAATTATGAAAATTTGATTCATCAAAATACGTGAAACATTCATGTATGGCCCACACATTCAAATAATCAGGAACAATGTTTAATGCATATACAAAAACATTGTTTCACAAAAAATTTCAAGTAATTTTTTGTCTCAGTTTTATGATTAACAAGAGTTAACAAATACATCTATAAAAAATGTATTTTATATTTGTTCATGTAGTAAATAATCAAAACATTATTAAATCTGTTGAAGGCATCTATTGTAAAATAATATATTTATTGGTAAGCTTCCTTGAATGCAGAGATGAAACCAATCAATGAGGAGACTAAATTTAAATGCAAGTATTACTGTAGATTGAATGATTATATCCAAATCATGAGCCAACTTTATCCTTAATCCAATAGGTACTAATTACATTTTCCTACTTACCGACTTGTTATTTTAATCATATGAAAAGGAATTTATATAAATATTTTAAAGAAAAAAATCTTATATATTGAAGATGTCATGTCACTTAATAATATGATATAAATTCCAATCAGTTTTCCAGTGAACTTACTGGAACAACCAAACATTGATGTTCTGAAACATAACCAAATATCTTGAAGTTGACAAAGATGTAATACTTCGAACAATGATCTTTGAAAAACATGAATAAGGGGGATTTACTACTCAGGGCATTCCGTTCCTAAGCAGTAAATACTTAGTAGATTGTTCCTTATACTATGTTTTTTCCATATCTTAACTATATTCAGCTACAAATTATTATCAAGAGTGGGCTCCTAATATTAAACTCCTACAGTAAGTCATGAAATGGAACGAATAAAATAATACTTCATAAGTGTTACGGTCAGCATCACGAATTATTTGACAAAAAAGACGTGCCTGTGACTTATCTCACAGGACTGTTTCCCTTTTTATAGATCTTAAAAAATACCAGAATACTCCTCTGAACTTTAAATGTGCCTTTTGTCTTTTATTGCATGTCAAGACATCTAACTGATTTGTATTATAAATATGAAGGGTTTTCCATGTTCTACAGGAGACAGTCGACTCGCCCCTTCTCACATCGATTGGAGTGTTAGCGATTCGTGTCGGGTTTTTTTTATATTAATTTGTATATATTAGAAAACTGATTTAAAAGTTTTAAGGATATTGTACAACTGATGTAAAACATTTTAAACGTAAAAATTCACAATTCAATGAACCATCGTGTGTAACGTTCATTTTAACTGGATAACGTCACATTTTCATGGTATCACTTCTCCATTGTTGCTTTAAAAACGTACGTGCAAGCGCAGATGACGTATGACAGATTTTAAATCTCTGGTTTGGTTTTGTTTCTGTCTGTTTCATTACAATGGAGATAACAATATTGTATTTTAAGCGCTGACGGCTTCAATTGGTGATTTGATGGTAGCAAATACATGTTTACTGACAGTCCTAATGCTTTGACAGTAAACTTAATTTTTGATCACCAAATCGCCAATTGATGCTGTCGGAGCTTAAAATACAATTAATACACTTATCTACAAGTTGTATTATTCTTCATATCATTAATCATATAAAATTTAAACTGATTGATTTGTGTTCCTTTGCTTCATTAGTTAAAAAGTTATAAACTAATTTGTGAGGTTATTATTGTACACAATGTATAGAGATTGATAGGTAAATCAATTCGTAGTTCTTGATTGATTACCATTTGCTAAACGTCAGTTGTTCTTACTTTGTTCCTTTTATTATAAATCACCAATGCATAGTGTATGTGAATCCGTAGATGTGTTTAAATTTCCAATGACACAACTATCTGGTTAAGACTTAAAGACGTAGATATCAGCAACTATATGTCACCGTACGACCTTCTACAATGCGTAATACCCATTTGATATAGTCAAATTTAAAAGAATCGAAATGACATAATGTGAAACAATTCAAACTAGAAAACACAACAGTAAGTTCATATTAATAGTATATAGATTTTGAGCAAATTTGTGAGAAAATGTTTTAGAGAAATAGCCATTAAAATTGACGAAATGCACATCTTCATGTACGACCCTTTTTTACTTGCAATCTATACATCTTCAGATTTATTTCACATAATTGTGTAATTGACTGTATAAATAATGGTTTGAAATATACTTTTATACTAACATTGCAAGTGTACGTCTGGGAAAAGTGTAGGTAATAACATGATTATTGCACTGAATTAACAAAATTCAAAACAATGTAGTTGAAAGATTTATAAACTATAATTTTTATAATTTTCAAATCCAATGGATCTAAAAAGCTGACCTTATCAAACCGATATATCCGTACGTTATGACACATAATCTACCTTTTAATTGAATGTTCATTCAAATCAAGAACAAATAAACTTCTCATAGATACCAGGATTGATTTGTTTTATTTGCGCCATTTGCGCGACTCGTCCACAAAAGACTCATCAGTGACGTTCGAAAGAAAATGTTATGGACATTGAAAGACCAGGAGGGTCTCACACTCATTTAAGCGGTATCAGGTAGGTTTTCACTATATATTTTGAATATCCAACTGGCACTTTGGGCGCTCCGTAAATATGAAAGACAGGAAGTGTACCCAAATTCCTTTTAGTCACGTTTGTATCTACTTATTGACTAAATGTCTGCTTATTATTATGCAGATTGGGAGATCAGGGGCTATCACCATTGTCCTGTGCACTGTGTTCTAAAATTTTGATAATTTTTAGCTGAAAAGTGACAATATAAGCTCTCCATAGATATCGAATATGACATTATTCTGGGAAATCCTTCAAATACAACCTTTATGTATACAGAGTTTAGTCTATGATTTACTTAAATTTTATGGACATTGAAAGACCAGGGGGGTCTCACACTCATTTAAGCGGTCTCATGTAGGTTTTCACTATATATTTCTTTTTTGGGCTTTCCATAAACATTTCTATTTATATTTCTAAATGTTTTCTAGAGTAAGCGGGTTTTTTTATTGTTTTAAGAAATATCATGTATAAAAGTACTTTTTTGAAGTTTTTTATTGACAACAAAGACAAATATGCAAGTTAGAAAAGGGTTTATATTCAAGAACAACGAGAATTTACGACAGCTTGAAGAGGTCATGAAACAATTTTCTACGGATCTTATCAGATCTTCACTATGAAAATCATGCTTTTAATGTTATTAAGTATTATTTTTTTTATGATTTCAACTTAATTTTGAATATCCAACCGTCTGTTAGCAGCCGGTTGGATATTGAATATCGAATAACGAACCGGCTGCTAACTTCACATACATGGATATTTAGTAAACTCCTTAGTGAACAACTCTGCTTATCTATAGATTTCTACTGACTGTACCATACCGTTTCTTCTTATATCTTCTTGTTCTCATATTTTTTAGTTAATTATAAATATAAGTTAAGGAACTTACCAAAAGCAGTATTGCCTTTACTGTAGACATTAAAACACACATGACTTTTTATTGACAGTCTGAAAATAAGATAATAATATGAATTCCTCGCTATAAATGTTATTAATACACACAAATTATATTTGATGTTTTTGAATTGATCTAATGTTTCAAAAAAATCAGAGAACACTTTGGGGCTTTTGGTGACCCGGTGATCCGGCGACCCTATAAGAGTTCTTATCATAATAACGTAAATGCTTACAGCAATGCCATATAATGTTTTAAGAGATTTGAGAAATCGTAATTTAATTGAAAAAAAATGCATAGAGTTATATCCTTTTACGCGCATTCTTGTTATATATTATAATACGCATTTTATAAAATTTTAAACTTTAAAAAAAGAAGATGTGGTATGATTGCCAATGCGACAACTCTCCACAAGAGACCAAAATGACACAGAAATTAACAACTATAGGTCACTGTACGGCCTTCAACAATGTGCATACCGCAATGTCAGCTATAAAAGGTCCCAAAATGACAATGTAAAACAATTCCAACGCAAAGACTAACGGCCTAATTTATGAACGAAAAATAAACGAAAAACAAATTTATCTGTAACACATTATCAAATGACAACCACAAAAAAGCAGTCTCGTGACTTGAATCAGGCACATACGTAGAGAATGTTAGTTGTTTGTTTCTAATAGTACTAGTGGTACATATATTATGATATGTTTTTATATTCTGATGTAGTTAAAATAGATTTAAATGTGTGCATTTCTTAAATAAATTCTGAAGTATCATTTATTAACGCATTCTTAAAACGTCAATTTTCAGTCAATATAAATTTACGGTTTCCTACCGAGTGTCCTACATTTTCTCAAAAATTTTAGCAATATTTATATACTATTGATGTGAACGTTTCATTTGTTTTTTTCTAGTTTAAATTGTTGCTAATTTTGTCATTTCGGTGCTTTTAAACTTCACTATATTGAATGTGTTTTGCTCATTGCTGAAGGTCTTACGATGTCATATAGTCGCTGACACGCACGGCTTTTAGACTTCTCTAGATTATAGTGTCCATCAGAAATTATACACCATCTCCTTATCTTGGGTGAATTTGGGATACCTTGGAAAAACACTAGTACCGCAGTGATTCGACAAGTTTAACACGCATATATGTTTTCTGAGGCAGGTGATTGGGTCTAGGACCCACCTTTGTATAGATAGACTAAATATAACATATCGTATACCAAGTCTCAATAATATTGCTGATCTTTTTTTCAACTCAGTAAAAATTGTAAATTCAATTCATTGATACAGTTAATTATGTCCGTTCACTAGAATGTAGTTAGTACTTATGTGCAATAATCGGACGATGGATTAAAAAATAAGTTTTGAATAGCAAAAGATTGACATGTCATTGCAAGATACTACTGGTGTTGGTTTTTTTCGGATAGCAGGTGGTCTTCCCTGTCCACACGTGATTTCATTTGCATGATAAGATTCCTTTGTACCTTTGATTTTTTTAAGTTAAGGGTATCAAGTATGATTGTTATTACCATTATTCAATGATATTTTCCCCTTATTAATTCTTTTCTCTGAATACTGTCAACACTGTCCTATAGAATTAAACGCATAAACTTGATATTTAATTTTAAAAAGATATTTGTATTGATTTATCATAAAGAACTTTCACATTCAAAATGTAATTCTCACACACTCACAATTAATAAAAACAAATGATTTTACCTTACACTTGTTATCCACCGGGACAAATAAATGTTCTGACCAGGATTAGTTATTATCCTATCTATTTATAAATGGGTTATCTTTAGTACAAGATGTGATCGTTCAAAGTAAAGCTGATAAGTGTTCACATGTTAGGTTTTTAGGTCTAATATTGTACTATTTGATAATGAAATGTTAACTTCAAGCTAACAGTATTGTAAACATGAAAGTCAATCTTTCCTTATGGTATTTAAAATGATAAAATACTTTAAAACTATACCGCATATTCGACTCCATTATTCTAAGATAATATTGCAAACGTTCATTAGCATATGTGATAATGAATTATAGCCACGATAGTAAAACGAAATAGAACGTAATACGATATCGAATCTTTTTTTTAACACTAAAGATTGGAACTTGAATTTTTGGGACTAATGGTCAATTTTACAACAATTATGCTATTTAACCGAACATTTAATTCTGGCATTGGGCAGATATGGTTTACTCAAGCGCAACAGCTAGTGTAACCTGTTCGTTATTTAATGTTTGCTGTTGGATAATTGTCTCCAGTCTAATTTTTTCATTCTAAATTCATATCGAAATTTAATAAAGAACATATCTTATTTTTTCAATTTCATTTGCATTAGGGCAGCAGGCCAAGTAGGAACATGTTCTGTGAAACACTATACACAAATGCATTTTGTACCATCTGAATAGCTATTTTGACTTCCAGTTGACCTGTCTTGATTTTTACTACTAAATAGAAAAAACGCACATAAAATCAATCCGCCGACGAAACAATCACATTATCTATAGACCACTATCGCAACTCGATCAATAATGATATCCAATAATCAGCTACCAGATTATTCCAAAATCTATGTAAAATTTACGATTATGTTATATATATTGTTCCTTAATCGTGTTTACCTTATCCTTTATCATCAACCTTACCAGTAATGATAAAATCTGTCATAACAAATAAACAAAATTCAGTATCATGACCTTTTCAAAGATCATCAGTTTGACAATAGGTATTGTTTGTCTTCCTGGTACATGTTTCAGATTTGAAAAGAGAAAACTGAATTGCTTTCATAATCAAATGTTCACAAATAGTTATCAAAGGTACCAGGATGATAATTTAATACGCCAGACGCAAAATACAAAATTGAAGTTCAAGTTACTCTGTAATCGCGGACGTCCAACGTCTAAATATTAGGATTAAAAGTGTTCATTCTTGTTTTATGTCAATCTGCTCTTTGAATTTTGTAGTTCAAATACAACATTAGGATAAAAGTTTTAAAAAGATACAGTTTGTTTTCTTTGCTAAACTTAATGATATACCTCTATTTTGTATACTTTTTTATATAGGAGGGGAAAATACCAGATCTATAGGGATATCCAAAATCAAAAATTTTAAATAAACTGACAATACATTGGCTGAAAAAAAATACAAACACACAATTGTACACAAAACACAACCCCACAAAATACTGGGTGATCTCAGGTGTTCAGGACGGTTAGAAGATCCTGCTCTAGAGCATCCAGCTTATCAGTATAGTCGCATTAACTAGAATTTTGGACAGAAATGAATTGTCTGTGCATGAATATGACGATTTTAAGGTTAGTATGTTCGAGTGAAACCAAAACGTAGGTAATATAAGATCACAATTTTGATGTAAATTTAATTTTGGGTACAGTAGTTATTCAGATTGACATATTTATGTGCTCGTTTGGGTTTATTCCATTAGCATTTATTATATTAGGGTGACTATTGTTGCGTTGCATACTGTCTTTTTGTTTTCTTGAAAATCCTCTGATCAAGTTCGTAGAAATACGGCGTTTCGTGTGCTCCTTTAATGTATAATGCTAGTACAAACGCATTGACATATGATGTTTTAGCTCGTAAAAACACAATAATTGGTTTTAAATGAGACCCATGATCGTTTTATTAAGTGGAAATAGTTAATTTTCAATACCTGATTCATTCAATCATTTTCTATTAAGCCGAAGTTTCATCAAAATGTTAATTTTGCTAAACTAACTTCAATTGAAAATAAAATTGAGAAAGGAAATGGGGAATGTATCAAAGCGACAACAACCCGACCATAGAGCAGACAACACCACGATTATGTTTAAGAAATAATTGATGCAAGCTGTACTTTATTGTAGTTTTAACATGGGTAGGCATTATATTCGTGATTATTTTTGCCCGAGCGATAATTTCGATTCTGAACAGAACAATTAAGATAATTTCTATGTCCGATAAGTATAAGATTAGTGTAAAAGCATTTTTGTAGGCTCTTCCATGAACCTCCCTTTTTGTTTGTAAACAAGCAAACGGCTAGCATTGTGATTTTTCAAAGGGAAGAGTTTAAACAGCCAGCATGAACGCTTGTCGTATCTAGGTCAAAAATATATATTCGGAATGCAATAGATTACAGTCAATGTAAATGATTGAGTAACATCATGTGCACCATTAAAGAGTTTGAAAGTGTTTTAAAGTTTAGAAAATATATTATTTATTGATAAAATTCATTATTTTGGATTTAGAGCATGGGTTTGTTCACAAAGTGAAAGAAGCACTTCATATTAGAATTTAAAATGATAAACTACGTACTGATACGCCCTGAACATACACTATTTTTTTTGCGATTAAAAGAAGGAAAACCTTATGGGGAATTTCACAAGAATTTAGACGGCAATGTTCTCGAGAGTTTATGTATAAGCTCCTTGAAGGTGAATCTCACGTAAAAAAAATCAGGGGATTTCATTTGAGATTGGTGTGAACTTCACCTGAACAAATTATGCCGGTGTATGAAGTTCTCATTGAAATTTGAATAATTGATGTATACTTCTTCCATTACTTCGTGTTTAACATCTGACTCCGTGGTTTTTATTTGTCATACCTGATACTTTGATGTATTCATTTTAGATAGCGCTGAAAAGTCCGACTTGTACGTTTATACAATCGTTTAATTCTACAGATGTTTCATAGTTTCATAGACTGATCATTTGCTATAAGAAGCTGATGAATGCATTCTTTATATAAAGTATCAAGACAAGTTGGCAGGTAGGAGGGTATTATCAGTTTTCAATTATGTCTAATGCTTAGTCCGTTTCTGTGTGTGTTACATTTTAATGTTGTGTCGTTGTTCTCCTTTTATATTTAATGCGTTTCCCTCAGTTTTAGTTTGTTACACCGATTTTGTTTTTTGTTCATGGATTTATGAGTTTTGAACAGCGGTATACTAATGTTGACTTTATTTATATACAGATTGTTTATTGAAATACTAATCAATCGAACTCAGAATTCTTAAAAGAGTCTCCTTTTCTGTTCATGGATTATATAATTTTTAGCCATTCTGTTTTTGTTCTTCTGTTTCGCTTCAAACATAATTGATTTATTTGTGCATAAAGTCAGATTAAATTGTCTGGAAGCGAATGTAGCTACGAAATCAGTTAGCAAATCAAAACCAAGTTATACAGACATAAAATACGGAGATGTGACATAGGTTCCAACTAGACAGCTATCCAGTACAAACAACATTTATCATTAATTGGGATACTCTACATTTTTTGTCTAAACTAGAAACTATATGTTAAGGCAAAGCGCAAATTTCCAGTACAGAAATTTACATTCCGATATCGTAAATTGAAGAGAAGATGTTAGATAAAATGCTTCATTATTTTGCAAGAAAATGCTCCTTCTTGACCGAAAAATTATTCTAAAGACGAGAATAGATAATGGTCAAGTAGAAGCTATGTTGGAAGTCACAGTTATATCAAGATGTAAAATAAGATATCATGCATAAATTATGAGACAAATTTTACTGTGTTTTTAATTAGTGTTGTCAACGGTTAACCGGTTAACCGTTCGAACGACCGAATACCAAAACGGCTAACCGGTTAACCGGACTTTTTTTTCACTTTTGATAGATTTGATACAAGTTTGTATTGAAATCATTAAATAGTTGTGTTTTCTTTAAAAATTGTCGTCGTGGTAATTAATTTGACTGATCAAAAATTATTGTCCAGTATATTGATTGGTATTCTTAAAGTCATATGAAACCTCAAATTAAAAAAAAAATTGCATATGTTTTTTAAAACTAAATGGATAGTTTTCATTAAACAACTTATGTACATATACTTTTTTCTGAGGAAAATTCTTTAATTTGTCCACATTTAGAAGAAGTTTACTTATTTTAAATTGCTTGCTGCCAGGAGGCAATTCGCCGACATATTTTCCGTATGCATAGTGACCTAAGCGTGACCCTCCTCGTAAAAATCCGGTGATAGCAATACGCATGAATCTGTCATTAAAATAAACAATTACCTGATTGTATATGTTAAACACGTGCTAAATACCCATGCTTTTTGTTGATTATTTACTATAAGGTGACAATCGGTAAACTTTGGCTTGAAAACACGGCATTTAATGAGTAGCCATATTTGTTAAATCATAACAGACAGATAAAAAAAAATTGACGATTATACGATATATTTGCGTAAAAAATGAGAAAATCGTGCACAGAGGACTAAGTTTATGATATATACATGCATTGGTTCAAGAATTGGATGAACATTAATTTTCACCAGTCACTCGTTTCTTATGACTTTAATTCAAAAATATAAAATTAATTAGAACTTGTCTCTCAGCTAGGGGCAAGATCTTAAGGAAACATAATTAGTTTCATGTTTTTTTTAACAGTAATTTTCAATCAGTAATACGATTAATTTTAACATTTACTTCATTATTTCATTTTTGATCTTATATTGTGTAGACCTACATCTCAGCGGAATTTGCAATCTGCGTCGTGCAAATTATTGTCATACTTTAAACTAAATGCTAACGCAAAAACTGTAAAAAGCAAATTAATGTGAATGTTATCAATGTAATGACGACTTCAGTATGTATACTAAAGAAATTTATCCTGTAGAACTTACTTTAAATAAAGCTAATGATAACAATGACCACTGCCCTTTCCTCGATCTTGATATCTATATCATAAACGGGAAGCTTAATACAAAAATTTATGATAAAAGAGATGATTTTTCATTTCCTATTGTTAATTATCCATTTTTAGATGGTGACGTTCCCTTGTCACCATCTTATGGTGTTTATATATCTCAACTTGTACGATTCGCTCGTGTATGTAACAATGTATTAGATTTTAGCGAGAGAAATTTATGTATTACTGAAAAATTATTACACCAGGGTTTTCGATATCACAAACTGGTCAAAACATTTACTAAATTTTATCACCGGTATAAGGAAATAATTCGTAAATATAACTCAACATGCAGACATCTTATACGTTCAGGTATTTCACATCCAAAATTTTATGGAAATATTCTTTATAAAGCACAAAAATGTCAGTATTCTCCTCAGAAACTAACAAAACCTTTAAATAGACTTATTAAAAGGGGATATAGTTACGATACTGTTGTCAGGTCATTAAAGATTGCATATTTTGGCTTTAACATTGATTCACTGATAGGGTCTTTGCATCGGAACTAAACACATTTATTTCTAAAAAAAAACAGTTGTTGGCATGACACGGGTTATGTTCTTCTCATATATTTTATGATAGTATGATACTAAACCCCTAACGGGAGGGATTGTACCTGATATTCATATGATGAAGACATAATCTTTCAATCAGTTTAATTGAGGTCTGGAGCTGGCATGTCAGTTAACTGCTAGTAGTCTGTTGTTATTTATGTATTATTGTCATTTTATTTATTTTCTTTTGTTACATCTTTTGACATCAGACTCGGACTTCTCTTGAACTGAATTTTAATGTGCGTATTGTTATTCTTTTACTTTTCTACATTGGCTAGAGGTATAGGGGGAGGGTTGAGATCTCATAAACATGTTTAACCCCGCCGCAATTTTGCGCCTGTCCCAAGTCAGGAGCCTCTGGCCTTTGTTAGTCTTGTATGATTTTAAATTTTAGTTTCTTGTGTATAATTCGGAGTTTAGTATGACGTCCATTATCACTGTACTGTTATGCATATTTTAGGGGCCAGCTGAGGGACACCTACGGGTGCGGGAATTCTCGCTGCATTGAAGACCCATTGGTTGCCTTCGGCTGTTGTTTGCTCTATGGTCGGGTGGTTGTCGCTTTGACATATTCACCATTTCCTTTCTCAATTTTATACTTGATGGTACGAATATCAGGATTAATCAGTTTTAATTGAAACACCCCACATTATTTTTTTAAAACAGCAAAACAAAATGGAAGATTCATCGGTTTCAGACATATTCAATTTTACGAGATCAAGACTTTTTTTTATTTTTCAATTTGAAGTTAGTACAAACGCCATAGTTGATACCGTGCATTTGATTATTAAAAGTCAAACTTCGACAGGAATCTTCACAGACAAGCCTTATAAAACCAAAGGTCAAACTTCAATTCATCGTATTATAAAAACGTAAATGAATGACTTGGATGGAATGTAGTCACATTGACACTCATATCTATGAGTAGGGTACTATAGATAAGGCCTTCACACATTAACTTAAACTACCGATTAACCGGTTAATCGGTCGAACGATTTTACGAGTAACCGGTTAGGCTAAAGCGTACGATTTGACAACACTATTTTTAATACATGATTGTTTACACATCAAAGATAACAGGTTGAACTAAAACCAGACTTTGTTCCATTTTGTTTATGTTTCCTCTCAGTGGCATGGGCATTAAGGTTTACCCTTGGTGTCTGTTTGTCTGTCAGTAAGTCCCGAACTTGGTTTCAGTTCTCTAACTTTACTTTGCCTCCACTAGATGTTATGAAACTTGTACACAATTCCTAATACCAACAAAAAAGATTAAGATTGATGTATGATCGAGTTATGTCCCTCATCAGAAAGTTCGTCAATTATGTGCGACTTTTTATTGTCATTTACCAGATAGAGAGCTATGTATTACTATATTGAAGTAAAAACAATTAAATTATTATAATTGAAATTCAGCACTGCTGTCATTGTCGTTAGGGAATTTTGATTAGGTACCTACGGAACAAACAGGGACATCACTTAATGAGTTTCATATATCTACTCTTCATTTCATTGTCGCCTTAACATTCTAATGAGAAATGGCTACAGAGTATTATGATAAGAGCTGTTACTTGGCATCTGAAATTACTTTTGAATGTTACTTTCTTCTTTCAATTTTTTTTCTCTAAATGGATATTTTAGTATTGAAGTATAGAAAACTTTGCCGCCGCTGTAACTTGTCGTTTACATTGACCTACAATGGCCAATTTACACATAGTATTTACCCAACAAAATTGATTGGTTGACTGGTATTTTTTGGAAAAGATGTTTTCAAGCCGTTAATTCCCTATTTGGTTGGCCAGACTTGCAAGCCTCTCAAGTCAATCATATTGTGTTTTATAGTTGGAAAACACCTCAAAACTGCAAACTGAATTGATAAGATCGAGATAAACAAATGAACAGATTGACTTTAAAACACATTTTTACACATTTCCTTTCTGTTATTCGTAAAATTATTGTATCTTGAGCTCTCCCTTACACAATTTACGTTTATTTTACAATCAGAATTACGAAATATTCTAAATATATCCTTGACCAACCTAGTGACGCCATTATTGGAATTGCACACTACGTAAGAGAAGATATCCTTTAATCATTATTAATATCATTTACATAAATGGTGTGCTATTTCAAAATCGGTATATTATTTTATTTTATGATAAGTAGTCTTTCATTAAAACAAAATATTGCGTACCAACATAATAGTAAAAAAACATATAAAGTTATCAAATTTTGCTTCATTTGATTGATTTTTGTAAATACATGTATACCTGTGATAAGAGTTGTAACTGGAACCTTTATCAATGGACTTTATCAACATGTTCTAGCTCATTCTTTGTATGAAGATTATCAAAAGATACCTCAAAAAATAGAAACAATAAACTCTCAAGCTCTTTGATATTTGCTTCACAAGGCAAACATTTGATAACTGATCAGGATGAGAAAAAGTGACATTTAAGTTATACAGTTTTGAAAGATAGAGATCAACAGTGATGAAATGCGGTATATTTGATACCCTAGATAGGGATCATATATTTACTTGTATCATGCCGACTAAAATACCTGAGAGGGCTATGGTTTATTAACGTTATAAGATTGTTGTCTAAGTTTAAAAAGTAACCATAATATGCTTTAAATGTAGAAATGGTGACGTAATAACCAACGGGAAAAGGGCGAATATGTACCACGTCAGAATATGACAGTTGTTATTCATTCGTTTGATGTGTTTGAGTTTTTGATTTTGCCATTTAATTAGGGACTTTCCGTTTTGAATTTTCCTTGGAGTCCAGTTAACTATAACTAGTAAGATCATTGATGTTTCGTCTTAAATGAGTAAATGAACAAAGTTACGTTAACATATATAAAAGAATATCATTGAAATAAAAGTGTGATGTAAGCTGACAACACCAGTGCCAAAAAGAAAGAAAAACAACAACAAACAACAGTCTACAAAACACAACATAGAAAATTAAATACTTAGCAACACGAACCCCCCCCCCCCAAAAAAAAAACCCCAAACAAAACGGGGTTAGTCTTAAGTTTTCCGGACAGCTGAACAGATCCTGCTCAAACATACACCCCGTCTTGTCATGTAAGAACAAACTGACGATGAAATACAAATGATCACTCTGAATATTGGATTCACAATTTTCGGACTACTGAAAAACACACCTTTATATCTTGTAAGTCTTTTTATTAAGAGTGTCAAGTTTCACATCAATTTCAATATATATTTTTCTTGAATAAAAAAATTTCAAGCATAGTTTGTCTAAATCAAGCTAATAACATTCATCATGAGTATTTTCTTTTATATATAACAATGTCTTATCATTTCTAACATTTCTGATATATGATTTTCCAGTATCTAACAGTTGTTATTAACGCTGCAGTGCATACATATACAATTTATAATTTGATTAATAAATAATTTATTATTGTTAAACAAATCGTAAAATCTTATACCTGGTTTATATATGTTAGCGGCAATAAGTGAAACCATGCATTAGGCTTAAATCCTAGACAATAAGCTAACGCCTATACAGTAAATTGTATTGCCTGAGTAATGTAAGGCATTACCATTATAGATTGGAAACTGCCTACAACTCTTACATTTGCAATATGCAAAAGTTGAATCATAAACCAGTGCATGAATGATTAAGTAAAACTGCATTCAACACATTTTTTTTTATTGTTTGTGTTTTTGTTTTCTTTTCTTTGCGTTCCAAAAATCCATTCATGGCAGTATATATTCTACACCATAAACCACAGCTACAATAAGCACCATCAAGGAATTTTGTCGATGTTTCACTGAAATGAAAACGAAGTGGCATATGATCTGCATTTTCGCATTCTTCAGAAAGTGAAAGTAGTTATGGTTCAATTTACAAAGCCAAATGACAAGAATATCATTACTATGCAGTTGCAAATACACAAATGCAGAAACTAAATCCGACAATAATTACCTTTACATACTCAGAATATTTTGTTGTTAATAGAAATTGTTTTATTACTCTCAATTTAATATTAGTTTCATTTTTTTAATGTTAATGTCACACTGACTTTAGCCGTACATTTCCCTTTATTCCTATTTCCCGGGACCTCTGTGGTTGATTAGTCTAAGTTTTTCTTATATAGTTATCACGAGCTTGTTAACTCTTAGGTTGAATCTCAAAGCTTGAACGAAAAGAAATCTGATCGATTTGTGTAGTTCAAATTATTTAATTATGCTTACCCACCCCTACATTTTGTACCTCTCCTTACACGCAGACAAACTGATATCCAAAATTACTTTATAAATTAATAAATGTAAATTTCGTTTAAAGTGCCATAACTGTTACCACATACTTGCTGTGTTTTCTGTATATTGCTGTCTTCTATTCATAATTTTTAATTTTTTGACTACTTTTACATATGTTTTCGTTGTTCGTTTGGCTCTCCGGTGGTATTTGGTTCTGCCACAATCATTCTGAAATTGTTACAGACAAATTGGACACTTTTAAAATTTGGAAATAAGTTTGTAGGACGATGCTTGTCAAACTGTGGCCTAAATTACCGTGTGCAAAAGTCTGTTTTTAAAAATAAGTCAATTAAACCTAAACAAAGATTTGAACTGTACCACATCAATATACAATAACGCATACAAATCATGAATATCCCTACAAGCAATACATAAATTTTGACAATTGTTATTCATTTTCAAATTAAAATTACAGTTGTAAATGTAAACCAACAGAACATAGCGTAATTTCTCAAAATACATCTACATAAGTAAAAACATGCAAAGCAGCTGATAGATATTTGAAAAAAAAACCTTACAGAGCAAGAAATGAATTTTCAATCCATATAAAGTTATTAGAGAGTTGTTGTTGGAAAGAACATAATTTATCTATGACGTAGACTTTTTCGGTGGTAATGACCTGGGATCAAACATTCCTTGCTATCTGAAAACTTTTGAAGTACGATTATCGTTTCAAACTAAAACTTCCACAAATAATTGTTATCAAAGGTACCAGGATTATAATTTAATACGCCAGACGCGTGTTTCGTCTACTTAAGACTCATTTGTGACGCTCAGATCAAAAAAGATATAAAGCCAAACAAGTAAAAAGTTAAAGAGCATTGAGGACCCAAAATTCCAGAAAGTTGTGCTAAATACGGCTACGATAATCTATTCCTGGGATAAAAAAATCATAATTTTTTTGAAAAATTAAGGATTTTTGTAACAGGAAATTTATAAAAATGACCATATAATTGATATTCATGTCAACATCGAAGTGCTACATGTAACTACTGGACTGGTGATACCCTCGGGGACGAAACGTCCACCAGAAGTGGCATCGACCCAGTAGTGTGAATAGTTACCAGGATTATAATTAATACGCCAGACGCGCGTTTTGTCTGACGCTTAGATCAAAACAGTTATTAAGCCAAACAAAGTTAAAGCGCATTGAGGACACAAAATTCCAAAAAGTTGTGTTTTCCAGATAACAATGCTGTATTTGGTGTCTCTAGCAAAATTTTCCGTACTGAGTAAAGTTTTATGACCGTATGCACTGTAATATGGCTGAAATTTGGGATTTTTTCGTAAGCTAGCTGTTGGTTCCATGGAATTACTAATTGCAAATTACCTGTTTCAATGTGCACATTGGAGACTTGTCAGCCTTGTTACATATCATTACATCGCATTCCACTGTAATATCAGCATCATCGACAAAATGGAACCCAAACAATTCACAAAATATTAATTTGTCATTCATTTTTTCAAAACCATGCATTAAGTGGTACTTCCTGGCTACGTCAGATACACAACTAAAACAAAAAAAAAGGGCACAATTAATCTGGCATAATTTTGACGAGATTTGAACATTTACTGTAATAATTTAACGAACTATCTGTTATGGACGACATCAAAAGATCAATGTGGATAAAAAGAAAAATAAATCAAATAATTTTTGGGTGAGGAAGATAAACTTGCTGCAAGTTTTGTTTATCCAAAATCGATTTTACATATCCATATTGTTCAATCAGATTTTCCCAAATTAAGTTATGAGGGGGGTCAATGAACACTATGTGAATTAAGTTTTTTATCCTACATTGAGCTTTTGATGTCGTCAGTTGTCGAATCGCTCTGTTAGCACATAAAGATATGCAAACCTTCACATGTGTAGGTTGACGAGCTTTTACATGTGTAGAAGTAGACAAGTTACTGATTTGAGATGGAAATACTAGTACTAAATATACATCTATGAAAATACTTATATGAGGCATCAACCTGATTAAAAAAAATATTTCAGGAAAGGATTACAGGAACTACCAAAAACTATTTAATACTTGTCCTGTATTTAGAGTAATAAAAATTCGGGGAAAAAAACAAATGTTATTTAAGAAATGACTGTGATATTTTTTCTGTCTTTGAAGAAATAACATAAAAAATTTGGTGCACACTGAATAATGCGCGTAATCCAAAATTAAATTATCATGTTTTGTTTAGTATCATTCATTTCCAAAGGAAATATTTTGAGTTTAGTGACACACTTATGTGATGATTGTATCGAAATTTAACAGTTTGGGGAAGACGAAATATGGAAAGTAAACAGTTTGTGGAGGACGAAATATGGAAATTAAGCAGTTTGGGAGGACGAAATATGGAAATTAAACAGTTTGGGGAGCACCGTCGGAAATGTGGAAATTAAACAGTTTGGGGATGACGAAATATGGAAATTAAACATTGGGGAGGACAAAAAGCAGTTTGGGGTGGGGGACGAAACGTGAAAATTAAACAGTTTGGGGAGGACGAAATATTGAAATTAAACAGATTGGGGAGGACCAAATATGGAAATTAAACAGATTGAGGAGGACCAAATAAAAAGATATATTGTAATACCTATTATAAGACCATAATGGTACGTTTGGTTTAGCACTGTTCGTAACTGCTACAACACCATCATATGCAGAACAACTTTGTGGAACAATTTTGTAATCTGAAATCGAATGTTGTATTAAATTTTTGTACACATTATCATTTGAACTTTTTATTTAATAAAGATAAGAATATGTGAAATGAGTGCCAATGAGACTACTCTTCATTCAAGTCACTATGTATTAAAGTAAACAATAATAGGTCAGAGATTAGCTTTTGTTGCATTTCAACTTACAAACAATTATTTTAAATAACTTCAAAGATTCGATCTGATTATTTTTAGTTTGTTTTTTTTAAATGTTACTATTTAAAGTGTTTTGCAGTCTCGCCATATGTTCGTAATATTTCATTGGATCGCCTTGCATAACATTTTCTTAATTGCGTATTTCTATGTTTAGATTTATTCAAAACTTTTCTTTCTGAACTCTGGTCAATCATTTGGCTCCGTGTTTAAGGCCGTACTTTGACCTATAATGGTTTTCTTTTATAAAATGTGACTGGGATGGAAATTAATCTCATTGGCACTCATACTACATCATCCTATATCTATTAACATTATATATATATTTTGTATATAAATATGAACACCTTTTTGTAATTGGAGACAGTACTTTGATCTTTTGACCTCTTTTGGTTCTTGTACTTTCAGTGCTGTCTCATTTGACAAAAGACTGGCGGAAGATACCAAACGAACATCTAAACTCATAAGTCAAAGACAACTCCTTGGCAAAAAAAAAGAAGAACGACGAGTAGGCAATTTTTCTTTTCCCTCGTAATAGTTAACGAATTTTGAAATCATTTGCAACATGAAGTTTTGATGTTGGAATGTAAAAAAAAGAAATAACAATCAACGGCAAAAACTGCGATAAGATACTTTGTACTGTCCTCATTCGAGTTTTAGAATAGAAAAACAAATCGAATAAAAAATAAATATATCTCATGCTATAGGTTTTACACGAAACTAAGAATACAGAAACATTTATAATTAATTGAAACTAATCCTAATCCTAATCAAAAACAATAAACTGAGGTGTTTATTAGTCAGCAGAGCTTATCAACTGTGCGTGTTCGAATGTAACTGCCAGGTGTTAAACAGATAAAAGATGAATATGAATGTAAAGCTTGTGTACCATTGTCTCTGACCAACGCACTACTCTGTTATTCAGGGGAGAAATAACGTACGTGACGTACCTTGTTGTCCCATGTATTTCAGAAACATAAAGAACTTGTCACCTAGATACACAGTTGATACATTAGGTAAATAGTTTAAGGCGTCTTCGGTTTCTGCTCTATAACTTTTAAACTGCATTTCCACACTTCCTACAGAGTTGATTACTGGATTTAATGAAATGGTATCCCTGCAAAGGCATTTTTGTATAATTATAAAGAAAAGAGAATTTGCTGTGCATTTTTTTTTTCGAAGAAAGTAAATAGTTTAGTTCATAACTTGATAGCGATATGGAAATTTAAAGTAAAGGAAATTTAAATGTGTGAGCTGAAATTTTAACATCCTTGCGATTCAAAAAAATAATTACAAAAAAAATGTATAGATTTATCCATTTTCTTAAATGTTTTACTGAAGCAAAAGGTTTCCGACTTAACTGCACTGTATTTGGTGAAACTGAAATCTCAAATTATTCACATAGGTAAAAATAATATCTTTACACTAAGTAACTTTAAACAATAAAAATTACTTACCTATTTATCAAGTGTCCTAATATATTATGTATTACTCCGTTTTTATATTGTTGACATGTCAGCATAAAAGTTTGTTCCGTGTTTTTAACTGTTCGTTTTTTTCTTAATTTTGATGATATTGTCATTGATGTTTTTGTTGTTGTAGGTATTGTTGTTGTCGTTGGTATTGTGGTTGTTATAGGTGTTGTTGTTATTGTTGTTGTTGTATTAGTTTGGGTTGTTGGTGTTGTTGGTGATGTTGGTGTTGTTGTTGGTGTTGTTGGTGTTGTTGGTGTTGGTGTTGTTGGTGTTGTTGTTGTTGAAATATGTTGGGTTGTTGGTGTTGTTGTAGGTGTTGTTGATGTAAGTTTTGCAAATCTTGTTGTTGAAGTAGGTTGGGATGTTGGTGTTGTTGTTGTTGTTGTTGTTGTTGTTGTTGAAGAAGAATTGGTTGTTGGTATCATTGTTGTTGTAGGTGTTGTTATTGTTGTAAGTGTTGTTATTGTATGTGTATGTGTTGTTGATGTAAGTGTTGTTGTTGTAGGTGTTTTTGGTGTTATTGTAGTAGTTGTATTTTTTGTTGTTGTATTTGATGTTGTTGAAGGTGTAAGTGTTGTTGTTGTTGTCGTTGGTGTTGTAGGTAATTTTGTTGTTGTTGTTGTAGGTATTTGTGTTGGGTCAGGTATTGTTGTTATTGCTGCTGTTGGTGTTGGTGTTGTTATTGTAGTTTTTGTTGTAATTGGTTTGATTATTGTCATATGTGATGTTGGTGTTGTCGTTGATGTTGTGGTAGTAGGTTGGGTAGTTGTCGTTATAGAAGGTACGGATGGTGTCGTTAATGCTGACGATTTAGCAGTTAAAGTTGTCGGTGATGTTGACGCTGTAGCAAGTAATGTAAGTGAGGTTGTTGACGATGAAAAAGATATTGGTGTTTGTAGTGAGATTGTCGATGAAGTAGACATAGTCGGTGTAGACGATAAAACTAATGCATCTTGTGTTGACGGTGACTTAACTGATGAAGTAGACGTATATACAGCAGACAAAATGGATGATGTTGATGTTTGACTTGATGATACTGTAGTAGATGAAACACTTGTATCTTCTAAAATTTCCACAACTACGACCTTCGGTCGCTAATAAATAAATAAAATGTTTTATTATTTATTATATATTAACTAACTTAATTTTAAAAACAAAATAAGTTTCTTAAAAGTCCATTAGGTAAATGATTTTGCATGCACTCGTACACACTAGGATTCCATTAAATTTTACGTGTGTATTATATGGAAGAAGAATAATTTGATTTGGTCGATTCGTATTGAATGTTTGTATTTCTGGTGACCACGTATATGTCTGTTGTCAAAGTCACAATTCCTTCATTTATTTCTCGGCTGTGACATCATGTAACGAGACTCATATCTGAATAATTTTTGTGTACTGTCCTAAATTAATTTTAGTTATTCGTTGTTATTCTGTGGTTAACATGTCGAAATGTACTACTATACTTCTAGTATTTATTTATATATTTCTCTGTCTTTGGTTTTTATTTTATTTATTTGTACTGTATTCCCGTCATGTAATGTTGTCGTTTTAGCTGTATATCTATCATTGCCATTACGCTCGGGGGTTTGGGTAGTTACAAAACCAGGTTCCATTCACCATTTTTCTTAAAATGTACTATACCAAGTCAGGAATATGGCAGTTGTAATCTAATAGTTCGTATCTATGTATGTTGCATTGTTGTTAATTTTTTTGTTGCACATCATTGTTCTATTGTTTCGTTTTTTCCTCTTATAGTTGATGTGTTTCCCTCGGTTTTGGTTTGTAACGCAGATTTGTTTTTTTTTCAATCGATTTATGACTTTTGAACAGCAGTATACTACTGTTGCCTTTATTTACGATAAGCAACACAACGAATATTACATGTGTAGCAGGATATGTTTATTATTCACGTCACCTGAGATGGGTTTTTCATTTTGCTCAGTTTTGTACTGTTTTATAGACTATAATTAAAACAATGTTTTTTCGTCTTTTTTCAATTCTAAATAATTCTGTATTTTGTCTTCGAGACATACACTTATTTGATTTATCAGTAGATATTGGAATTCCAATTTGTACTTTGAGAAATTTAGAATAGTTTTCTGCTGCCAAAAAAAGTAAATCTTGAATTTTCATATTTTAAAATCCAATAGATTTCCAAAATTTCCTATTTATGACTCTGGGATTAAAACACACAGGAGGAACTGACTTTAGAATATTTAAAAACAAGAATGTGTCCAAAGTACACGGATGCCCCACTCGCACTATCCTTTTCCATGTTCCATGGTCCGTGAAATTGGATAATAATCTAATTTGGTATTAAAATTAGAAAGATTATACTATAGGGAACATATGTACTAAGTTTCAAGTTGATTGGACTTCAATTTTATCAAAAACTACCTTGACCAAAAACTTTAACCTGAAACTCCCACTTTCATTTTCTATGTTTAGTGGACCGTGAAATTGGGGTCAAAAGTCTAATTTGGCTACAAAATTTAAAAGATTATATCATAAGCAACAAATTTACTAAGTTTTAAATTGATTGGACTTCAGCTTCACCAAAAACTACCTTGACCAAAAACTTTAACCTGAAACTCCCACTTTCATTTTCTATGTTCAGTGGACCGTGAAATTGGGGTCAAAAGTCTAATTTGGCTTTAAAATTAGAAAGATCATATCATAAGCAACAAGTCTACTAAGTTTCAAGTTGATTGGACTTCAGCTTCATCAAAAACTACCTTGACCAAAAACTTCAACCTGAACGGACGGACGCACAAACGGACGAACGGACGAACGGACGCACAGACGAACGGAGCCACAGACCAGAAAACATAATGCCCCTCTACTATCATAGGTGGGGCATAAAAAAATAGCATGCACGTTTTAGCACACAACAGGCAACACGGTACGATTTTTTGTCATTTCAATTATGGAGAAAGATTAAATCAAAATCGGACGAGGCTCCTGATAGTGATGTGCAAAATAAAAGTGTTAAATTGGAGAACATTAGTTGCCCAGAATTCCTAAAGCCATCGATATATACAGCTGGCAATGGTGTTGATTTATAATTAATAAAATTTTGTCTTTTGGTTTGATCTTTCGCAGGAAAAAAATAAGATTGATTTGTCTTTTATTTCTTTGCTACATTTTATCGTTTAATACTTTATAAAATTTGCTTTGCTTCTTATTATTTATTTCGGGCTGACCAAATTTCAAGGGAGTAAGGATTCCGAAGAGGTTGAAAAAAAGATTTATGAAGTAAAGTTTTCATCGTGTTCTTTATAACTGCAAGGTTAATTAAAAGAAAAGTTGAAAGTGATCAATAATATTACTTTTCTCATAGTGACTTGTAATGGAATACGACTTGATATCGTTTTATTTTTAGTTCCATGAACACGAGATAAAGGATACCACGGAAACAGCTAGATAGTTTACTGAATTTCATAAATTCAAACAACAACTAAATATTGAACGCGATGGTTTGTTGAGAACTGTAATTTACGACCAAAAGGTGTCTTCACATTTGCTATGATGACCTTTTAAAATTTACAAAGCAATATTCCGGCAGCTTCTACCTACATCTCTCTGTCGATTCTATATTTCTTGTCGTAAATTGCTTGAAAACAGTGTTAACTACAAAAAAAACTACTGGAATAGGCGTCTAAGTCGTTTAGTTGATGTAATTTTCCCGAAGAAAAAGGTAAACATGATTTTCTGAATGTTATGCAATATATGTATCACAGACGCCACTGGTGTTACATTTGTAGTAGCATCACAATTTATCCGTTTCATGACTTATATTATCATCGAATGCAAAATTACCTGATTTTACTTATCATGAGCAACACTAGGTTACAACTAACAGTATCTGCTGTCCTTAGAAGTTCATCCGTATTCTAAGTATGTGTTTTTTAATTGTAATTGTGTTTCACTTTAAGGTGGTATGGGTATTTTTCGCCATCTTGGATTGTAAAAAAAACAAAGAATCTAAGATCAAGATTTTCAATGAAGTTAGCAAAATTTGATCCAAGAATGCAGATAACTCATGTGAATTTGCATTTAAAATAACAAATTATATATTATTATAACTTATAAATATGAAGTGCTGACTATTTCTGCTTGATTCTTAATATTATCAAACTGGCATTTTAAGGGGAGGAAACTCTGAAATAGTGCATTTTCTGAAGGAATCTACTTGTATTTTTTCTATTCTGTATATTAGCAGGAAAATATTCATGGTGACCCTATCTTTTCTTTTGATATTCTCAAAACATTTTTTAAAAGCTATCTTCTCGTATTTTATTTTACAATTCTATCATTTCGTTTACCTTCTAATCACATAATGATATTTTTTCCTGTTTAATTAGTTATCAAAGTTACCAGGATTATAATTTAATGCGCCAGACAGGCGTTTCGTCTACATCAGACTCATCAGTGACGCTCAGATCAAAATAGATATAAAGTCAAACAAGTACAAAGTTGAAGAACATTGAGGACCCAAAATTCCAAACAGGTGTACCAAATACGTCTACGGTAATCTATTCCTTGGATAAAAAAATCCTTAGTGTTTCGAAATATAATCCATACAAAATGTGTCAATTTGTCACAACCTGTAGCTTGTGAAAATGCGCGGTGATCTATCATTTTTGTACTATTTTTAAACATTTATCAATATATACTACGTTTTGGCAAAGTATGAACATATTCTATCATTTTTGATTTAGACTCCCATACAATCTTAAAGTCAAGGTTTTACCGAACGTTGTCTTGTCTGTTGATAAAACTTTTAATTTTCACTTTAACTGACGGTTCTTTTATCCATTCGTTTGATGTATTTTATCATTTGATTTTGACATTTGTTTAGGGACTTTACGTTTTGAATTTTCCTCGGAGTTCAGTATTTTTGTGATTTTACTTTTACTGTTTGCTCTTTCGATCATTTGTCAATTTTCTAATGCATTGGGATTAGATTGTCATTGTATGATGCATGACCAACTATTATGGTTTGGAAATAATGCTTAACATAATCTATCATAATCGAATTTATATTAACACCAAGTTTGTATTATCCTTGATCAACACGACGGGGTGTCATATGTGTTTTTACCTTCAAAACACCGAAGATAATCCCAGTTTTGATGAGGCTTATTTTTTCTCAGTCTTTAATTTTCTATGTAATGTTTTAGGGAACTTGATTGTCATTTATATTTTTACCAAGGCATGTTTGTTTGGTTTCTTTAATACTTGTCATCTCCGTTGCTGTCTTCTTACAAAGTAATTTAAATCTTCAGGCAAATTAATTCACAATTAAATGACAACAATAGTTCCTGTACCAAGTCAGATATATGACAGTCGTTATCCATTCGTTTGATGTTTTTGAGCTTTTAATTTTACCATTTGTTTAGGGATTTTCCTTTTAGAAATTTCCACGGAGTTCGATATTTTTGTTATTTTACTTTTTACCAGTGTTCAAATCCCTTAAAACTTTGAAAAAGATATAAATCAATTTTAATAGGAACACACAAAATTTAAGGGAATCGAAAGAATTCCAAAAAGAGCGATACCGGGTGAGTCGACAGCATATGCGTCTTCTTCTATGCATGCATTACCTACCGTGCGAATCCACAATCAGAAATAGGCCTCAATCTTAGAAAAGGAAGAAGATACTTGCTTAGATACCCTTGTTAAAGATACATGTGATTATTACCATGATAGAACAACGTAATTCTTAAATAACATAACCCACCATTTATGATGATAATTCTGGTATCATTCATTGCTCAACCGTATATCAGGACCACATATAACTCCAAGAGCTGATAGTTTAGTCTAGAAATGTATGTGGTTCTGATATAAATGGTGTTTAATGAAACATGTATATTTTAAAAGATACTTTTTTGTGTGTTAGCGGAAAATACGCTGAAAAATAGTTAAAAACTAAACTAGAAGGAGGCATTATACTTTAATTTCAAATTTGAAATTAGCTGTTTCAATGTCATTAATGATTTTGTAAACCAATCAATTTATTAAACTACTTACCAGTTCTGTAATATCATTTGTACAACTTCTATTGATTATCACATGGCCATATTGATCTGCTGTAAAAGTGCAGTTTGGAAGGTCTGACGATCCATTTTTATAAACTACTTCTTTGATAGTCACTTGTGAATTTTGCAATAATCCTAGTAATGTTATGTCTCCGTTTTCGTTGCATTCTTGAAATTATATAAAAGAGAATACAAAAAATATACGTTTGTTTAAAAATGGCAGGATGATACTAGGAGAAAATAAAAAAAAAGATAACAAGTACAAAAAAACATTTAAAAATGACGAATATATTACAAACAACACTCAGCAAAACACTACAAAAGTTTTTTAAAAAAAAGATGCAGATGAAGACGTAAACGGATAAAAGAGGGACGACAAAATGAGGATGGTATTGTGTCATCGACATCTAGGACCACTGTAGTCGATATTTTGGGCAGACAGTTCAATTCACTTCAGCTTTTTAATAATATAAAACCGTTGGCTTGATAACTTCCTTGTTTGTAGCGACACGCTATCAGGGAAAAGTCGGTAACAAACAGAAGATTTGGAATATTGTATCAACTAGGAGATATATACTGTATATGCCGAGCTGGAATTGGACTATGGATACATAGAATTTCACACCTAAAAATGAAAACTAAAATAATCTCTTTTGTAATAGAGTTAAGTTCTCTGCTGCTCTTCCTTGTCAATTTCAAGATGCAAGTCAAGATATAAAGCAAACTTTATAGTATCGTTGATATCCTTCATATCAAGTTCAATAGGATAAAAGTATTGCAATGAGAGTGTAAACATGAATGTTATTTTTAGATTGTTACTTAACTTTAAATTATTCAGTTTCAGGACATCACCTATCAAAGAGAGGCACACCAAAGATACTAAAGGGTTATTCGAATTCATAAAACGATGATAAACTGACGTCTTGGTACAAACAAAGGAAAATCGAACGAAAGGCATATGACAGTCTACAAAACACAACAAAAGACTGAACAACGCGTACCTCGACAATAACTACTTGAAACCTCAGGTGTTTCGGAAGGGTATGCAGATTATCCTTCACATGTAGCACCTGTCGTGTTATGACAATTTGGTGGTAAATCTACTTTGGTAGAGTCACAACTATATACCATCCATTTTAAGTTATCACCGGAAGCTTCGCGTTCAATCGATATGGAATTTACTGATCCCTTATATATCGTATTAGGTCACTAGTATACTATGTACCTAATAATGTGAAGTTACAGAATAGACTTTTATTCGAAATGCGAATTGGTTATGCTAATACTACTGCTGGGTTGATACCTCCTCTGAATAACTATTAGTATTAGGGGTCTACCATTACAAGCTACGTATATTGTTTGATTAAAATTTGTTTATGTAAAAAAAACTCGATTATTTATTATGAAATATGTCTTCCTAAAGCAAGCCTCTCATTCATTTTCCGAATTTAGCTACCTGTATGTCCTTTTTGGTTTTATACGGTTTTTAACGTTTATGTTAGACTTTGGAAATTCTAGTATATTGGCCTGAAGTATAACTAAAGAAACAATTTTTTATCAACATCGGATCTGGTGCATTAACATTAGTACCGTTTATAGCGCTAGGTTTGTCTAATTACAACACCACAACACCAGGTTCAACCAACTACTTTTTTTCTTAGAATGTCCTGTACCAAGTCAGGAAAATGACATATTAGTTTATGAGGTAGGAGAATTACGTAGCATCATTTGTGTACTTGAAGATATAGCACAGAAGATCCATTAAGTATTTGTTTCTGATTTTTATAAGCAACCTCACAGTCTTAACTCATTCACTAATATAATCTACACATCTTATTACCTGGTATAATCTTTTTTAAATAAACAATATTTTTAATTTGTGTTTTCACTTTATGAATTTAGACTCAAGACTAAAGCTGTTTCGGCCCTTTGGCTAAAAATTTCGCGAAAGAAATGATCTTGACAATGTTAAGGTCACTAGTTGTAGCCGGATAATGTATATAAAAAAAATTCACAAGTGCAATCGGGTGTCTTAGATTTGAAGTCGTCAAAATCGAGATCGTGCATATTTGTAGTTCACTTCAATCTTTTCGCCAGCAAACTGTCTAGATATGAAAATGTGATAATGGTAAGAATGGACACTTGGAGCATGTGTATCCAAACATGTATAGTATACCTGAAGAAATGTCTTATAAAACTAGGTCAAATTGATCGAGCGTACAAAACTGTGAGTTTGAAAATCAAAGAACTTCCAATCCTATTCATAACGCATACAGATAGCAAGACACAGGTACTATAAAGTGCCAATTTTCACAAATCGTTTGTTTATAGGTGTTTGGGATATCGTTTATTGCAAAGCAGTCATCGATTTTTAACCGGATGTTATATAAATGTTACCTACCGAATAAGACTATTTACTGGATTTGATATATCATAAGCAACACGACGGGTGCCACATATGGAGCAGGATCTGCTTACCTTTCCGGGCACCTGAGATCATCCCTAGTTTTTGGTGGGGTTCGTGTTGTTTATTCTTTAGTTTTCTATGTTGTGTCATGTGTACTATTGTTTGTCTGTTTGTCCTTTTCATTTTTAGCCATGGCGTTGTCAGTTTATTTTCGATTTATGAGTTTGACTGTCCCTCTGGTATCTTTCGTCCCTCTTTTACTGGCATGATCCCCACGACTGTTGCCACATTTAGAACTGGAACTGATTTCCAGTCCGAAGCATAAACATCCACCCTACCCCCACACACCCTTTCACTCCCCAAGTTTATTTGACAGTATATGTACTCAAAGTCTATTTGATAAACATGAATGTTTTCCGGAAAATCCTATCTGAAATGAAACATGATCAAACATGGGGCTGAGGGTCTTCGAATCATAGAGATGAATAGATTCCAAATTAGAAATCAATTACTGTGAATAGCTTTTGTATTCTATTATAAATGTACACATACCGTAACTGTACTGTTGAGATTCTCCTTTCGTGAAAACCACAAGACCCTAAAATTAGTAAGAATTAGATTATTGTAAGGTTGATTTTCAAACTTTTATAGTCAATTTTAGCAAATTTTGTTGACAGAATATAATATAATGTTTACTACAGATTTTACAGAAAGCATCACACTTATATTGAATCACTTAATATATTAAAAATGAAATAAATAACACATTGTTTTCAACCAGTTGTATCATTGCATATGTAAGAAAATATTTTGAATGAAAGAAATGAAATCGTAAGTTATATCATCAGTCACAACACCAATTCAAATAAACACATATAAATACTAACTTACTAAACAAGTTATTAGTATAAAGTTCCTATAAATCCAATCAAATGCACATTTTTCCATAATCTGTTAAAACAATTCTGTAATTGATAACTATTTAACATTAATGTATTGTTTTAAAATATAGTTTTGCTCAATATGCTACTAGTCAGTAATACAAGTTATATAATGTCTCACAAGACCAATATAAAAGTATTGAAATAATAAGTGTTTATAAGACAAATGAAAGCTACTGATTACAGTGACCCATCTACTGTTAGTAATGTTCTTGAAACATTTCGTTTTGGGTACCTTTCTTTCAAAAAAGGTTTACTGAACAGTTTTTTAAATTTACAAATATGACCTATCAATGATATTCCATGTCAGCATAAGAGTGCTAACAGTTGAGTTCATGATACCCTTGTGGACATAAACGTTCAACATAATTAGTATAGACCAAATATTGTAAAAACTCGTAAAAGATACCATGTTTATGATTTAGTACAGTAGACTGGTGTTAATCACACAAGGCTGCTTTTCAGTGGCACTTAGATTAAAACAGTTGGAAAGCCAAATTAAATACGAAGTTAAAGACCATTGAAAACTAAAAATTCAAGATCCTGGTTCAAACCTTTGCAAAAAGGTAAAAGATGTTACAAAAAAATTCTTATCAGCACAGGAGCATTAACAATTGAGTTGGTGATACCCTCAAGGATGAAAGTTCAGAAAGTCGTGTACCAAGTTAGGAATATGACAGTTGTTGTCCATTCGTTTGATGTGTATGAACTTTTGATTTTGACAGTTGATAAGGGAGTTATCGTTTTGAATTTTTCTCAGAGTTGTTTTGTGATTTTACTTTGTTTTCGAACCGGTTGTATAAAAATGGAAACAGTAGTACACCACTGTTCAAAAGTCAAAAATCGATTACGAGAATACAAATCCGGGTTACAAATTAAAACCCAGTGAAACACATCAACTGTAAAAAAACTCTTTACCGATACCAAGCTTTCAACTTAATGTGCCATACGCGCGTTTCGAATCTTTTCTCATGTTCTGTAACTTGTTGTTTGGGTACTCTCACTCATCACATATTAATGATTCAAAAATCCTATCATAGTAGTTATCAAAGGTACCAGGATTATAATTTAGTACGCCAGACGCGCGTTTCGTCTACATAAGACTCATCAGTGACGCTCATATCAAAATATTTATAAAGCCAAACAATTACAAAGTTGAAGAGCATTGAGGATCCAAAATTCCAAAAAGTTGTGCCAAATACGGCTAAGGAAATCTATGCCTGGAATAAGAATAATAGAACTTTTTATTATAAGAAAAAAGAATAAATTTTACGAAAAGAAACATACCTTTGGTTATAATCCATAACAACATACCAGGTCAATTGATAAAGTCTTCGTTATCTGTTTACACTAAACATTGTGTATCTGTGTATACGTATTATATTAATTTTGGTTATGAACGTTTAATTCAAAATGATTTTTATTATTTCTTTATCTTCCTGCCATTTTATACTTCAGAACCTCCCTGCCAATTGTGTACAGATTGTTGTTATGCCTTCTTATTACTTTCGTCATTGGAAAATAAACCCGTCGATAATGTAGCAATGATGTTCGAAATTTCAAATGACATTGTTAGGTTCTATTCGATTTATTGTATAAGTTATATTTATTAAAATACAAAAAAATTAATAGATTCCAAGTACACACGTTCTAAAAGTCCTTATTAGATTAAAAATAATCATATCATGTCATGCAGCATGCTCTCTAAACATGACTAAGCATTATTTTTGTCAATATTTTATACCTTGCTAATGCTTGGTCTAAAAAAATTAACAAATATAATGCATACCGGTGTTTAATGAGCAAGTAGCAGGGCATGAACGAATTATTTCTTTGTATTAATAAAAGTTGGTTTCTCCAAACTAAGTAGCAAAATACCAACTTCGCCTGCATATGTGATATTCATTTCGCAACTTATTCGCTATGCAAGAGCTTGCAGTTCCTATTCAGACTTTGTTAAACGTCATCCGTGTCTAAGCAGAAAGTTGATGAACCAGGGGTATGACAAAGAAAGCCTCGTTATTTTTCTAAAGAATAGTTCGTCGAAAGGTACCAAGACCTTGTTGATATACATTCTGTATCAACTTCACAATGTATACACGATGGTCTTAAAGCAAAGATTCTGGGTACTGACGTTGCTTATCATCTTAATAACGTGTTATAGTATTCTTTTATTTGTCTTTATGAATATTACTTTTACTGTTTAGTTTGTTTTTGGAGATATTAACTTGATGTGGCTCTGAACTTATCCATCCCGTCATTGCCTTTCAATTTTTGCTAATATCCTTTGTCTTTTGGCGTTTCTTTTTTACATATGACGCGGCTCTGTACTTATTAACCCAATCATTGTGTTTATGTGCCATGATAATTTTTTGTATTTTTGTTCATTTTCCTTATGTGCTTGTCTTTTTGACTTGATATGCTTCTCCGTTACATATCTGTTAGCTTATTTATAGTGATTAAGATTATAACACAGTGTTGACTGCTGTACCCCTATTTTTGACATTTCACCTATTATGTCTGTTTTTTTGTTCACGCATTGTTGTTAGAATAATGGATGTGTACACAACTGTCATACAAGTGAAAGATTTAGTTAGCTATATAACCAGGTTTAATCACCATGTTCTACATAAGAAAATGTCTGTACCAAGTCAGGTATATGACAGTTGTTGTCCATATATTTGAGGTATTTGGGCTTTTGATTTTGCCATTTGATTAGGGACTTCCGCTTTGAATTCACCTCGGAGTTCAGTATTTTTGAGATTTTACTTTTTAGAACATCACATTCGTTTAGAACACAAACTGCTTGTGTGGTTGCCGAATATTGCAATGTCTTCTTAGAAATTATGCATTGCATTCATTACACGCTATTTTTATTATGATAACAGTATGCGTCCATTAGACATAATGGTCACTCTATCCCATTTCATTTTCCAGTGAACTATGCATCAGGATCAAATACTTATTTCCATATATTCAAAGTTGACATCATAATGAATATTTTTACTAAATTTTGAGCTAATTTAACCACAGAACTACCTGATCCCAAGTTTACCCGAACGGTACATTCTAACGGACGTAGTAACGGAATGGTGGACTAACGGACGCACAAACAGGAAAAGGTAATGCCCTTTTATTTTCGTAATCAAAGTAAAAACTAAGCATGTGCGCAGTTGTGCAATTGTTTAACGAGATAACCTGCACATATCTAAAATATGATGAATATTTGATAGAAATGATAGATACAAACAATTCAAAGTTCAAATAAATATTTACCAAAGATGTAAATATTTCATTTAATATTGATTTTGATTTATTGTAACACCTGTACAGTGAATAGTTATCAAAAGTACCAGGACTATAAGTTAGTACGCCAGACGCGCGTTTCGTCTGCATAATACTCATCAGTGAAATCTGAGTCTATTTTTCTCGTTATCCATTTGTTAACGTGTAAATTAACACAATGTTCACTGCAGGACCCTTATTTTTGACATTTTTACATATTATGTTTTTTTTTGTTCACACATTGTTGTCAATATACTGGAATTTTATGTAACAGTCATATAAGTGAGAGGCTTAGATAGCTTTAAAGTCAGATTTTAACCACATTTTTTATACATAATGTCAGGAATATGACAGTTGTTATCGATTCGTTTGGTGTGTTTGAGCTTTTGATTTTGCCGTTTTATAGGGACATTCCGTTTTGAATTTATCTTGGAAATTTTTGTTTAACAAATGTCAAAAATCTTTCATCAGACGTACCTGACATTTTAGGCTAAAACTGACCCCTACCGGACGTTTTCCTTTAAAAACGAACTTACATAATGTCAAGCCAAAAAAATAATAGCATTTATTGATTCTTTGACGTGAACATTGCACAGCTTGATTCAAGACTGGAATGTTTCTCTACTTTTTGCACTTTGAATCAAGTCCAAATGTGTTTAGGAACCTTCACAAAAACATGTTTTCTGTCAACTCAGAAGAATAGTCACTTATATTAAAGTGTAAGACGGCGTGATTTCGTGATTATGGGATTAGAATATTTATATAAAAGTAAGAAGTTGTGGTTTTAATTGTCATGGAGTCAGATCTCCACAAGTGACCATATGGCACAAAAATTAACAATTATATGTCACTGTACGACCTTCAAAAATGAGTTAAACCCATGTCACATAGTCAGCTATAAAAGTCCCTGAATTGAAAATGTAAAACAATTCAAACGAGAAAACTAACGGCCTGATCTATGTACCAAAAATGGATAAACAATTATTATATCACAACAAACGAAAACTCAGTCTCCTGAGTTAGGACAGGCACAAACAGACTGTGACGGATTTAAACATGTAAGCGGGCGCCCGACCATCCCTTCATCCTGGGATGATAGTTCAACTTAAGTTTACATGGTTACTAAAGCTTGTATACAGGGAAAAAAAGGGTAAAAAATTGATTGGTTAACTTCCAATGATGGTTAATTTCTTATAAACAATGAAATATTGTGTAAAATTATGTCTACAGTACTGGACAGGAGACAACTTTACTCATGCCTAGTACTTCTTTATTTGAAACAAAGATAAATTTACCACCAGTTTTTTAAAAATTTAACAAAGACTAGTAGGGGGAAATCAATGGAGATATTAAACCATATATGTATCCTCTCGTGGACATTGATAATTAGTATATTCATTTTCATACCCTACATCTTAAAACTTAAAGGTTCATCGTTGGTTAAGGTATCATAATTATAGAAATATTTAATTTTGACTACTCTCATTCGGGAAAAGAATTCATTCCAAAAATGTCCGTCCGTTTGTTTGTGTTTGGCGAATACAAGAGCAGTCACGTACAGACGTAAAGGGGCGATAAATTCAATACACCACGTAAAGGGGTGTGTACCTTTGAGGGTCTAACATGTAGGTGGCCTGCTTTTCGGCAATTGTTCTGTTTTCATGCAACGGGTCAAGAAGCAGTTCACATTCCGCTCTTAATCCTGGTAGAACAAGGCCGCACCACTTTACTCGGCCTACTTATTTGATTTATTGTTATTTTGTGCTTGTCCTGAATATGAATGAAATAATTGTCATAATACGTTTTTACTGCTCCAAATATATTTGAAAATTAGAAGAAAAAAAACGCTTTACAATTATAAGCCCTTTTCGGATTTATAAATCTACATAAGGAACACTCAGCTGCAAATATTTGAGGGTCAAAAATGTACAAGTACTTAAATGCGTGAATATTATTCAGAATTTAACCCTGTTCTGCTGTATGCAGACAATCCTTTATAAACGATTGTTGATTGTGATGTAGAAATTCCTCCGGGCAAATGTATTTCTATCCGCAAACTTGTTTGTACCTTCATTCGTTTGTATTGAAAAACGTTCACTGTAATAATTAATTACAAAAACATTGTGTAGTGATACAACATCTTGTCAACAGGAAACTTGTGTAGTGTTATGACACATAAAAATATATATGTAAACAATTTGTAACATCTGGACATTTCATAATAAAAGGTTTGTTTTCATTTACTCAATCTGTAATATGTATACCACATTAGTTTCTCAAGGTAATTAAACTTGATCGTAGTATCTTTAGTTTTTATTATACTCTTTTGTTCTAGAACATTTGCTTTTTTTTAGTTTCAAATATTCGGTTTTTATCAAAATCAATGAGACATGTATTTAACTTCACACATACAGATCATAACATGAGCAAATAAGATCAAATAAGCTGTCGTAGCTGGTATTGTTGCACTGCTACCGGAAATGATGCCGCATCTGGTGGACTACAGTGACTGCAGTTTGTTGCTGTGATACATATTTGTTTTTCGTTCATTCTATACATAGACTATGTCGTTAGTTTTCTGGTTTGATTTTTCTTAATTTGTCATTTCGGGGACTTTTATAGCTGACTATGTGGTATGCGCTTTGCTCATTTTGTAAGGTCGTACGGCGACCTATAATTGCGTACGTCCATTTCATTTGAACTTTGATGGATAGTCTTCTCATTGGCGATCAAACCACATCCCCTTATTTGTACACAATTCAAATATTGACCCATATACTCCGTAACAAATGCATCTTAATGACTTATTTTTGCTATGGTGTTGCTCTTAAACCCGAGATTGATGCTAGATCAATTTTAAATTGATAGAATGATATATTTAGAATAGTTAAATTCTAAGGTTAATCTCCGATATGTCTGAGCATGCTATTTTCCGAAATGCTTTTTTTTAAGTTTTTTTTTCGTATGGAGGGGGGTACAACCACTTATAAGGAATGGTCATTGAAATGGTGAAGGAATATTGCCATTTAGTATATCAGATAACACAGGGAAACCCAAATATATTCTTAACTTCCTAGACAGAGTCTTGGAAATACGCCAACATAACAACAGATTTACAATAGGATATATAGAAATAAATAAAAAGAATGTTTTTATATGTACCTTTACTTTGAACGTATTCAATAATACATTTTCTGATATTATGATGTACATGCCAATCTAACACTTTATCTTTACTCAGTACCTTTATTGTGCTCGTGTTTTGTCCTATACCAAGTTATTATGAAGGTTTTGTCACTTAACTTGTTAATCCTACTTTATGCTATTCTAAATTGGTAGTTTTCATTGTTTGTTTCTGCTGATATTAGAAGTAATAATAGTGTGAAATTTAACTATTTTATTTGGCGCTGTTCACTTCACAACAAATAGTTGCTAGAGTCATATGTTTATGAAATATATTCAATGTGCCAGCAAATTCTGATCCTATTCAATCATCGTTGAATGAATTGGAAAAGAAATTACTTTGGTATTCGTGAATGATTTTATTTGCTACCTTTCCTTATGTCTAATAATACTTTCATTTATTACTCCAGCGATAAGACTCCTATTCAAATTATTAAAAAGCACAATCCTAATATTGCACCTAACTATTTATATCTTTTACAAGATCTGAGGGAACATGCTGCTCTTATATTTGCTAACTGTATTGTTAATGGTTTCCTGGTCACTAGGGTGTTCCTGTGGGGTAGCATCGCTTCATCAGTACGTGTGTGGTTCTGAATTTAGTAAGTACAGTTTTAACCATCATAAACTTTTAAAAAAAGTTACTACTAATTTAATTTTAGTATCCTGTCCTCCAGTGCAGACAGTAGATATAATTGCTTCGATCATTTACTGTTAATGAGAGAGAAGAAAGATAACAAAAGAATTGAAAAGAAACGATCAGAAACTGACAACGTCATGGCAGGAAAAAAGAAAACCGATCAAATGAAAAACTTACAGTATTCAAAACACAATTTAGAAAACTAAAGACTTAGCAAAACCAACACCACCAAAAACTGGGGTGTTCCCATGTGCTCCGGAGGTGTAAGCAGATTCTGCTCCACATGTGGCATTCGTTGTATTGCTCCGACGGTATAAGTTTTAACATGGTGATAAGTCTAAATTGGTTGCATTCGAGGAAAGAGGTTCGGATTGGGATAACGACAATTGGAACATTTTCGAAGTCATCTGTAAAACAGATACCTCATAACGGTCAACAAACTGGTGATGACGTCCGCAACAATTTTGTTGGGATGATTTCAACTTTACCGCTTGGAACTTTTGGTTTCATTACTTCCTTTTGAGCAGAGATCGTCTATCAATTAATATATTAGTCATAAAATTTTTAAATCATTCACTATCATAAAGTTTCTCTTTAATTAACAATAACTCGGATTTTTTTGCTGATGCAATATATGTTGGTATATAACTTCTCATATTGTTGTCTATTTTCAGTAATAGTAGGAAGAGTCCAAATAATACCTGCATCCGAGACAAACACAGATGTATACTATGTGGTGAACGTTCTGGATATTTTAAAGGTACTATACTTGAGACTGTCATCATTTTAAGTACATCTACGGCATTATTTTAGAAGCTATGTGCAAAAATAAGCAATACATTTAGGAGATAACAAAGCATATTATGCCAGCAAAGAAACACAACACAATGGTAAAAAAATTATTAGCAGTTCGCAAGACGTTGCACAAAACCAAACACTGAACAGCACACAACTCGGGTGAAAACATTAGATTTCCATAAGTGTAAAAAATTTGTACACCACTACCGCCTTCCTTAATTTAAGTTGTTCACGCCTAGTCAAATTCGAGATCATGCGATTTTGACAGATAATTCATAAACAGTTAAAAAAAATGAAGGGGTTTCGACACCAACATAAACTCAACAAATTCATTTTAGTGTATGTTAAAAATTAGACACCAGTAGATTATTGATTTTTGAATCTAATAAATCAAATAAGAAGACAAACCAGGGCAACGAACAAAAACTGAGGAAATCGAAGGTAAATTGCAAAAGGAGCGAGACCGGGTACATTGCCAGAGTAAGCGTCTCCTGCTATAGTTGCATTACTCGCCATGCAAATCCACACTCAGCTTTCAAAATGTTACAATCGAGAATAGAACACAATTAGTAAATTTACAGATAAGACGACTATTCTTGCTTTAAAGATATATAAGATTGTGAAGATATGTCGCTAATGAGTTGAGACACAGAAATATCCTATCGGTCAACCATTTTTTTATGGTTACCAAATCCGAATTTGAAACCGAAGCTAGTATATAAAGTTTCACTCCAACTTTGAGTGAATTTTATTCAAGAGACTGTTTATACTTATAGCCACTATTTTGACCTGAACTTATTGGATATAAACAATTGTTTCCTCACACATTTTCATATACATCGCCAGTGGGTTTGTGACATGTTAACTGAAGATTTGTTTACAATGGGTTATCTTTTTTGCAACTCAGGCAATCGATTTCTATGTAAAACAGTTCTGGGTGTATTTGAACAATCTTGTATTTAATTTTTATAGTAGGGTAGATATATAAGGTTCTTTATGTTTCTTATTTCTACGCAATTCAAAATTAGCTTATGATTTTTTTCTAGCAACACTCACACGCTTTACCGATGGGTGAAGTAAAAATCTGGACACCAGGAAATGATGGGATATGTAAAGCTCCACTCACACTCAATGAAGAATATTACATAGGAGGTATTTGAATAAACAATTTATTTAGAGCATTTGTTTATAGAATTTGTAACATTAAATTAAAGTTCGTTTTCTTATAATCTAACGATGGTTTCGTGTCCAAAATTATACCGGTAGTATTTTGCATAGTCATCGTGAAAATATCTATAAAAAAATAGTCTTATATCAAAATTATATGTTACGTTATACAAACTTCAAAGGTGTTTGTATCCTGCTATCTCATATTGTATTTTCTTGTGGTCTCATATTGTATTTTCTTGTAGTGTTCTATTGTATTTTCTGTAGACTCTTATTATATATTTCTTGTGGTCTCATATGGAAATATTATTTTTTGTAGTCTCATATAGTTGGAATATTATTTCTGTAGTTTCAGTAGGAGGTTGTGTAATCTTTTGTTTGTGTAACTGTTGAGGGATCCTGATATAGCAAATCTCAATTAAAGTCAGCATGGCAATATGATAGCTAGCCCACATAAATGAGCAAAAAAGACCAAATAACTGCTCCAAAACAAACAGCAACCAAGGCACATATAAGGGGTTTCTGTGTGTAAACCAAAACATAGTCTCAGCAAATCATACTGGCTTAAAGCAGAAAGACAGTTAGAATAAATAATAATATTTATTAAAAAATCATTTAATTTTGGCCCTTGAGAAACACTCAGCATACAAACGGAATTTTGAGTTCCTGCCTGAGCAAGTCAGCTTGCAACCTTCAGTGTAAGGAAGAACCTTCAATGCGCCAGCCGGGGAATGTGAAGCGAGGGTTCTCCACTTAGGTGATGAGACTAGGCGTCTCATCGGCAGCCAGGTAGTGCAAGGGTCTGCCTGGGGGATAGCCCATGTACTTGTGAAGTAGCAGGGGTCTATCAAACTGGCACTGGAATAAATTTGATAAAATTTGTCCCCGAAATGCTTGGGGATGAATAAAATTTTAAAAATGACCAGTGATAAAATTCCATAAGGAAAACTGAAATAAAGAAAAATATATATCACTAGTTTAAGCTGAGTTGTTTCTCTAGTCATGAAACAATATTGAAGGTGTTAGGAAGGGGAAGGTGGGAGGTAAATTGAATAATAGCACTGTAAAACTCCATCAACTAGTCAGGCTGCTATGAACCAAGAAACTGATTATACAAAGACCATGCAATTGGCTTTACACACAGATTGGACATCTAACATCCAGGGGAGGAGACTGACCTACTGACCCTCAAATAATATACTGCCCTATTTAAGTGTAATCAGTATTAAAGAGATCTGGTATCATATTCTGCTTCCCTCTCCAACAGTGATTGTTTGTGACATGTATCTGATTAAGAAAAGATTAGTGTGCCTCCTAGTGAGATTCCAGTTGTAACTTCAAAGTGTTTTAAAAATGTTAGAATTAACCTCAAGATATAACAAATGGTCTGTGTATGTTAATTAATTGCATCCATGATGTCAGCATCTTTATATCATAAAATAAATACTTGTAAACTGAAATGGCTTTTCTGTTTGTATAAACAATACTTAAATTACATATAAGTAAATATTATCTAAAAAATAAGTTGTAAAAACTTTTATTCAAAATTACAAAAACGTCGTATCTAAATTCCTTATTGGTAATAAATAAAACATGAAATCTGAAGATAAAGGAATATACATATGAAACAGTGAATTACCACTTAACTCAAATCTTGTATTGCTATACAAATTGTATAATGTCATTTTAGGAATTATAGACAAAAGAACTGGCAAACTTCAGACTTATTTGTGTAATTTCCGGAGAAAGGTATCGGAATTAAAAGATTGTCAGAAAAGAATGATAGCTGAAAATATGTTTGATTGCAATTGTAAGGTATTGACACTTTTTTGTTTTTAGAAATCTAGTAACCATATGAATGGTATATCATCTATATTTTCACAAGTACTTAGAGATAAAAAAAAAAAAAAAAAAAAAAAAAAGAAGGTTTTTTTTACTTATCAACAGTGGCATAAATTGAATAGGATATTTTATGTTCCGTGTGGAAATATATTTATTTTCCCATAATCAGGCAATTGTTTTTTTTTTCAAAAAGTAAAACAGAACTAAATATTTATTTATTTACCCTCGATCCGACATCCTTTCGATGCTGTTACATATATTTTAGCATTGCACAAGGTCATGCGTTTCCCAAACTTTTTATGACTTCTTTACACTAAACCCGATGGAATTGTTCTGATTTCTACATCAGTCTGGTAGAACATACGCAATTATTAGTTGAAATTGGCTTTGAACTAGTTTCAGTAACTGCAAGTTCGGCGATTTGTGTCTATTGATTTTATGTTTGTTCTTTTTGTGCATCGGATTAATCCTTTTAAAATCAGCCATTTGTAAGTGAGTTTAAGCTTATTATGTTGCGCTGTTACACCACTGTTCCATGTGAAAGGGGGCGAGTCTCGTGAACATGTTTAACCCCGCCAGATTATGTATGTGACTGTTCCAACAGTGAAGTATATAAGGGGCCAATGTAATTGTTCTTTTAATCTTATTTAAAGCTGTACATTCATTTATGAGAAAAATACAAAAACTAAGATCAAGTTCTAAACCGTAAACATTTACATGTGAATTGTAATATCTTAAATTTCATGGTTTGGTGCGCGGAAAACACACTTAAATTCACACAGAAAAATATGTACCGTGCGTCATGGTTATTCGTTCCTATAGGAGCACGTATTGATGAGTTCTACAAAATCTTATTTCATAAAGGCATGTAACTGAATAAAGCAAATATTCATAAAGCAAGTCACCATATAAGTGCAGCTTGTCCAAAAAACAAAACAATTGTTACACACGACAAATAATGAATCCACAAAATACCTTATGTGTATTTACAATATTTATGTTATTCCAACTTAAAGCGTTGAATATTCGTTCAAAACAACGAAGTAATAAAATACAAAGAAGCCAAACAAAACATATAGACCATATGGGCAAACTGAAAAGAGGGGAGGGCAAATTTCTAGAAGGGAAAACAAAATATACCTTCTGTAGTCTTGTTGTCTAGTTAGTGGTGTAATTATTCAGTATCCTCTATCATTTACACTTATTATTTGGAATTATAATATTTCCAAAAAGTGGAGTATGAAATTGCACCTGTTCCATATGCCAGAGTCAAAATGAAACACAAACTGACCAAAAGAAAAGGAACAAAAAGACCAACAACATGTCACAAAAACTACACAGAAAATTGCACTGAAATCTAGGTGCAAAGCGAAATTCATGAATATAAATGGGCGTTTAGTTGTAAAACCACAAATCGTACGTCACATCAGGAACATTTCGGTTTTCATTTATGACATTGATATTGAATAACAGTCAATCATGTGTGGTCTACAAAGCTTTCAGAAGGAAGACTTTAAAACCCATTTGTTCAATAGCTTCCTTGTAATCAGCAACATTCTATCAAGTGAATTATGAAAAGATCTCCAACAAAAAATTTTGATACATCGGCAGTCATGGAATTTATGATTTAAATCAGATATAGTATGAAATTCAAAACAGTGTAGTTGTGGCCATTGATTGACACATTAAAATCATTCATTGACTGGGACAATTTAGGTGAACATTTGTATGTAACGACCAATGCTCACTATGTACTTTTTAAAGACACTTAAACTATGGGGTCACCAAAGGTTCTCAACACCTAAATAAAGTAATTCGAAAAATTAATCAGAAATAACACGATATTTTGATTTATATCAATTATATAAATCAAAACACAAAGGTTATTCCCGATTAATTTTTCGAATTATTTTATAATTAAAGGCGTTAAGAAACCTTTGTTGACCCCACAGTTTAAATGTCTATCGTAGGTACGTCATGAACAGTGGTTGTTACAGACAAACGTTCACGTAAATTGTCCCAGTCAATGGATGATTTTGATGGGTCAATCAATGGCCACAGCTACACTGTTTTGAATTTCATACTATATTGATAGCTATAGCGTTGTCCATGGTCAAACATTTTGATTGAATGATTGATTGAACGATAATTGATCGATTGACTTATTGATTGCTTGATTGATTGATTGATTGATTGATTGATAAACTGATTTATTAAATAACTTAATGGGCCTTTCTACATATTTCAGACACCTGAATGTTTTCAAGACTGTTGAAGAGGAGTACATGTTTTTGGCAGACTGCAACCGATCTGCGTTTAGCTTATGATAAACGAACTCATCATAAAGTATCATTATGACGTTGGGCATAAGGCAGCCCTGTGTATTACATTCTCGCTTTATCAATCACCTATTGTATGAACTATTAGTTTTATAAAACAAATATTGAAACTGTTGTGCTAGTGAAATTTGCCAAACTGCTGTAGAAAACTACAGTCGAACCATCATAGTCAAAATGAAAGAAAACAGTGTCTAAAATCCTATAAAACTTAAACACTTCTTTTTACAGCTAGTGCAATATTGCATTTCTGTTGAACAGTTTGGTTTGATAAAATCAATTGCAATTGGGTCGGCATTTTGAATCAACTGTAATAGGCGAAGAGCAACACTAACAGTCAAGTCACAGAAATAATATATCACTATTTACACCAAGATGTCGTTAAATAAAATTTGTCACCCTACATTTATCAATAACTAAACTCATCATAGATACCAGGACTAAATTTTGTATATACGCCAGACGCGTGTTTCGTTTACAAAAGACAGGCAAAATAAAGTATGAAGTTGAAGAGCATTGAGGACCAAAATTCCTAAAAGTTTTGCCAAATACAGCTAAGATAATCTATGCCTTAGGTAGAAAAGCCTTAGTATTTCAAACAATTCGAAATTTTGTAAACAGTTAATTTATAAATATAACCATATCAATGACAATTCGTGTCAGCACAAAAAGTGCTGACTACTGGGCTAGTGATACCCTCGGGGAAATAAATCTCCACCAGCAGTTGCATCGACCCAGTGGTTGTATACATATGGTCAAGTCGCTTATGACCCCCTTCTGAACTTTTGAAAGCAACTATTCTGACTTGACAATGATATCTTGGTGTAAATAAGACACTCATACGGGCTAACGCCCTCATATGTATATTTAATACATGTAACATGAATTAAATAATATTTGTTGTTTTATGTTGGTTTTTTTTTTAAACAAGTCATGTGTTCTGTAATATAACTATGTTTCCTCAAAGCCACATTTATACTAATTAAATATTTAGTGTTTGAAAACCAAAACAGCGGTCTATACAGAACATTCGTAACATCATTCAGAGAAGTTCAAAAATAGATACATCATTGTCATAAGTACGATTGTATACATGTAATGATACTTTATGATGATGGTAGTAACTTTTTATACGACCACAAAATTAAGGTCGTACATTTTGTGGTCGTATTTTTTAGGTCATATAGTGATATGACGTTGTTTGTCATAGTGTTTTGTACTGTTGCAATTATTGTCGATAATCGTCGGATAATATCTTTTATAAAAAATAAACGACTGAGAATCTTGGTAATAAATCTATATTATAATGTCTTTAAATCGCTGCATAAATTATAAACAAGCATCTGGCTTAAACAATAGGGAATTGATATTTCGGCAATAACAGATCCTTTTAAATAGTTATCATCGTGCTCCTATCCTGTATGACTATGGGTTCCAAAAAGAAAACGGTTGCGTTCGGCTTTAGGAAGATATCTGAAATAAATTCTCCCGACTTTTTGAACATTAATTTCACGTACAGTTGAATCTGCTTGTAACGTTCAAATTAAAACTTTTATACTTTTGAAGAAAATGAGAAAATTTAGATTTAGAATTTAGAAATTCTGTATGTTAAAAAAACTAATTCTGGTCGATTCCAGCGTATGTCTCATCCTCGTGTAGCGCATTTATAAAAAGAAAAATGAAACAAAAGGTTATTAGGTCCTATCATCATTCATTTAAGGGGGTAGACCTTGGTTCAGGGAGATAACTCTTTAAATCAGTTAAGCGTTTGTAAAAGTCAAGTTCATCAATGTATTTTAAGCATTTACCAGAAACAGATTTAAAATAATCTATGTAATCTAGATTTTTGAAAATGGTTGACACAAACGTACTGATGATTTTGAGAGTTATTTCCCTTAACCTAGGTCTACCTCCTTAAATGAGCATTTTTAAGATTGTCCATTCATGCCAAATTTAACATAATACTAACACAAAGTCGGTTCAACCTTGATCATGGGACGTCATAGTAGAAAGTCAAATTACAAAACCACTGAACTCCGAGGAAAATTCGTAGCGGAAAGTCCTTAATTAAATGGCAAAATCAAAAGCTCAAACACATCAAACGAATGGCAAACAATTGTCATATTCCTGGCTTATATCAGACATTTTCTTATGTAGAAAATGGTGTATAAAACCTGGTTTTATAGCTGGCTAAACCTCTTACTTGTATAACAGTCGCCATGAAATTCGATTATACTTACAAAGATGTGCGAGACGTATTAACTACATTAACATTGTTATCGTTTCCCAGTCCCATCATAATCTCAAAGCAAGAAAAGTAAATGTGATATAACCTCGATTCTCTTTTTTAATATTTTGATATTGGAGAGTGGTTAAAAACATAATATTTAATTTATTAACATCTTTATTGTAACACCTTATATTAATTATAACTAAACAAAACATTTGGCCTTACTGATATATCTTTATCTTTTATTACACCTTTTTTACAGTGCGCATCTGTTTTATGGTCTTTTTTGTGGCTTACTTGTCAAAACCTTAAAATTATGTGTTTGTTTAAAATTGCAAATTATAAATTCTTGGATACACTTAGTCTGAAACGCTAAAACCGAAAACATTTAAAGTCACGAATTCATAAATACGTCAGTGTCACCTACCGAATTTTTTCACAACCGGGTGTATACTTACACGTAACGAGCATCATGACGGGTGCCAGTCTATTTTTATGCCCAATTTATGGGCATTTTGTTTTCTGGTCTGTGCGTCCGTCTGTTCGTTCATTCGTTTGTTTGTCCGTTCGTCTGTTCGTCCGTTCGTCCCAGGAAAAAGTTTTTGGTCGAGGTAGTTTTTGATGAATTTGAAGTCCAATCAACTTGAAACTTAGTGCACATGTTCCCTATGATATCATCTTTCTAATTTTAATGCCAAATTAGAGATTTTCTCCCATTTTCACGGTCCATTAAACATAGAAAAGGATAGTGCGGATGGGGCGGGGCATCCGTGTACTGGGGACACATTCTTGTCTACGTATGAGTTGAATGTTCTTTGTGGTATCTTTCGCCTCTTTTTTTAATTTGTAGAGCTATTCGACCAAAATAAACAAACAAAGAATCCATCTCTAATAATCTCTGATTGAGGGAGTTGCAATTGAGACCGTTGTTTCTTAATAATTACTAAAAATTTCTATGTCATATCAGAAGCACTGACTACTGAGTTGATGATCACCTAGAGGACTAACAGCCCAACTTCAGCGGTATGCATCCAGCGCTAGAAAATGAAAATCACGTCTGAAGCGCTTTTCTTGAATTAGCCATCACCAGGAAAGCTCAAACCACACATAACTGAAGGCCAATGATTATTAGTACTTAATTTAAACACGAAGAGCTACATATAATAATATGACCAAATTAGTCCATGTTTGTTTGTACATTTGCTCTTAAGATAACCCGACTTATCACAGGACACTTCCTCTTCTGTAATCATTTATTTCAAACTATTTGTAAACTTTTGTAGATTACATAATCTTTCCCTCTATCATTGTGTGTATCATATCACTGTCGCATGTATAGATATGAATATAGGAGGAACCAAAGTACAAAAAAGTCGTTATATTGAACCATTTGACTCTGTCCTAAAATAAGTTTGTTTTTTTACAAAAACAGTTTTTATTTTATGCGTTTGAATTTTAATATTATCATTATCATTTTGATGATATGAATATCTCAAGTAGCACACTTTTAAACCTCTTTGACATTTGAGTGTGACAGTTATTTTAGAGTATTTTTATTTTAGTTAGAAACCCTCAGAGTAGAAACCACATTATGCAGTTAAAAAAAATGTCGGTCTTTGTCAATCTTATCTTTTAGAATTTAGAGTAACGCCAGTCTGTATCTACTAAAGCTATATGAAGTTAAACTGAGAAATACATGACATGCCATCCAAAACAATAGTTGACTTTGTGTACTTATATGAAGTGTCAATCAAAAGATAATGCAATCGTAATAAATATTTAGATATTACATAATATTTACTCTTGGTGAAAATTTCACAATACCTGATAGAAAATCCGACCTTTTATCACGCAGGGGTTATGTATGATAAAAAATAAACATGCTATAGTTACATGTTTTAAGTGTCCGTCTTTTGGGTCTCATGATTAGTTTGATTTTGATTTGAAAAATACGAATTTAATATAATGATTAATAAAACTATGAGACAAATTTTCGAAATAGAATGAAAGGTCTTTAGAAATTTACTCTAAATTACTAACTGTCATAATCATGCATGGCTTTTGAAATGTTCTGTTTTGTTGATTCAATATACAGTAGTTGTACTAATCTCAAAATGTACCCAGGTACAATACCTTTGTTTGTCCTGATTAATAAAATTATGAGACGAAAATAGATGAAAGGTCTCCTAAACTGAGTTTACTCTATACGGAAGCCGATAAGGGCCATTCAAAAAAAAAATTATGTCGTAATTACGACATAGCATGTCGTAATTTCGACATACGTAATTACGACATAGCATGTCGTAATTTCGACATAACATGTCGTTATTACGACATCGCTATGTCGTAATTTCGACATAACATGTCGTTATAACGACATCGCTATGTCGTAATTTCGACATATCATGTCGTAATAACGACATCGCTATATATAAAAGAATATGTATTATGATTGCCAAGAGACTAAATGACACAGAAATTAACAACTATAGGTTATCATTATGCCCCCAATAATTAGAAAAGCCCCACATAGTCAGCTATAAAAGAGGGGGGAAAGATACCAGAGGGAGAGCCCCCGAAATGCTGTGTGGCAGAGTGTGTTATTAATTAATTATTAGCTCCCTTGGTAAAACTCCAAATTTCATATTTAATGTATTTCATTGTTAAATAATTTACATGAAGCTTAATAAGTACATTTTTGTTAATTGCATAGACTTTGCTATTTGAATTCATTGGTTAAAGATATTTATTTATATTGTAAAGTTTAATATTTGCATCGTCGCAAAATCTTTGGTTACCTTCTTTGAATAGATTCAGTGAGAAACTTATATATTTTATAGATCCCATGTAATTATACCGACCGTGTATGGGAGGTCTAACATTCAATCCTACCGAGAAAGTCAAGCTATCCATCTCCCTACAAGTAAGTGCAAACTTCAAAGCTTTTTGCAATAAGGTTGAATTGATGTATTGGTTGCTCTATTTCTACTATCAAACGTTGGGCACGATGTTCTTACAACGCCTAGGATTTAAAACAGAATCTTCGAAATTTCATCCGCAAAACAATATAAAAATAAAAATGTTAGAAAACACGAAACAATATTGTAACAAATTCAATATATGTTTTAAATTATGTTTTTACAGCTCTTGATCATATACTAAGTAATATTTAGTTTATTTGAGGATTAAGATAAGAAAGCTATGTGAAAAAAACGGATGTCCAACGTTACATTTATGAAAAACTGTTTTAACTCTTATGTATAGTGATCCTATTTCTTATTCTCTGATCTTCTTCATTCTTGGCAGGAACAACGACATATGTTGGTTCTCTGTGCCGTTAAAGCCGTTATTTTGCCAAATTTCATTTGACTCGGTGGCTGCATATTAAGCTGGAATAAGAAAAATGTCCAACGACGTTTTTCATTAACTCAACGACTGAAAGTGAATTTTATAAGTAGATATAGCAGAAAATGAATAAAAAGAGTAAGACAATAATAATATCTAACAAAAGTACAAATATTTGCCTCATGTGAGTTCAAATATTGCTGATTCAAATAAAATCTTCTCTACACAGTCGTTTTTCAAACGGTAGCCATTTTGTCCAAGTTGGTATTTCATTTTTCAAAGCAGTTAACGCGTATTTTCTATAATTGATAAAAACAAAAGTTAGATACACGAAGAGTAAAAAATGCCAAGATTCTTTACTTATTACCTACATATTTGGGTCTTAAAGGAATAAAATGCTTCCACACATTACAAAACGGTAGCCAATTTGTCCAAACGTCTGAAAACGTCTAAAATCCTAAAGACGCTAATTTCCGACGTTACATGTGCTAAAGTTTCAATTAAATGTTCATGATAATTAAAACAAATCGTGTTATGAAATTTGGAAAAAGAGGTTGATGATTGCTGCCGAAAAAAAAAGAATAGTGCATGTTGCTATAGACTCCGCCCGGGGACATAGGTTCGACACAGGTTAAATTTTGCAATTTTTATTAATCGTTTATAGCTTTTAACGATTTATTTAAAAGAATTGGGAAATGGGGAAAACATCCCATTACATGAACTTCGTCCAACTTTTGCAAAGACAAATTGGAGACACCAAGACAGTCCTCTAAATGTAAAATGCGAATTGAAATTTATGTTACGGAAGTAATCCGAAATAGATCATTTAAAGTCGTCACTTCAGTAAGGTGCAATCACCAATATTAAAAGACTTAATACCAGTTCACGGAATGTTTTACTTCGCAATTTGTCCTGCTATTCATGTTATAACGGTCGTGATGAAAATAATTCCTGTACTAGCGAAGCCGGAACTTTTCGTCAATATAAACTTGTGCATGAAATGGAGGTAATTGAAAGACGAATCCCAAACAGCAACGAAAACCGTTTCATCGAATTAATAAAAACCCGGGATTATATTTGCCGTTTTCGCGGACGATCCAGGAGTAGATTACTATATTTTAGAATGTATATAAGAAGTTAAACGCTATAGATGACTTGGGAAATAATTCTCAAGCAATCTAATTAAAATATAGATATCCGATTTCGTTATACTACGTTACTACTCATATGTAGTAACGGTAGTATAACGAAATCGGAGATCTATATTTTAATTAGATTGATTCTCAAGCCAAGGTTCAAGTAATTGAAGGGGTGTATTTCGACAACTTATGTGCCAGGGAAAATACAAATCTATTCAAATTTAACCAAGGGTAAAAATGTTCGATTTACTTGCAGAGTGTCAGATATATTTGTATTGGTTGAATTAAAATATAGAAATTTTACAATGACAGATGATATGCACCTTAAAAGTTAAACATCCTATGATAAAACAAAAATATGGAAAACCGTATACATGTACTTCCGTCCCATCTTTCCTTCCTACATTACTTGCGACAGTACTGCATTTTTAGTTGAAATATCTTAAAGGGTAAACATTATTAAATCGATTTCCACAACTCAGGTAATTTTTGATAAAATGACATCACAAAACGAACAGAACCAGAATCAACCAACAATATAAAAAACGAATAAAACTTGCAAAAATTAAACGAATTCAAAGTCAAGAACCCTCTTCGACGCCGCATGTTTTAAAAGTCTAACGTCGTGTTGTAGGAATGTCGTGCCCAACATTTGAAAGTAGAATTAGAGCTATCAATACTTCAATTCACCCTTATTACAAGAAGCCATGTATTTTGCGCTTATGTAAAGGGAGATGGTGTGCTTGGCATGCAATGTCAGTCCTCATATATTTCCACGTCTTATTTGTTTATTTCAAACTTGTCTGGCTGTACAGCCCTTCCACGACAGGTAACTTATTCAACTTACACGGGATTTTAAAAATATATAAGTTTCTCACTGAAGGTATCCAAAGAAGGTAACCAAAGATTTTGCGACGATGCAATATCAATAAAAAATCTTTAACCAATGAATTCAAATAGCAAAAGCTATGCAATAAACAAATATATACTTATTAAGCTTCATGTAAATTATTTAACAATGAAATACATTAAATATGAAATTTGGAGTTTTACCAAGGGAGCTAATAATTAATTAATAACACTGTCTGCCACACAGCATTTCGGGGACTCTCCCTTTGGTATCTTTCCTCCCTCTTTTATAGCTGACTAATCGGGGGCTTTTCTAATTATTGGGGGCATTATGATGACCTATAGTTGTTAATTTCTGTGTCATTTAGTCTCTTGGCAATCATAATACATATTCTTTTATATATATCGATGTCGTTATTACGACATAGCTATGTCGTTTTAACGACATAGTGATGTCGTTATTACGACATGATATGTCGAAATTACGACATAGCGATGTCGTTATAACGACATGTTATGTCGAAATTACGACATAGCGATGTCGTAATAACGACATGTTATGTCGAAGTTACGACATGCTATGTCGTAATTACGACATGCTATGTCGTAATAACGACATAAAATATTTTTTTTGAATGGCCCTTATCGGCTTCCGTAACTCTAAACTACTAACTGTTGTATGGTATTTAAATTCTCTTTTTTGTTGTTGCAATACAGTCGGTTTTTTTAATTTCAAAATGTACTTAGATATAATATTTGGTATACATTGTTTTATCATGAAAAGTTACTGACCAAGTTCAAATTGTGTGTTGGTCTGATGATTTTGTGCAGCGTAATGGTCCTTGGACACTTTTTTTTTCGTCATGCTTGAAGATATCGACTTGATATTTGTTTACACCATGACAAGTTATATATTAAGTTAACATTGTGTTCCAGTACAATTCATTTTTTACCGTAGGGCTATATATTGCCATGCAATAATCAAAGAATGCTTGTTATCATTCTTTTTTCGTCAGTCATGATTTATCAGTGTTTTCATATGTTTCGGAGTCAAATTTTAACCTAAAATTCGTCAAAATATTAGGATGATTGGTTAGTCTTTATAAGCCCATACAGGATTGCCAAAAAGCAACCTTCGGTTCGAAAGTAAGCAAGAAAAATACAATTGCCTTATTTATAACAATGAAATATATGATTTCCATTTGCCCAATGCGTTATTATGCAGTAATAATTGTTTTATGTACGCGCAGTGGAGGATCCAGGGGGAGGGTGTCCGTGAGTTGGAACCCCCCTTTTTTTTGGACGATCAATGCATTTGACTGGGGACATGTAGTTGGAACCCCCCTTTGTCCTGGGTTAGGAACCCCCTTTTAGAATGGCTGGATCCGCCCCAGGCCAATAGTTTTGAAACACAAATTAAAAATAATAAGGGAAAAAGCTAAATAAAAAAAAATAAGACCCATCAAGGCCAAATAAATTTAAATGCGTTGAAACCTTAGCTTAAATGTATTTCCGTCTGTGCATGTGCTACTTAAATGATAATTATTATCTAGAAATGATAACAAGTTAGATTATATTGACTGAAGGTGTGACAAAGACTTTAACAAGAGGTTATCCATTGATTAGTTAAACAATTTTATAGCAATAATCTGGTCTATTATCAAATTTATCAGTTATCAACATAATATTGTAGATATGTCCTAAGGAATGTTATGGAAAGAAACTGATATATGTACACATCAATTCACGTAGTAAACCCATTGAAAAGGATAGATTTAGAATGTTTCAAAATGAATAAGTTCAAATCGCTTATTGATAACCGTTTTTATTTTGAGAAAGATTCGTGCTTAACTGAAGAAAAAAAAAGATTGTTGGTTACAATGTCATATTTTCAACATTTGTATACATTAATTATATACAATGGGTTGAAATGCAAGTATGTAAAACATCAATAATGATATTTATTTTACATAGACATAAGAAACTAGTTTAAAATTAGTTAAAACAATAATAATTAAATGCAGTACTTCTGGAATGAACATGTGCATCATATTACTAGTATTAGATGTAATAGTATTGCAGTGAAACCCGAGACTGGTGTTCAGTCAGTGGTATTTTTAGTCGTTTATTGAGTTTTGTCCCGAGTTATATGATGAAACTTTTACATCAACACTTCGCATGTTCGCTGGTAAATCGTTGACATGCGCCTGTTATTACTTCCGAACCGGTACTGCTGCTAGTAGACTATCAGTTTCAATAGGTACCAAGCGCCCAAAAGACAGTACCTTAAAAAAAAATGACAGACAGCAACCACTTACAGTTGACATCAGAAATACAGGTGTCTTGCAATATAAACGCGGTATGGTAGATATTTCAAAAGTGTATGCAACCTGTTAAGCTGTCAATACCACAGGAATGTATTATTTTTCATGTAACAAGTGACTCAACAGAATATATCGAATAAACATGTAAAAGCTATCATCAAGTTGAAACAAAAGATAGATGGAGTGATCTAGTTCTTATGAATGTAGCTTTATTTCCTACCATGATGAAAGAGAGATAATTCAAACTTTTTCAGGCGACGAACTCTTATGCAGGAGCTTTTTAAAAATACACTAGAACACACCCGTGATATCACGGGTACGTGACTGAATTATAGTATATAACTATGCGCAAGCCTTATTTTAGTATTAGTATTGTCATCTGATAAAGTCATGCCGATTATAAGATACACAGTTTTTCTCTGCTTTCAAGTCTTTCTGTTTGAACCCGTCGAACTGAAACAATAATATTAATTATTTGGAAAACAAAAGGTCCTGGAATGGAGTATTTTTTAATCAACAGCATTGTCCTGTATAAGTTATAAATACAGTTGAATTCTTTGCTTCGCTGTTTTACGTCATGCCCACTAACAAATTGAAAACTGTACCTATACGCCTTATTTTTAGTCCAGATTTTTAGCATTCGTATTGTTATTTTAGAAAGTCTTACTAATTAAAATACTACAATAGGTAACAATTTGACAATTTAGTAGTGTCAACCCTGTGGTTATGACCCGTGTATATAGCATATTAATCCTGAACACAACGTTTGGTGGTGCGCCTGTCAGATGCGGAACGTACAGATAAGGTAATAGGTAACAGGTGAATATACTATTGGTATCGGTAGCGGATTCGACCCGGAACTTCTTAATTATTGGCAATATTAATTACATGGAAAACAAAAGGGCCTGGAGTGGTGTAATTTTTAATCTACACCTTTGTACTATATTAGTTATATATAAAGTTGAATTCTGTGATTCGTCGTTTTTACGTGATGACGGCTAACAAATTGGACCTCGTAATTTTAGTATTATAGATGTACTAAACTTTAATAAAGGTTTTTAGATTTTAAGAATTGATGAATAAATCAGATTTATTTACACTTCCTGGCACAGCCAAATTTAGCAAAAGTGTTATTAAAAACTTTTTAATACATATGTTACTATGATTTGTACCGTAGTCATATATATCAGTATTCATTATTCATGATATATATATATATGTCGTGTACAAGTTGCGATTTTGTACAGGTTATAACATGTACAAAAATATTGTACATGTTATAACTTGTATAATGCAAAAATACAAGTTATAACATGTACAAAAGTACCTCGTACATGTTATAACCTGTACAAAATATTGCTTAAAAATGGTTTTAACTTGTACAAAATCGAAAAATAAGGATATGTTTCTATTATAGCAACAGATGTTATTGACCTCAATAATATTTTCATAACTTTTTTATTATTCCTTCATGTTAGTGTGTTTTGTCCTTTTTTGATACAGTTAATGTCCAGGGGTCGGTATTACGATGCATTCCTGAGACTTGTCATAAGATATATCTTAGGACATGTCTTATGATCCTCTTATGACTATCTTTGGACATATCTTTATTTGATGAATTATAATTGTGAGTGTCCACTTTGAAGGCAAAAGTAAAATAATTTTATTCTAGTTGACACTAAAAGACATAAGAGGATAGCCAGGACTGATGTGTCTACAAATAAAATTGGGAATGGAAATGGGGTATGTGTCTAATAGTCAACAACCAGCCAATGGAGCAGACAACATCCAAAGGACACAAATACATGCTTTCAAAGTAGAGGATGTATATTTTAAACATCAAAATGACATTCGCCTCATGCAATGATCTTATAGTTTATAAACAAAATTGAGTTATAAATTTACATAAGTCATGCTGAAGGCCAAAAATGTTGAAGAGTAGATCCAAAGATATTGATAATGAAGCGTGGTCCAATGAAAACTATTTCAGCTCTCTCTTGCTTTTACAGAGTAAGCATATAGACATTGTTTTAGTATTTAGTTAGATATAGGAAGGTGTGATTGTTTTAGTCTTTGCATGCTATAAAACGAGAGGGAGGAGTATTACCCAAAATTATTAGGCATCGTTCTTTAAATTTTTTGAAGAATTTAGTTTCTAGTATATAATGTAATTGTCATTGAGGAAATGCAAGCTTTTAGTCAATAGTGTAGCACTTATTTAAGACATGATGGACCATATAAAACATACAATCACATGAAAACACATTTTGCCAACATAAGTCATGAAATATATATTTCTGAAACTTTGTAATCATTGTCCTCTACAGAAAAAGACACCTTCAAGCCTATTTATTGTTGTTCTTTATGCATTGGTGAATTTAAAAGTATATTTTACTTCATTAAGATTTATCTTAAATTTTGTACAAGTTAAAACCATTTTTAAGCAATATTTTGTACAAGTTAAAACCATTTTTAAGCAATATTTTGTACAGGTTATAACATGTATGAGGTACTTTTGTACATGTTATAACTTGTATTTTTGCATTAAACAAGTTATAACATGTACAATATTTTTGTACATGTTATAACCTGTACAAAATTGCAACTTGTACACGACATATACATGTACTCTTATTGCACGTTTGTTTATCATACATGCTGTAGTTAAGTGGATGTTCATAGTCTAGTCCATGACACTGTGTAGTCTCTTACGAAAATTTATACTGCAACTAGTTGTGTTTTTCGCTATTTTACGAAATTTTCCTTTTATCTAACTGACTGATGATTTCCTTTCTCAGCACAGTAGAGCGATGTGAAATCGCTTAAAACTAAGGGCACACGGGCCCGTTGTCGATGAAATTAACAACGTCGTAATAGCTAAAATAGCGAAAATAGATTATCGATTCATTGGTAATCTCGTTGATATGACCAACGATAATCTCTAATTACCGCTATTTTCCCTATGATGACATTGTTAATTTCATTGACTTTATCTTGTCTTTCCTATGTTTCAACACAAGTTGCAGTTCTGAAAGACTGACACATAACTGTATTGTGGGTTGGTTGAGGGCTAACAATTGTTTATATAAATAGAGCCTCTCAAGAGCCTGTATCGCTCACCTGACTCTATTTGGGTTTTTGAAATCATATTAAAAAAGATAAAATTTGGCTACAAAGTAACAACACCTGGCAAGCACCTCATAAATGAAATGAACATTCGTGCTAAGTTTGGTTTCATTCAATTCAGTGGTTCTCTAGAAGAAGACTTTTGTATGCATTTCCAATAGGTCCTATGTAAAACTAAGCCCCCCGCTGTCGGCCATCTTGGATGTTGGATTGGAGACATAGTAACAACACTTGGTCAGTATCTCATAAGGAACATTCATGCTATGTTTGGTTTCATTCCATTCAGTGGTTCTCTAAAAGAAGTCATTTGTATGCATTTCCCATATAGGGTCCTATGTTAAACTAAGTCCCCCCACTGGCGGCCATCTTGGATGTTGAATCGGCTACAAAGTAACAACACTTGGTCAGCATCTCATAAGGAACATTCATGCTGTTTTTGATTTCATTCCATTCAGTGGTTCTCTAAAAGAAGACATTTGTATGTATTTCCCATAGGGTCCTATGTTGAACTAAGTCCCCCCTACTGGCACCCATCTTGGATGATGGATCGGCTACAAAGTAACAACACTTGAACAGTACCTCATAAGGAACGTTCATGCTATGTTTGGTTTTATTCCATTCAGTGGTTCTCTAAAAGAAGTCATTTGTATGCATTTCCCATATAGGGTCCTATTTTAAACTAAGTCCCCCACTGGGGGCCATCTTGGATGTTGAATCGGCTACAAAGTAACAACACTTGGTCAGCATCTCATAAGGAACATTCATGCTATTTTTAATTTCATTCCATTCAGTGGTTCTCTAAAAGAAGACATTTGTATGTATTTCCCATCGGGTCCTATGTTGTACTAAGTCCCCCCACTGGCAGCCATCTTGGTTGATGGATCGGCTACAAAGTAACAACACTTGGTCAGCACCTCATAAGGAACATTCATGCTATGTTTGGTTTCATTCCATTCAGTGGTTCTCTAAAAGAAGTCAGTTGTATGCATTTCCCTTAGGGTCCTATGTTATACTAAGTCCCCAACTGGTGACCATCTTCGATGATGGATCGGCTACAAAGTAACAACACTTGGTCAGCACCTCATTAGGAACATTCATGCTATGTTTGGTTTCATTCCATTCAGTGGTTCTCTAAAAGAAGTCATTTGCATGAATTTCTCATAGGGTCCTATGTTAAACTAAGTCCCCCGCTGGCGGCCATCTTGGATGATGGATCGGCTACAAAGTAACAACACTTGGTCAGCACCTCATAAGGAACATTCATGCTATGTTTGGTTTCATTCCATTCAGTGGTTCTCTAAACGAATTAATTTGTATGCATTTCCCATAGGGTCCTATGTTAAACTAAGTCCCCCCGCTGACGGCCATCTTGGATGATGGATCGGCTACCAAGTTACAACACTTGGTCAACACCTCCTAAGGAACATTCATGCTATGTTTGACCAGTCTCATTCCATTCAGTGGTTCTCTAATGGAAGTCATGTGTATGCATTTCCCATAGGGTTCTATGTTAAACTAAGTCCCCCGCTGACAGACATCTTGGATGATGGATCGGCTACAAAGTAACAACACTTGGTCAACATCTCATAAGGAACATTCATGCTATTTTTGATTTCATTCCATTCAGTGGTTCTCTAAATGTAAAATGTTAACGACGACGACGACGGACGACGGATGCCAAGTGATGAGAAAAGCTCACTTGGCCCTTCGGGCCAGGTGAGCTAAAAAAGAAGATGTGGTATGAATGGTAATGAGACAAATTTCCACAAGAGACCAAAATGACACAGAAATTAACAACTATAGGTCACCGTACGGCTTTCAACAATGAGCAAATCCCATACTGCATAGTCAGCTATAAAAGGCCCCGAAATGACAATGTAAAACAATTTCAAACGAGAAAACTAACGGCCTAAATTATATATAAAAGATGAACGAAAAACAAAAATGTAACACATTAACAAACGACAACCACTGAATTACAGGCTCCTGACTTGGGACAGGCACATACATACAGAATGTTGCGGGGTTAAACATGTTAGCGGGATCCCAACCCTCCCCTAACCTGGGACAGTGGTATAACAGTACAATATTAGAAAGAAATATAAAAATCAGTAGAAAAAGGCTTAACTCATCAGATGGATAAAAATACAAGGGGACATGGACAGGTACTTGTACATCCCAATAACAAAATTAAAAGACACTAGGTACAGATTTGAGAGTACTCGCAGTTAACTTACTGCTAATTCAAAGGCTCTAATAACTAACAAAAGTCATGCATATTACCCGTCTTGTCATTCTTTCTTCGAGCCTGAAATTTAGTGGTTGTCGTAAATTAAAGTTGCTGTTAGTCGTATTTGTTTTTCGTTAATCGTTTTTCTCTTTTGAATTGTTTTACATTTGTCATTTCGGGGCATTCTATAACTTTCTATGCACTATTGAGTATGTTGAACGCCGTCCGACAGGGTTTGCGAAAAATACGGTCAATTCTACTGTCGATCATGCCAGCTGTTAATACCGGTAAATATTGGTAAATGTGATCAATACTGAAGTCAGCCAAATACTGGTCAACTGAAGAAAATGCTACCAAAAAACAAGATTCTCCCCCGGGCCTATATCAACAGGATAATGCAGCATTCTATGGAGATGTAAAGAGAAGTCACGACCATGATTGACCATTGGTTCGACATCAAAGATCAAAAGAACAACGAGTAAAATATAGATAAGATAACTAAACGAACAATTCAAGTTGAATATAGATATATAAAAAGGGAAATAAGCCCAGGCTGTACACCCTGTGTGATAAAGATGTTTTTGTAATGGAGGCGATAAGCCTACTCCACAAAAAAGTATATTGATATTTCAAAGATAATATTAGTCATTTAAATTTTTTTTATCATTAAATTCTAAATAAACAGGGTTCCAGGAAATGGTCTAGATCTCTTATGGGTTTGTGTTCAAGAAACACAAATACAAACTTTTCCTAATAACACAAATTGTTAACGCTGCTTTCATTATCATACACTGCTAAAAAAAACTCGTTTCGCAAATCGGCATATTCTGGGCATTCTAACAACACATGTTTTTCATATTCAATTATTGCTATAAATGATAACTTTTTACCACAATTAAAACAAACCTTTCATTTCTATCTATACCTTTATATTTGCCATTTTCAATTCTAATATTGGACAAACACCTGCTCTAAATTTAGCATAATATGCACTTCTGTATTTACCAGACAGATATTTTTTTGTAATATTCTTTACAAACCACAAAAATGTCAGCATTCAGCTTATAAGCTAACTAAACCTTTAAACAGACTTATTTGGAAAGGATATAGATACGATACTGTTCTCAGTCATTAAGTATTGCATATTTTGGTATTAATATTGATTCACTCTATGGTCTTTGCATCGGAAATAACACATTTATTCTAGTTGTTGGCATGATACGGGTCATGTTCTTCTCATCTATTTATGATGGTCTGATACTAAACCCCAAACGGGAGGGGAAGACATAATCATGTCAGTAACTGCTAGTAGTCCTTTGCTTATTTATGTATCATTGTCAAATTCTCACAAACATGTTTAACCCCGCCACATTTTTGCGCCTGTCCCAAGTCACGAGCCCAGTCTGGCCTTTGTAAATCTTGTGTGGTGGTGTTTTTTTTTAAATTTTAGTTCATTTATATGTTTTGGAGTTTAGTGTGACGTCCATTAATTCAATTTCACTGTACTTTGGTCGGGTTGTTGTCTCTTTGACATATTCCTCATTTCCATTCTCAATTTTATTGTAATTATACTTTGATATTTTTCTGTTACATAACTTATATTGGATTTAAATTAATTAGTTACTATTAGTTTTATAGTTTAGTTACAAACAATATTCTTTAGGCATGAAAATGAACCAGTGAATACGAATACAAAAGTTTTATTTTGAGTCGGTTTCCATATAACAATACAAATATATATTAGCTCTTTAAAAAAGCTTTTTACCGAATATAAAATAACATAAACACAACATTAAAACACACAACATGCAGACAAAATATATAACAGCACAGGCATATTGAAAAACATGCAAAGCACTACTAAATTACATATTTAAACAAGCCAATGCTGAGGCACACCTAAAATTTAACCACAACTAAAATTAAGCACAAATAAAAATATAGCTCACATGCAAACATTTAAGGCATACAAGCATGTTAGAGCAACTTTTAAATAATGAAAAAGGACGCCTCCGGGTGCGGGAATTTCTCGCTACATTGAAGACCTGTTGGTGACCTTCTGCTGTTGTTTTTTTTCTATGGTCGGGTTGTTGTCTCTTTGGCACATTCCCCATTTCCATTCTCAATTTTATTATCTACATGCAGAACAACAACATATTGAACCATTCCAAGACTGTATAAGGCTCTTTGATTGAGAAAAAATGTTTTCGGTCCAGAAATGGTCAGGTAGGCTGTTCCACAGAGTAGCAGCTACAAATATAAAACTTTTCTTACCAAACTGTGTAGTTTTTACATGTGGTATATCCTGTATATTGCTATACCTTGAAGAATATTTACAATCTTTTACATTTAATAAATCATGTAAACAGACAGGTGCTAATTTATTGACTATATTAAAAGTTTCAATAGCCATTGATCTTTGCCGTGTCTTTTAATATGCAGTGTTGGCATCCTAGAGGGGGGATAGGACCTTTATCGGGACTCCGGGATCGGGTGTTTTTAAGCTCGGGATTTCGGGATTGACCCTTTCGGGATCCGGGAATAGTTTTTTTCGGATTTCGGGACATCGGGATTTACTATATTTAAATTCGGGACCTCGGGAATTCGTTTTTTTAAGTCCGGGATTTCGGGATCAGGACCCCTCCTATCCCCCCTCATCCTAGCCTTTCCAAGCAACTGTTGGTATGAGCTTGAATGGTCTTCGTACACAAACCTTAGTGCTCTTTCTTGCACTTTTTCTAAAAAAAAATTCTCGGCACAAAAGTGCCATGCCAAAGGGCAGAAATTGAAATTTGACAAAATAAATGTATGGAAAATAGTATGAGCTTACTTAGCTTGTTCAAATAGGCTCCCAAACGTTTCAAAATATTTAGTTGCTGAGATGTCTTCCTGCATATTTTACCAATATGAATATTAAAATTTAGCTGATAATCTATGTCAATGCCAAGTAATTTGACAGTTGACAAAAATAGAAAGAAGAGAAAATAGGCAAAAGAAATAAACTTGAGCCGAAAAATAGCCGCAGTCTTTAGAATAATGGGCAAAATTAACACAGAATAGAGAAATTGATAACAAAAAAAGAAGAAGAGGAAATTGAAGTGAAAGACTTCAATACCCTCATATATTGGTTTGCTTCATATATAACTTTTTTTCTAAAAAAATCTAAAATCATGGTAAATTCACGGATTTTTGGAGGATCCCGTCATTGGTTTTGATACTTTATTAGAAAGTTTTTAGAACGTTTGTGGTCATTCAATTTTTATGAGCGCACTGACAGCTGCAGTTTGACACCGAGTTAGTAAAAAAATCTCAAGAATCGAAAAATGGCGATGGATAAACCCAGTACCTCCACTGAAAATGACTTTGATTCACTAACTCTGCATGATATGTTTAGAACAATTGGTGACCAAATGACACCTCGAGATGTCAAAGTCTTGAAATTTATATACAGTGGCATAATGGCAGATGATATTTTGCGAAAAGTGTACGATGGTTTCTCGTTTCTTTTAGCGTTAGAGAAAATGGATAGAATCGATGAAACGAACTTCAAACATATTTTAGATCTCTTACGAATTATTACACGACATGACTTAACACCTTATGTCACACTTAAACGTAGGAAAACTGGTATGTGATTGATATTGTAAAATGTTGACAGTATGTGGTCCATTTCTAATTTTCTTTCAAGATCATTACCTCATCTACATCTACGCTATGTCGTCACTCGAAAAGGGTACTCCGACCCATCACTCAAGTATGGTTTAACTTTTGACGTCCTCCAACATGACAATAAACTTTCTATATTTACAAACAATGGTTCCAAAGTTGTGCTAAAAATTTATATACAGGTGCAGGTTAAAAACATTTTCCACTAGTATCGATTGACTGTGTTGCTAGCCACAACAGAGGAGCTTGGTGAGTTTGGTCTTGAATCCCTCACTGCTCTCGATCTCTAATAGTTCATCAGGTAGTTTATTCCAGTCTCTGATGGTCCTAGGGAAAAAGCTGTATTTGTAGATATATTTGTTTGGCCTGATATGTACGTATCTTTTAGTGTTCGGTTGATGGAGTCTCGACGTTCTTCTTGGTTTTATAATGTGCGTTGGAATAGGTATAGCAACTCTTTCATGGATGGCTTTATGAAAGAGCGTTATACGTGCTATTTTTCTTCTTATTTCTAGTGGTGTTAGATTTAGTTCTTCTAGAAGAGTTGTTACTGTTCCAGGCTCTCTTGAGTAATTGCTTTTGATAAAGCGTGCTGCACGGCGTTGGACCATCTCAATCTGATATATATGTTTTTGTAGGTGAGGGTCCCATGCACTGCAAGCGTACTCAAGGTGCGGTCGGACAAGGGCAAGATATGCTTGTTTTTTTACTTCCTCTGGACATGATCCAACATTTCTTCGTATGAAGCCTAGTGCTCAAACCTCAATCAATGCCATCAAACCATTCTGTACAGTATTAAGGAGCAAATGTGTTGCTATCCTTTATCACTTCTCTTACTGAAGATAGTCCAGTCAACAGTTTTTTTTTCCATTTCCAACCTTATAAATTTTGTTTGTTTAAATTTAATGTTTTCTATACAATGATACAAGTACATTGTAGATTATATAATTAGGCCATTGTTTTTGGGGAAAGACAGCTTCAAGCCGTCAATTCCCTAATGGGGTTGGCTAGATTATCATTCCCTCACGTCAATCATTTTGTTTGGATAGTTTGGAAACCCCCTCAAAATGTCATACTGAAATTGATGACAAGGAGAACAGATTGACTTTAAATACATTTTTTACACATTTCCCTTCCGTATCTCATGAAATTATCGTATAATGAGCTTTCCCTTACACTATATACGTTTCTTTTACAGTCCGGAAAAATCAGTATTACGAAATATTCTAAATATATCTAACCTAGTGACGTCATTGTTGGAATGCCGACCTACACAGGGATCAGGGCTCACATTACCAGGCGACTTGGGCGAAGAAGTCGCCCTCCCGACCGTCACTTCGCTTTCCCCGACCCCCAAAAGCGAAAACAAGTCGCCCTGTTCTTGACGAAAGTCGCTTTCAGTCGCTTCTGTCATCGGAAATTTTCAATTTTTACCAAGTTGATGAAACATCAATTTTTTACTGATAATTAAAGAAATTCAGACATAAACTATTCATTATCTTTAGAAAAGAGGTTGATTCATTGTCTTCGCAGTGTGTATCAGGTTATTTGATAAAAAAAACTTTTTATCACTTCGTGCATTTTCGCAAGTTCCGGTGCTTGTTACTCGAAAACATACATCAACCTAAATTTCGGCGGCAAAATAAGTTTGTTACTTCATTTAAACGTGATAAAAGTTGCCTCCAGTAAATGTTTAATCCATTTATTGCATTAAAACCGTCATGTTTCTTTCCAAATAACTTTGTCAAACATCGTTTATTTTTGTAAATTTTTTTGCATTCGTCCGCCATTGACCGATTTCTAAACTACGGATCTGAACCGGACCAGCTATGACCGAAATCCGTACTTTTACAATAATTACTACGGACGCACGGATGGAACAGCTGACAGAAGAATATTGATCCCAAAGGGAAAAATTACGCATCCCACACGCATTACGAGACTTTTGGTTACATCTAATTGATTGGTGTATATAATTCCCTATATTTTTTTATGAATGTTTCAAACTATTGATTAAAGTTGCTTAACTCTGAGACTATTATACTAATATCAATATATTATGGCCCAGCTTAATAACTTTTATATTTTTTTTATGAGAAACACTGAATTTCATACACAAGATAATTTTTAATTAAATTGTAATTGATATAATTTCTTTACATTTTTTAAAATAATTTTTTTTTTTTAGTGCTAGATATTTAGTTGGTTAGTTTCTCACAAGAACCTTAGTAAAACTTAAACAACTTTTAATTTCAAATGTTACTTTAATTGTAATTTTTTACTCATATGAATTGAACAACATAAAAAGAACATTATTTACATATGGCCCTTTATACTATTGTAAAATCCAAACATTGTAGCGCACCCGCGCGAATGAGCACTTCTCTTTCAAATCTCACCACTTCTCCCTATCAGTTTCAAAAAGAGAAATCACTTCTCCCTATAATTCTGAAGTAGTGTGAGCCCTGAGGGATATCCTTTATTCATTATAAAAATCATTCGCAGTATTTGTATACTAATTTAAAATCCGTATTTGTTAAATGTAAACCTAATGATGTTTGCTGTAGTGTAGATGATTCACACTCCAACATGCAATGCTTTAATCTGAGGCTATAATCAGATAATTTGTAGGTCAACTTTCGCGGTAAACAATGTCAATGGGGATACAGTGTACATGAGATAGGAGAGAGAAACGGCAGTTTTCATTGTTTCTGTGAAGTTCTGTTTTTAGAATCTTCCTCCAATTCACTAGCACCTCAATTGATGAGTAATTATACACTAAAATCAAAGTAAATGTTTATGAACACTTAAAATGTGACATTTAGTATATGATAAGTAGTCTTCTATATAAAAAAAAATTTGTGTACCAACATAATTATTGAAATGGTTAAAAAAAATAAAAAAATAAAATGTTGCTTTTTCCTATTGAGATTGGGGAGAGCAACTGCAGTTTTCATTCTTTCTGTAAAGTTATGTTTTTAGAATCTTTCTCCAATTAAGGGGCACCTCAATTGATGAGTAATTACCCACTGAAATGAAAGTTTATGTATCTGAACACTAAAAATGTCACATTAAGTATATATATGATAAGTAGTCATCAATTAAAAAATAATTTTGCGTACCAACATAATTATTGTAGTGGTCATTTTTTTTTCATTTTTTTTTTAAAATATTGCTTTTAAAGCTATTTATTCATGAATTTTACAGATATATCAAAATGTGGGATCTGGAAACAAACTTCACACAGCTTATATCAATCATATTTGATTTTATAAGTACATGTATCCCTGTGATGAGAGTTGTAACTAGGAAATTTATCAATGAAAAATTAAAACTGAATAGATTTTTCAGTCCTCACTTTCTTGAGAATACTGTCACAAAATATTGAGGATGGTCTAAGCCTGCCGTTCAGTTGTACATAATTGAAATTCTAAAATATATTGTAGTAGTTGTTAAATTCAATTGAATTTTAGATAATTAACTCCCAACTTTAATTAAATGTTTTGATTTTGAAGGTGCACATCTCATTGGTCCAAATTGTCTCTATGACGAATTCTTGACTAACGAAATGAAATAACAATAAACAACAATTAGTTTCATTATTGTCAGCGTCTCTATATGTTCTAGCTGTTCTTTTGCTCATTCTTTGTATGTAGACTATCAAAAGATACCCCCCTAAAAATTGAAACAATGGCCGTCTTTTCCCTCAGAGCTCTTCAGCTCTTTGATTTTAAAGTTAAAATTGACTCACATTTTATCATGTTGGGCATTTTGTAGCTGACCTAAGGCTATTGGTTTTGCTCATTGTTGAAGGCAAATCAAAGGCATATGGTTGCTTGAATGTTCTTCAATCTTCAATCTTTGTCTTGATGACAGGGTACTCTCTCTTGTAAAATATCCTCTCTTGTAAAATCCATGTCATTTTGGCCATTTCACATGCTTTTTATAGCAATCAATAAAAATTAAACTGTACCAGTTTCAAATAGAATTTTTGTATGCCCTAAAATACATGTATATAAACTTCAAATAAAATTTCTGGAAAAATGACAATTTGTTCGCTTTGACTAGTCCATGTTCATATATTCTTTCTTATATCATATATATTGTATATAATTTTGACATATATTTTCTTCTCTTAACGGCAGTCCTTTGTAATGGCAGTCTAATCAAGAAATCAACCTAATATAACATGTATAAAAAAAAAAACTTTCCATGCATTCGAAGCTGGCCTGAATGGTGATAGGTATTTTTTTTTAAAAGATAAGCCGGTGTGGTATGATATGCATTGTACATGTATATCAAAATTCAAATCAGTTGATTACCGGTACCCTTAAAAACAATCTTGTCATCTGATAGTGATACACAGTTGTACATGTGAGTCACTTCTTTGATATATACTGTTACATTTTAGTATTTATCATGTTCATAAAATAAGAAAGAAAAATATTGATGGTACAAGATATTATTTTCACTGATATTATTGCAGAACCTGTTGAATTTTAAAGTGTATTTACATTTATGTTAATTTTGATAATGCCTATAGATTTTTGGGGAATGAAACCTCTGAATTTGTTTTTTATGAAAAACCTACATGTTCATGTACATTTATAAATGGATTTTATCATTGTTCATATATATATATCCAAAACATAATATATGTATTGTCTTGTTTTTCTGTTGTCAGTTTTCCCTGATCCTGTATCAGACTATTTAGAGAGGACAAATGAAACATGTTGCCAGCAAGATCCATCCCAACCTCAAGCGAAAAAGAGAAGAAAGAGTTATACATATAAAAAGAAATCACGCAGGCTATCTACCTCTATCAGTACACAAGCTACAACAAATGAGGAAGTAACAGAAAGTCAAAAAGCCATAGATGCTAAACAAAAAGTAACATGTGGTATGTGGTAAACTATTCACAACTTCAACTCCAAACATGTATGTGCTCTCGGAATCAAACTAAGTTATGTTATGGGGGTGCTCCTCCCCACTTGCATATTTGGTATCTCCCATGGATTTATAGAACCACTCTTGATTTTTTCAGCTTAAACCTTCAATTGGCTTGAATATTTGGATAAGTTAAAAGCATTTGAGTATAAATTAACCATTAAAATAATTACATTATATTGTCTTAAAGCATAACCCTTTGAAATTGTTTTGTTTTGACTCCTGGTGCTTGGCTTGTAATATGTATTGAATATACAGTATGTATGAGGTTAGATACACATTTATATTTTGTTGCATGGAAAAAATTAGTGTTCAAGTGACAATTATGGATCTTAAAACAAATAACTGATCAGTGAAGTCTCGTTCCCCTTGTATCTACTAGAATTGCCATTACATTTAAACTTGCAAGTTAGTAAACTGGAAGCAATAATGTTGTTATACATTTGGTTTTGATCAAAACTATGACAAAGTCAATAAGTCTGTCTATAAATGATGTTGCAGGATTTTATGCTTTGTTAGGTACATTTGTACAATGTACATTAATTCCCTCCACCAGTAATCATAAAGCTTATATTCCATAAAAAAAAATTTTATGAAAGAACAAATAGCGTACAAAAAGAGTCCTCACATCCCAAAAGTACCTGTTAAACATTGACATTACATTTATGTATGACTTTTAAATGATCAGATGATAGTGTTTTGTATTTCTTTCATTACTTTGCAGATATCAAATTACGAGTTAGAGCTGAATACGAGACACATGACTCGGCCCTTGTAAATGTGACATCTACCAAACCAACAGAATTAGAGAGACAATTAGAACGATTCACCCAGGCAGATACAATTCTCAAGTCTAGAGATATTGGCTCTATAGTGTGTGATATAAGTTTTTCTGAACTTACTTACTTAGATGCTTTCTGGAGGGATTATATTGATGGATCACTTTTAGAGGCTCTTAAAGGGGTATTTATTACAGGTGAGTATAAAAATATGGAATTGAAAGGATCTAAAAGGGTTATTTAAAACAGGAAGGATACATGTATTAAGTCTTTCACTTCTAAAGGCTTTTAAAACATGAATAATTAGAACAGGGAGATATAGATGTAATGTAGAAATAAAACATTTATTGGGCATCTGAAATTTTCAAAGTAAATATACTTGTAGCTTGAATTCTACTGACAACATTTATTTACATATAAAGAAAAGATGCGATATGATTGCCAATGAGACAACTCTCCACACGAGACCAAATTTAAATGACAAAGAATTTAACAGCTATAGGTCACTGTATGGCCTTTAACAATGAGCAAAGCCCATTACGCTTAGCATTAAAAGGGCCCAAAATCACAAATGTAAAACAATTCAACTAACAGCATAACACATGTCTGTAAAAAAAAATCTTTGAAACAGATCAGTGAAGGATGAATCACTTTACTTCTGCCTTATATTTGTCAAATATCATATTTGGTTGTATCAATATTGCCATATCTCTTTTCAATGGAGATTAGTTTGCACTGAAACTTCAATCATGGTTCGTTGATTTTAGAAGTTTTGCACAATTTACATTAAACTGTTGCCATTGGAACTTCAACATTTTCATTATACTACAAAGTACAATGTATCAAAACTGCATGTATACATGCTCAACATGTCTCTTTGTCACCAGTTGATTTTGAATATTAATTTGAAAAGAACTGCAATGAACAGTGTTTGTAACAAGTAGAATTCAAGTTCACAAATTGAGACTCTCATAAAATTATCTCCATGAATGGATTTATGTATGGTACCGTTTCACTCTGAAAAAACTGTCAGGTAGACAGACTTGTGAGCAAACATGCTGAAAAATAACAGACAGATAAACATCTAGTAAAAAGTAAAGGGTATCTATAACAAAGCAAGGTCCTTGATTACATGTGGGTGGTAGCAAAATTATATAGTTAACTTCATTGATTTAAACATTGTATAACCATGATAACTAATTGGTAAATCCTACATGTATACAAGCATGTTTATGAAAAGGAATGTTTTTACTCAGCATACAAAGAAACACATCTGGAAAAGCGCCTATACCTATTTAACATTCAATGTAGAATGTAGTTGGATATGAAGCAATCAAGCTGTTAGTCGTTTACTTTATCATATATATGTTAAGCTTCTTTGAGACAGGTAGATGTACAGGAAACAAGTTGACTTAAAAAAAAATGACTTACGTGTCCCCGTCTTTCCACCAACAATACAGTAAGGTCCACATTTAATGGTCGCACATTTTCTCTAAATTTTGAAACTGATATTACTTGAAAAACAAACAGTATTATTTATTTACTCACATGAAACAAACCGGGATGCGGTATTCAGTACGTAGGTGAAACTGGGCGATATTTATCTAAACGCACGCAAGAACACCTGTATCGTTTTAAAAGACCCAATAAATTCAAAAGTATCATTTATCAACATCTTAAGAAGCACAGTCATCCTATTAAATATTTAACAGTTCAACCTTTAGAAGTAGTAAATAAGCAGCCTGGTGAATCTCATTCCAAGTTTGTACGATCACGAAAAATAAATGAATTAAATTGGATTAAAAAATTACAGACAGTCTGTAGCGGATCACATCATTCAGGCATCAAATTATAAATAAGGCGATAACTCGAGTATGCGGTCTATAAGTATCTTTTATTTCTTCAAAATTACATTTAATTTTGGCTTCTTATACTTTATATCATATCAACCGATTCTCTACAATAGAATACAAATACACATAAACATACATCGTAAGTAAATATATAACTTAAAACACTAAAATCATAATACTAAACAAACAATAAGAAACACTTTCTTTCACGCTTAATGAATAACTTGTTAAATTAAAAGTTAATTGAATAAATATTACTTTATAAATACTTTTACAATTCTTCATATTTCTTCCTTAAATAAATATTGTTCTTAAAAATGTACATAAATTATCTCTTACCGATTATGATCTCTCTATAAAAATAACGATGTGTCTCCGAATATCAAATAATTTGTAATGAATAAAAACTAGACAACGTAACTAACGTACGTAAAAGGCTAAACGTCATAAAACTTTAAAAACGGGAAATATAACAATTCATAAGAGCGCAACGTTACATGTATGCGCAAATACCCAAAAATCGTATCTACAAGTATTACAAATAAAATAAATAACTTCAGTAATAATAAATGAAGTAACCCAACAATTTGGAATTACATTTCAAATCTAACACTCCCCACCATGACATTTCTTAAAATTGTCATCACACAAAAAACTAATAAAATATCAATTAATTATTGTAAATTCTATTGAGAACATTCAAGTATGCATAATTTAGTTACTGGTCTTAAAAATTTTGACTCTTTTGTTTTGATCACACAACTACGTATAAGACTATCGCGGCTCCTAATGACCTCAATTACTCGGCCCAATGGCCACTGTCCTCTCGATGTATGGTCATCTGCAACGATTACAATGTCGTCAATCTTTACATCTCGTTGTTCTCTTTGCCATTTATTTCTCTGTTGTAAAGTTGGCAAATATTCACGTAACCAACGTCTCCAGAATACATTGGCTAAGTATTGTATCTGCTTCCACCACCTTTTAGCATACACATCTTTCTCGTCAAACACCCCTTGCGGTATTGAAGTGTTGTTTTTCATTAGTAATAACATATTCGGTGTGAGAACTGGCAAATCTCGAGAATCATTACTGACTGCTGTTATCGGTCTATCATTGACGATTCTTTCGGCTTCAGCCATAAAGGTTAGTAACTGTTCATCGGTAAGCAGTTGTTCATTTGCAAGAGCTCTGAGAATTTTGCGTGTCGTACGAATCATTCTTTCCCATACACCACCACGATGACTAGCGTTTGGCGGATTGAAAGTCCAATTAATATCCTTGTGTGACATGTAACTGGATATTTTTGTTTTGTTCCATTGATCAATATATTTCCGAAGTTCCGATTCTCCACTGACAAGATTTGTCCCGTTATCACTATACACCTTTTCAGGTATGCCGCGCCTGCTCGTAAAACGTTGGAAAGCAGAAATAAAGGAATCTGTAGTCAAACTATGAGCTACTTCTATGTGAACAGCTCTTGTTGTCAGACATGTAAAAAGGCAACCGTATCTTTTAACGACTGAACGTCCAACTTTAACATTTAATGGACCAAAGTAGTCTATTCCAACAAAGGTAAATGGTGGTTTATCAGGAGTTTTCTGATCGTCTATAACAGAAGCCATCTTCTGAAAACAAAGCGGTGCTTGATATCGTCTACATCTTACACACCTGTTCAAAACTGTTCGGACAGTACTAGGTCCTTTTAAAATCCAATACTTTTCCCGTAATGATGCTAGCACTTGTGCCATTCCTGTATGACCATTTTGTTCATGAAACGACCTGATTATCAAAGTGGTCACGTGATGAGAATTTGGTATAATGACCGGACATTTGCTTAGTGACAAGTTGAGACGTCCCTTGACGCGCAATAACCCATCATGCATAACAGGATTTAAAGATGCTAAACGACTATCTTTCTTAACAGGATTTTGCTTTTCAATCATTTTGATTTCATTTAAGAATGATTCTTGTTGTACATGTATCAATATATACCTTGTTGCTTCCTGTAATTCATCAGCATTTAAGCTGTCTGTCTTTATTTCGTCGTCTCGTTTTAAGAAACGACGTATACAATATTTCTTGAAACGGATTAGCCATGCTACAGTCCGTTGTAATACTTGCCAGTTTGAAAAGTATGTAATTATATCGCGTATCGAATCAGTTGTAGTTGAGTTAATCATAACGACCCTTTTGATCTCAATGTCTTGCTCGTCTACCGTTGATACAGCTTTTGGTTTCGGCCATTCATACGAGTCATTCAACAAGAATTCTGGTCCATGGAGCCAAAATTTGATCTGTTTATTTTCTGTTGCAAGAATGCCTCTAGATGCTATGTCGGCAGGATTTGATCTTGTATCTACATATCGCCACTGACCTGGTGATGTCAACTCGTGAATGCTGCTTAATCTGTTTGCAACAAATGTTTTAAAACGACGAGATTCATTCTTAATGTATCCAAGTACTATCATAGAGTCGGTCCAAAATACTACGCTGTCAATCTTAATCTCTAATTCGTCTCTAATTATTTCGTAAAGTTTGCAAGCAACAACGGCACCTGATAACTCTAGTCTGGGAATCGTTGTCTGTTTTAATGGCGCTAAACGAGATTTTCCCAGAATAAGTGAACAGTTCACTTTTCCATTAGTGTCTACTAGACGTAAGTAAGCGCATGCTCCATAACCAATTTCAGAACCATCGCTAAATATATGAAGTTGAGCATCAGATATTTCTTTCATGTCTTTTGTCTTGAAGCATCTAGGTATTGATATATTTTCAATTTCTGGCAGTGTCGATTTCCATTTTATCCATTCTTCTTCTTTTTCTTTTGGTATAGGATCGTCCCATCCAAGCTTAATTGGCTGTTTACTTAGATCTTGTAATATAATCTTCCCTTTTAAAATGATTGGCGCTATGAGTCCCAGTGGATCAAATATCGAACTTACCGTAGAAGTTATTCCGCGTCTTGTCAGCGGCTTCTCCTCGAGTTTGACTTTATATTTGATGGCATCATCATTTACGTCCCATATTACGCCTAGTGCGCGATCGGTCGGCAAAGCTGTGTTTGACTTCAAAATTTCAACTGAAGGTGCTCGTTCCGAATTCGGTATTTCTTTTATAACGACTTTACTGTTACTTAACCACTTCGTTAATCGGAATCCACCACGTTTCATAATTTCTCGTAAATCCGTTGCAAGCTGAACGGCCCTTTCTTCCGTGTCCACTGACTTCAAGAGGTCGTCTACATAAAAGTTTCTCTCTACGGTTGATGCTATCTCTGTTTCAAATAACTCACCGTTGTCAATAGCTGTCTTTTTCAATGCGTATGCGGCACAACTGGGCGATGATGTTGCACCAAACAGATGAACCTGCATCTGGTAACATTTTGGCTGTACTTTTAAGTTTCCATTAGGCCACCATAAAAATCGTAAAGCATCACAGTCATCGTCTTTCACGCGGACTTGATGAAACATAGCCTCTATATCAGCAGCTAATGCAATGTGGTCTTGTCTAAATCTCATTAGAACTCCTACCAAGCTGTTCATAAAGTCTGGACCTTGTAATAATCGGCTATTTAGCGAAACATCTTTAAATTTGGCTGCACAGTCGAAGACTACTCTCACCTTTCCGGGTTTATGTTCATTTGTGACAGGGTGGTGTGGAAGGTACCATATGTGACTTGACTCATTACTTACATCAGTAACTTCCTTTGCATATCCTTTTTGTATATAATCACTTACCGTTGCTGTGTACATCTCATGCAGCTTCGGATCATGTGACAATTTGCGGTGTAATTGATTTAATCGAGCATGTGCTAAAGGCAAATTATTCGGCAATTTTACATTTTCATCCCGCCACGGTAATCCGAGTTTATAGTGTCCATCTTCATAGGCTATTGTTGACTCCATTGTTTTCAAGGCGCGTTTATCCTCCAGAGACATGCATACTTTCTCCGTGCTAGGCTGATCGAGAAAATCAGTGGTCCAAAGTCGCTCTAACTGCTGCTGCAAAAGTACATTATCTGCATGCTCAAAATTGATGTTAACTACATCACTGGTGCTTGTGTTGTTGATTGGTCCTCTAACGATCCATCCTAAGCGTGTTCGTACGGCATATGGCTCATGACTACGTCCTGAACGCACTTCTATGGGAATATGTGCTTCTGGTGTATCGGTGCCTATTAGAAGCAGAACTTTATTGCTGCTTATTTCTGGTATATAAATATCTGACAAGTGTTTAATACTCTTAATATCTTTATTATTTGCGGCTGAGTGTGTCGATATCGGTAGATTTTTAACTGACCATACCTTACTAAGTGTTATCGGACAGTTGCTGCCAACTGATTGTACATGTAAGTCAACCTCTTGACCTTCATGTCGGACTCGCTGTGCTGTTGCTGTTGTCATTTTAAATGTAACCGGTCTACTTTCGGTTTCTAGCATTTTTATCAAACGCTCGTCACATAACGTTTTATCCGCTCCATCATCAATCAAGGCATAAGTTTGACAAGTTTTTCCATTTGACCCTTTAACCTCGACGGGTATAATTCCTAGACAATTCTTAATAACTGTCCCGGCGGATGAACAATGGATGCCTACCTTTGTAGCCGTGTGATCAGTGTTGTTATTTTTACCCCAACTATGCATTAAAATGTGATGTTTAGAGCTACAATTTTCTACAGTACACATTTTAGCTTTTCTACAGTCCCTTGAAAAATGTTTACCCTTTAAACAATTAAAACATAGCTTAGCAGTTCTTACAAAATTGACTCTATCGATTAAACTCATAGACTTGAATTTTACACACAATTCTAAATTATTACATGTACCATTACAACAAATACATTTATGATCTTGTGTCGTAGCCTTGCTGTCATACATATTATTAGAAGCAAATGTAGATACCTTTTCTCTTGTATTCATATCAGTACGTTTGTCTATATCTTTTCTATATGTATTTGAGTTTTCTCTTACGAGATCTAGACCAAACATTGACGAAGCTAGACGAGACTTTTTATCAATAAAATTTGCTAAATCAGAAAATCTAGGTTCTCTACCATTTTCAGTAATGGAATGAGCAATATCAACCCATTTTACCCTTAAATGCATAGGTAAACGCTTTACAATTTTTCTAAGATTATCAGTATTATCTATATCAGAAACATATCCTAATTGTGATAAAGTTATCTCACACTTTTGCATTTCAAGAGCTAATTTTGAAAGTGACTCAAAATCTGACGCCTTTATCGGGGCACCATATACAAGATTTTCTATATAAGACCTAACTATCATGTGTGACCTGCCATAACGTGAGTGTAAAATAGACCTAGCACGTTCATAACCCTTTTTCTCTAACAATACACAATCTTCAATCGAAGATTTAGCCTCACCTTTACAATACTGTATTAAATAACTTAACTTTAACTGATCATCTGTAACTCTACATTCAACATTCGTTTCAAAGTTCTTTATAAATTTGCAGTAATCTGTGGGTTTTCCATCAAAAGTCAAAAGTTCAGGTTTAGGTAGATTGAATCCTTCTTGTAGTGTTGATGCTAATCTTTGGAATGCAGTATCAATGCTGCTGCTTGACTGTAAACTTCCGGCAGTGGTGCACTCTATCCTTGAAACGACATTTTCTGTACTCTTTGTTGTAACATGTTCCTTATTATTAAGTGTCTTATTTTCTGTGTTAAATGGCACGTTTATGTTTTGCTGGTTCTTAAATGTTACCTCAGTATCTTCTTCTTCTTCTTCTTGCCACACAGATTCTTCTAACTTTGCTTCTTCTAGCTGACTTTTTCTTTCTAACATCTGTTCTTTCATTTCTATTTCTCGACGAGCGCGTTCTAGTTCTTGTTTTTCTTCCATTTTCTTCACTTGAACCTCGGCCTTTAAGCGGTTGGCCCTCGCTAGCTTCAGCCTATACTGTGTTGACGATGAAGTCCGGGACACCGACGTGACACGGCTATTCTTGTCTTCTTCATCTTTTGCAATTTCTGGTTCGCGCATCCACTCATTGAATCTTTCACGAAATTCTGTAAAGTTTTTCTGTGAACTATCAAAGTTCATTTCTAGTGTTTCAAAAATATCCGAGTTTGTACACAAATCCAAACATTCCAGATGTGCAGTTTTAAATTGTTCATATCGGTCGCACAATTTTGTGAATAATGTTTTTACAGTTTTCATATTATCCCGTGAAATCATCTTTGTTTCTAATTCATTGTATAACTTAGTTAGCTGAGACAAATTAACTGTTCTTCTCTTCCGAGATTCTTCATACGCTTCTTCGCTATCCATCTTATTGGAGTAATCGAGAATTGTAGCGGATCACATCATTCAGGCATCAAATTATACATAAGGCGATAACTCGAGTATGCGGTCTATAAGTATCTTTTATTTCTTCAAAATTACATTTAATTTTTTCAAAATTACATTTAATTTTGGCTTCTTATACTTTATATCATATCAACCGATTCTCTACAATAGAATACAAATACACATAAACATACATCGTAAGTAAATATATAACTTAAAACACTAAAATCATAATACTAAACAAACAATAAGAAACACTTTCTTTCACGCTTAATGAATAACTTGTTAAATTAAAAGTTAATTGAATAAATATTACTTTATAAATACTTTTACAATTCTTCATATTTCTTCCTTAAATAAATATTGTTCTTAAAAATGTACATAAATTATCTCTTACCGATTATGATCTCTCTATAAAAATAACGATGTGTCTCCGAATATCAAATAATTTGTAATGAATAAAAACTAGACAACGTAACTAACGTACGTAAAAGGCTAAACGTCATAAAACTTTAAAAACGGGAAATATAACAATTCATAAGAGCGCAACGTTACATGTATGCGCAAATACCCAAAAATCGTATCTACAAGTATTACAAATAAAATAAATAACTTCAGTAATAATAAATGAAGTAACCCAACAATTTGGAATTACATTTCAAATCTAACACAGTCTACCCTCTCGGTCTTAATGATAATATCATGGGAATTGGCAATATATCAAGAACCGATTCTGTAAACATTTTGGATATAGTTTCTAAAACTGTTCGTAAAAATAGTTCTCATGGACGCAGAAAAAATCGCAATCAAAGAAAATTTCGGACCAACCATACAAATATTTCGGACCTAATTTCCATTTCAAAAAACAACGGCAGACATTATCTGTTAACCAAGCTTTGTTCTTTACCTATAAATAAATTAAATAAAATTTTAGAGGATTGCAACACAATTTCATATTACAGTCCTAAGTATGAAATTGTCCAAATTATAATGGCATATTGTTATTCTAAACTGTTTCCAAAAATTGATCGACCTGAAGATCATAAAAAACATTTTATTAAAATAAAGTATGTCAATAAAGGTTTTGATTTTGTAAATATTGCCGGTATTTTTAACGACCATTCTGTTAAAGACCAAATTCCTGGATATTTTGATAATACTGAACTCCCTCTCATTTGTTATATTTACAAGAAATCTACCCGAAAATATGTGTTTAATTATAGCCAATTGTGTAAAGATGTAAATATCACTGAAAATACACCTATGTCGTGTAATTGCAGTAATTCAGAATACACCTATGGACCAATTTCCCATGTTATAACAGGAGACCTTAACATCGTTCGCGACCGAGAGTTAAAATCATTCCTCAGTAAAGGACCTAAATATCGTCCCCCGTCAACTATTAACTGGAATGAGTGTCGTAATATCATCAACGACTCACTCCGCGCCTACTGTTTGAAATGGGTAAAACGGGAAAAAGCTGACAAAAAATCTTTGGACTCTTTTATTAATTCAGTAATGAAGATAGTTGATATTCGAATACAACATTTTAAAGAACATTTTACCCTCAACAAAAACTATAAAAACCCTATTTCGCGTATCAAAAATAAACTAACAGAACTAGCCAAGGAATTTGTTTTTGTCCCGGCTGATAAAGCTGCTAATAATATCATTATTGTTTGACGTAAATTTTATATAGAGGTTCTGCAAAAGGAAATCACGAATTCACCAACATTCCAACTGACTTCGTTTTCAGAAAACGACATCTGTAACAAACATAATCTTTTAGCTACTTCTTTACAAGCAGAACCAAACACAATGAAAGTCCCAACTATGTACTGGCTTCCGAAGCTGCACAAAAAACCTTACAAATATAGATTTATTTCATCTTCCAGCCATTGTTCAACTACTAAATTGTCTGTTTTACTTACTAGTACACTTGGTACAATAAAAAACCTGATAATAAATTGTTCAAATAAGGCCTTTGAAAATAGTGGAATTAATTACTTTTGGAGTGTCAAAAACTCGTTGGAAGTACTTGATAAATTGCATGCATATATTGGTGATTTTGAATCTGTTCAAAGTTTTGATTTTTCTACCCTATATACCACTTTGCCTCATATTCTTATTAAGAAAAAATTCACATCCCTAATTAACTGGGCATTTAAAAAGTCGGAATGCGAGTACATATGTTCAAACTCTTTTAGATCATTTTTTAGTAGCAATAAACAAAAGAACTATGTCAATTGGACATGCTTTGATACTATTTATGCACTTGAATTTTTACTTGATAACATTTTTGTTCGCTTTGGAGATTCCGTATATCGTCAAGTTATTGGAATTCCAATGGGGACTAACTGTGCACCACTTATTGCGGACCTGTTTTTGTATTGTTATGAGTTACAATTTATGACTAAAATTAGCAAAGACCCATCAAAACAACATTTGATACAAAAATTTAACAATACTTTTAGATATTTGGATGATATATTGGCTCTAAATAATGACGACTTCAGTATGTATACTAAAGAAATTTATCCTGTAGAACTTACTTTAAATAAAGCTAATGATAACAATGACCACTGCCCTTTCCTCGATCTTGATATCTATATCATAAACGGGAAGCTTAATACAAAAATTTATGATAAAAGAGATGATTTTTCATTTCCTATTGTTAATTATCCATTTTTGGAAAGATTAGAACTTGTTCTAAATCTTTACTTAGGCACCACCCTCCCTAACAACAGGACAGGTTAGCTACTGTTACTAAATGTATTCACACTAAAATAAAGTTCCCTATGGTTCTCATGTATGTACACATAATACACAAATAAACTGAACAAACTGGGTATATTATTGGAGCAGTTCATTCAAGAATGTATGTAATTAAGGTGTGTTGATGTGCAGGCTTTTTTAAAACATTTTGATTAGGTAAGTGGGTATTGATTCCACTAGAATGATTGACAAATGTCATTATCACTAAACAATCAGAGACAAGGTGGACCTTTAATTACAAGGCCCCACCTCCTAAACTGCCAATCAAATTGACCACATTACCTATCAACCTCAGTCTTACATAATTATACAGAGTACTCCAATATGCATCAAATTCTGAATACACAAGTATTTGACCTCATAATTGAATACACAAATTTGTATATTAGATGTTTGATATTTATAAGGATGATAGATTTATTTATTGCCAATTACTTTTGATCTACATTACATAAAGTGATTCTGTAAATTATATCTGAAAGATAAATGATTAATGGATTAACAAGATCTTAAAAAAATTAAATATGAATATATTAAATATGAATATGTAAAAGGTATTCAAGTATGGCCTATAATTTACCTGATAAATTTCCAATAATCATCTGTAATTAATCAACAATTTAGATTAGTTCACTTTTTTTTTTTTATCAGGAATTGACTTGAAACAGTTTTGAAATTTATAAACTTTTAATTATAACAAACCATTGTTTATTAGTTTATTTCCCACCAATCATTATGTCTATTTTAGTCATTTGAATTTTTATTAGAAGTATAATATATTTTTGCAATCAAGAAAGAATCCACATTTCAAAGAAATAAGTTTTTTACTTAGTTTACGTTGAAAAATAAAATTGAAAATGCCCTGTGTTGAAAAAAACTTTAAAATCTGATCAATAGGCACTCTAAAACTTTTAATTTTCAATGCCATATAACCTCGGTTTCAACTTTCAAAATGCCCCTAAACAACATTTTTAGATTATTTTTGTTGGCACTTTAAAGCTTTTAGCTGTTGATCTAGACTAAATTTATGTCTTAGAAGGATAATTGATAACATTAACTAGAAGAATTTTTGCATTTTTTTGTTTTTTTGAAACATATTCTGAACCGGCAACATAATTTCTATTAGATATAAACTGCAGTTTAAAAAAAAATTGTGCAAATTTAGAGACTCATATTATTTAATTTGAGCTCATTTTATCCTCACACTGAAAAAGCAATTATCGTTCTAAAGACCTGCTGTAAAAGCAATTTTCAGCAATAGTGCTCTATAAATGTTCATTTTTCCCCACCATACCTTGATATGAAATAATTCAAACTACTCCTCTAATCTTTCCATGAGTGATATCCATCACTTTGATTAGATGGTGACGTTCCCTTGTCACCATCTTATGGTGTTTATATATCTCAACTTGTACGATTCGCTCGTGTATGTAACAATGTATTAGATTTTAGCGAGAGAAATTTATGTATTACTGAAAAATTATTACACCAGGGTTTTCGATATCACAAACTGGTCAAAACATTTACTAAATTTTATCACCGGTATAAGGAAATAATTCGTAAATATAACTCAACATGCAGACATCTTATACGTTCAGGTATTTCACATCCAAAATTTTATGGAAATATTCTTTATAAAGCACAAAAATGTCAGTATTCTCCTCAGAAACTAACAAAACCTTTAAATAGACTTATTAAAAGGGGATATAGTTACGATACTGTTGTCAGGTCATTAAAGATTGCATATTTTGGCTTTAACATTGATTCACTGATAGGGTCTTTGCATCGGAACTAAACACATTTACTTCTAAAAAAACAGTTGTTGGCATGACACGGGTTATGTTCTTCTCATATATTTTATGATAGTATGATACTAAACCCCTAACGGGAGGGATTGTACCTGATATTCATATGATGAAGACATAATCTTTCAATCAGTTTAATTGAGGTCTGGAGCTGGCATGTCAGTTAACTGCTAGTAGTCTGTTGTTATTTATGTATTATTGTCATTTTATTTATTTTCTTTTGTTACATCTTTTGACATCAGACTCGGACTTCTCTTGAACTGAATTTTAATGTGCGTATTGTTATTCTTTTACTTTTCTACATTGGCTAGAGGTATAGGGGGAGGGTTGAGATCTCATAAACATGTTTAACCCCGCCGCAATTTTGCGCCTGTCCCAAGTCAGGAGCCTCTGGCCTTTGTTAGTCTTGTATGATTTTAAATTTTAGTTTCTTGTGTATAATTCGGAGTTTAGTATGACGTCCATTATCACTGTACTATTATGCATATTTTAGGGGCCAGCTGAAGGACACCTACGGGTGCGGGAATTCTCGCTACATTGAAGACCCATTGGTTGCCTTCGGCTGTTGTTTGCTCTATGGTCGGGTGGTTGTCGCTTTGACATATTCACCATTTCCTTTCTCAATTTTATGAGTCAGTTACCTTTTTTATGCCCCACCTACGATAGTAGAGGGGCATTATGTTTTCTGGTCTGTGCGTCCGTTCGTTTGTTCGTCCGTTCGTCTTTTCGTTCGTCCGTCGGTCCCGCTTCAGGATGAAGTTTTTAGTCAAGGTAGTTTTTGATGGCGCTGAAGTCCAATCAACTTGAAACTTAGTACATATGTTCCTTATGATATGATCTTTCTAATTTTAAAGCCAAATTAGACTTATGGCCCCAATTTCACGGTCCACTGAACATAGAAAATGAAAGTGTGAGTTTCAGGTTAAAGTTTTTAGTCAAGGTAGTTTTTGATGAAGCTGAAGTCCAATCAACTTGAAACTTAGTACACTTGTTGCTTATGATATGATCTTTCTAATTTTAAAGCCAAATTAGACTTTTGACTTCAATTTCACGGTCCACTGAACATAGAAAATGATAGTGGAAGTTTCAGGTTAAAGTTTTTGGTCAAGGTAGTTTTTGATGAAATTGAAGTCCAATCAACATGAAACTTAGTACATATGTTACCTATAGTATAATCTTTCTAATTTTAATGCCGAATTAGATTATTACCCAATTTCACGGTCCATGGAACATGCAAAAGGATAGTGCGAGTGGGGCATCTGTGTACTTTGGACACATTCTTGTTTTTAGACACATTCTTGTTATTTATATGTTTAGTTATTATGAAACAGAACAAGCTGTCAGTAACTTTATCATACTGTAAGCCAGCATATTATGGCAAGCGATTTTATGAGTAGAAAAACAAAAAGTGAATATAAATTGTTCACGAATATGTAAAACTTGGATGTCTCCTTAATAATCTACATCAAGTTCTGTAAATTGCAAAACTGAAATGCCTCAAAGTGGACTAGAAGAGGAAAACGTGAAAAAAAAGTACCGGTATATATTTACAGATTCCTCAAGACATGTAGTGGACAGAAAGTTTTCAAGGTGTTAATATCTTTATTATTTCTATTTATAGATACTTTGAAACAGGTAGTTGGACAGGAAGCTATCAAGTTGTTAGTAAGTGTTGATGAAGATGATTATGAAGCTGGAAGACTCAAGTTGTTAAAGAAACTCAATTATTAAACATAGTGAATAATTATACAACAGCGCTGAAAATTAAATACTGTCAATTTATTTATTTTTGTGGGTACCAGTTTCAGTTGATTGAGGAAGAAAAAAATGTAGTTTTTATTTCATTGATTTGCAAAAGTCTGTATATAAGCTGGTAAAAATTAAAAAACTTTTTTTTTTTTTAAATTTATATTATAGTTTACCTTTACCCATATCTAATACAATAAAAAATTCACCCATTATAATGAATCCACATCACATAAATAATTAAATAACAAATAGATACAATACATGTTTGCAAAAATAATAACACAATAATTAATTAAGATTCACAACTAATGCAAATAGTGCAACAGGATATGTTTTTCAAAATAAGAAACTCATTGGAATTTTCTATCAATTTTCAATGAAATTTCTACACCATTATTTGTAAGCAGTGTTTCCTGAAATCTTAAAAATTAATCTTGCATTTGCTTCCATTGTCAACAATCACCATTATAAAAGCATGTGATAATTTATGAATTAACAGTAAATGACTGTGTTGCATATGTTATGTTAGGTGCATCTGATTTTCCAAAGTCCTGGTTTTAAATGAATGTTATTAAGATACATATATGTGTGTTTTGTGCACTTAAATTGTCATCATATGCAAAGAATAAAAGGGAAATCAAAGTAGGTCACCACTGCCATCTGGTTATCAAGTTTTTCGTTAGGATGTTCAATGTCTAAAAGTTTATGATGTAGTGTTGGAAACCTTAAAGCAGGCAACTTAAAATAACAACAACTTTTTAGACTACACTTAATATTCAGGGATTGGTTGTAAAAATTAAGCATGGTCAGTCACCTGCAGATATTCATGTCAATTTTGAACATCTGTTAACATGGCTGTATATCTAAGTTTTCATAAAACTGCAGTGCTAGTATAAATACTTTTAGAACTTAGAAGTTTTGATGTAGTTGCCCAGTCTTATGTTTAAAGTATCAAACTGTTAAATTATTATGCAAAATTTTAGCAGTCTATGTCATATTTTGGGGGTGTTTTTCAATTTTATGTGTATTAATATTTATTTGAATATTTTTTCTTCAAACAATCAATTATTATGAATAATATGTCCTTTCCTAGTCATTGAATACTTTGTTACATTTAACTGCACCTAGAAACAAAGGATAAAATTGAGAATGTATCAAAGAGACAGTAACCCAATAAAAACATTTATGATTTCGCATTTTTGTATGTTTTTCAGTAGAACGTTGCATCTTCAATTGATTCAATTGTCATAAACTTCTGTAGATATAGATTATTGCATTTAAAAGTGAAGTATTACTGTGTATAGAAAATGAACTTAGAAATTGGCTGTTTTCTGAAGGTAACTGATTCAATTTTGAATAAAGACGCTTGCTTATAGTGTAATAAAAATTCGTCAAATATAAGTCTTTATATTTTTTTAGTCTAAGGGTAAAATATTATTTTTGAATAGTTGTTAATCAATTATGATAGTATTGTATCTGTAGCATATGCTTGTGGATATAATTGAATTAGATGTCTGTGATTTCAAATGGTTTTTTTTCAAATATTTTCAAAGGGAGAAAATTCATGTTTTCTTCAATGTTGATTATGCTTTGGTTATCTAAAATGGTAAGTCTTTTTAACAAAATCACCTGTATGAATGTTGGAAAACCTGTAAAAGAAACCTTCAAAAAATGTTTTGAAAGAAAAAAAAACATGTGTAAAGAAATTATAGTTATCAATGCATTTGTTGGAAATCTGTTTTTTTATTGAGGCCTGCTGAATTATATTTTTTTGGATAAATGTTATAAAAGCAAAGGTTATTCAAGATTTGTATATTGTAATGAGTTTGAAATTGAATGTGAAATTTGTATTGTTTTTTCACCTTTTCACCTTGACATTAATAACCTAAATGAAATGCTCATTAAATGTAGTGAGTGAAGGGAGATAATCCATTGTTAAATTTCTGAAGGTATCCACTTTTGTTGATTAAAACTTTTATTTTCAAGAATGATTGAAAGAAAAAATTCTCATCTTTCAAAAATTTCTTTTGTCATGCAGACATTTGTACAACATTAACATACATGGACATTTATTTTCAAACTGGTTTTTTTTGCATATATTCAAGTTAATATATTTTATTATTTGGAAATTCTTCACAGAGTATAGAAATTGAAAGTTTAACCTAGTGTTTTATTTTGCATCCATGCTATCTTTTCACATAAAATACTTTGGATATCTCATTAGATAATATGTATTAAACATAGCAACCACATTAGTTAATATTGAGAATATTGTTTAGTCAATCATTTTTAAAGATTTTTAGAAGTAAAACATGCTAAAAATTGTTCAGTTAATGATATAAAATTGGTTTTCTTTGAAGTTTGAACAAATGTATGTTAACATATAATTATCATTTATAGAAATACACTAAAAAGATGAATTACTATCCAACAAGTACATTCTGCCATTAAACATAAATACATTGTAATGAATGTAAGTATGTGGTTTTTCTCTGTCACAATTTTTACTTCATACATCTTTTTTATAAGCCTGAGTTATAAAAAATATAATAATACAAAAACTATGCTGAATTTTCAAAACAATCAATAAAGCGCACATATTTCTTCCTTAAGGTGGTACCCAACACCTAGACTTAAATAAATTTAGCTCATTAATTTTCATAATCATAATAATGATTCTCTTGGAAAAAAATCGTTGGTTAAGTAGCAGTTTGACAAACACTAATTTTTATCATTTAGAAGCTTAATACTTCCTCAGTGTTCCAGCTAGGCCTTTTTTCACAGGGCGGGCGGACTGCTCTTTTCCAGGTGCCGCCCTGTGCCCTTTTTACAATTCCAAGGGCGCCCTGCCTTTTTGAAGATTGATTTCATATTATTTTGTTGGTTTTGATATGATCTGCCAATTACGAAATTTAACCGGCGACAAGTTTATGACTTTGTTTACGACCACACACTAATCAAGGGTTACAACAGGTGTCATTATTTGTTGTTACAGCTAATCCGTTTATTGGATGGGTCATTAATGATCATCAACATTAATTCATTCAAATGGAATCGGTCAGTCAGCATTTGTCTTGTGTTCATACAACAATTTGGGCACAATTTGCAATGTATGTAGTTTCATGGAGAAAGCGTAATTGACAGGAAAGTCCAAAACCATACTCAACTTGTTAAAAACATTGTTTTACTTGTTTTCCATAAAATAAATAGCAAATTCAGACGTATTTGTCTTTCACTGCCCTCTATTTTGTTACGAGAATAACAAAATCAACCGTCATTGTTGATTGTAATTACAATCTTCTACGTACTGTTTATGATCCTCCAAAAAAAGGAGCACACTAGAATAAAGAAAAAAACTCAATCTGATTTTTTCCTAGCAGAGTTAGACATGGTCTTTCGTAGGTTAAACTTGTATAGCGTGACCATAGAAACAGAATGAACCAGGACACCTTTCAAAACATACTGCATATAAAGCTTAACTGTACCAAGCAATGCATGCTTTGAAAATTTGTGCAACAAAGTGTTTGGCAGGTTTTTAAGCCTAAAAAGTAGAGAGATAGAGTTTTATATGGATTTAAAAATAATTGGGTGGCTGCTTATGATGTTGTTCTTGTATATATATAACCAGTGATTCAATGAATAAACACAATGTTTGATTAATAGATAACATGCCCTTTTCATATTATCATATAACGCGTTAAATGCCCTTTTTCAGGATTGGCACCCTGCCCTTATGAAATCCTAGCTGGAACACTGCTTCCTTAAGCAATACAACGTGATTAAAACTTTTAGCTGATTTTACAGAGTTATCTCACTGTAGTGTTAGGTACCACCTTAAGATAAAAAGTTTTACAAATTGCTAACAGTTTTTACTTAAACTTTACATATTTCACTAGATATCTATATAATTCAGTTCTGCTATTTCACAATCCAAGATGGCAGAAGACACTATAAAGTCTACTGTAAATTCAGAAATTATTGCGTACAATTATCATTGTGATTTTGTTCTTTTACACTAAAATGCAATTTTAATTTTTTTCATTTTTCAAAATGCAAGTTTAAATTATTATTGCGATTGTAATCCTGTCACATGTTTCGCTTTAATAAAAACATTGCAATATTTCTTAATTTACAGTACCTTAAAAAGAAGCAATTTGAATGCAGTTATTTCATAATCCATGCCTGCCTGTATAAAGCTGTCTTTTACATTAAATTTCTGTCCCTGTGGAGTTTTATTCTAATCCATTCAAAATAATGTTTATATTTATATATTTAAATACAAATTGAAATTATTCAAATACCTTGTGATACATGTCTGTCTTGGTTATGGAAATGCTGTAGCATAAATCTGACCATAAATGGATACTGTGGATTCACTTATTTTCGTGTGTACCAATTTTCGTGGATTAAGGAAAACTTACTTTATGTACATGTTCTGTTCGTGGATATTTAATTTTGTGGTTTTGCCGAAGTTTGCATACAAGCCTATAGGAAATTTGTCATTCGTTGAACATTTAATTTCGTAGTTCAACTTTACCCACAAAATCTACGAAAATTGGTATCAAACGAGAAAAAATGAATCCACTGTATATTTTTTTTATTAATGACACTCATGTTAACAGATGAAAGCAATATGACAATATTAATTCTGCATTTATTGATAAATTATGTAGGTTATGATTTTTGAGAGAGAGAGATAAATGATAAATAAAATATGTATGTTAAAAAACAATCCTGTGATTTATTTAGTTGAAATTTTCAGATTACCTAGGCCTTTGTTCTGTGACTACATTTACAAAGTTCTGTTTGTCTGATTGGCGAGGAGGAAAAGTTTCCTATATAATTAAAAGGGAAATGAAATACACTTCAATGATAGAGCAACCAAAAGATTAAGAGCAACCAAAAGATTAAATAGTTACCAAAGGTACCAGGATTATAATTCAGTACACTGAAGCACGTTTTGTCTACATAAGACTCATCAGTGACGCTCATATCAAAATATTTATAAAGCCAAACAAGTACAAAGTTGAAGAGCATTGAGGATCGAAAATTCCCAAAAATTGGGCCAAATACGGCTAAGGTAATCTATGCCTGGGATAAGAAAATCCTTAGTTTTTCGAAAAAAATTCAAAGTTTTGTAAACAAGAAATTTATAAAAATGACCACATTATTGATATTCATGTCAACACTGAAGTGTTGACTACTGGGCTGGTGATACCCTCTGGGACGAAACAACCACAAGCAGTGGCATTGACCCAGGGGTGTAAATCGTTATCAAAGGTACTAGGATTATAATTAAGTACGCCGACACGCGTTTTGTCTACATAAGACTCATCAGTGATGCTGATATCAAAATATTTATAAGCCAAACAAGTACAAAGTTGAAGAGCATTGATTAAAAACAGGCATCTAGAGGTCAAAATTCAGTTTTAATCAATATACATATGTTTCTCCAATATGTCATACATTATATTATGAAGAAAGTTATGAACCAGTTGAATAGAAACTTGTGATGATCTGCCATCAACACAAAAGTCCCTATAGGACAAAAAACCCTTGTGTTTAAGTAAAAAGTTTGACCTATAACTGGCAGATTGAAATGTGGCCTATTAAACTATTTTTTGTCTAGTCTAATCAACTCATCCCTGATGTGATACTTTGACATGTTGATTCTGCTGACATCAGTGTCAGCAATAATGCTATAGTTTGTGATAAGGTCAGTTGAAGGAAAAGGATTGATTATAGGCCAAAATTGCCAATGGTATTTGGTATACAGCTTTCTTAAATAGCATTGTCATTTGCACATCTTAAAGCCCAAGAGAAAGCAATCCAACAACAATGCGAAAAAAAAGTCCAAAAGACATCTAGAGCACAACATGCAGTTTTAATACTAAATTAAATATCTAAAATCAGAAAACAGGAATATTAATTTGTGATGTACTTTGACTACTGAAGCTGTTCCTGAATTTAATAGGGCATGCATTCTTATAGAACTTTATGGGAATATATGAATTCATGCAATATGACACTGATCCCATAACCAAACATTAACTCCATCTGTAACTCATTATTGTACACTCCCATAATTCAAATCAGCTCAATATATGAAGGTGTTCAGAAAAAATCTAAAACTGTTATTTTCATGAAATTTTCAGTCCAAAGTCTGTAATTTCGACAAAACCAGAGCAGAACTAAAGGTAAACTTGATCTATAACTCATTATAGAAGACTTGCTTACTAAAATTCATCTCAATGTTTGAGAAAAGTTTGTATAACTTCTTTACAGGATTTGGATAAGGGTTTCACTCGCAGGCACTTGTCTCAGAATTTATTTTTTTCCTATATACCTTTATATAACATGTTATATTAAGGTATATAGGAATTTTTGTTTTCTGAGACAAGTGCCAGTGGTTTCACTATATGGCCCAGTCTGAGTTGAAGACCGTGGTAAAGAGAAGATTGAGAGATAGATACACTAAAACTATTTGAACAAGATGGTCTAATGTTACTGTGTGGTGCACCTGGATCTAAGTCGATTGTCAAAAACTGCCGTTCTCTAACCTGTTTGTTATTCTTAATAGATACAAGTAAATGTGATAGGAGTGTCCCTAAGCTTAGATGCAGTCTAAAAAAATTGAATGAAGTTTTTGTACAAGCTGTGACTGCTCTGTTTTATCAACTGACTTGATGGAATAAAATTAAGATATTATAAACAAAGTTTTGTGTCAGCTGGTACTTTACATGAATTTCCAGATAATTACAAATATTTTATCATTTTGTGTTAATTTTTATTTTGTAACATTGTTGTTGGTAAAATAGCTGTAATTCTGAAAGAGGATAATAACAATGTAACATTTAAAAAAAAGCTTGAAAAAACGTGATTTCTTCGAAATTGTTTAATCAATAGTTCGTCAAATTTTGACTTGATGGAATAAAATTAAGATATTATAAACAAAGTTTTGTGTCAGCTGGTACTTTACATGAATTTCCAGATAATTACAAATATTTTATCATTTTGTGTTAATTTTTATTTTGTAACATTGTTGTTGGTAAAATAGCTGTAATTCTGAAAGAGGATAATAACAATGTAACATTTAAAAAAAAGCTTGAAAAAACGTGATTTCTTCGAAATTGTTTAATCAATAGTTCGTCAAATTTTTAATTCAATTAACAATGCTTAATATGAAGCTCGTGTTTGATGAGGCACCGACACCCAATTGTGACACCCCATACCTTATTAGACATTGCGAGAATCACGAGGCATACTACCAAACGACAACCACTAAACATCAGATTGTTTTAAAATGGTGCTACTTTTCCGCGACTGTTTGCTCTCATACCAGATAAAGATTGACAACTGACACCAGAATCTTCTAATTTCTCGGAAATCTGTTTGTGGCATTCTAACTTCTACTGCAAACTCCTTCAATTCTCTAATACTACGAAACACTACCGCAAAATGTAGCAACTCCCACATACCATTCAGAATGGTACATTTGTTCACTTCTGAAAATGTATCTGGAGAAAAAATCTAGTATCATGTATTTCCGACACTTTATATATGTCATATATAGCAACAATGTGGACATCTATCTATTGGAACGACGTGCTGCTGTACGCGTAACCATTCAAAAATGAACGCAAACATGCACTATATTAGTATTGCTTGGGAGGGAATAATGGTTTAAATGATAAATGATGACAAAAACTTTTTCATGCATTCAGAACCCTTGGTTAAGCAGCACCATTGCAAGCAGCATTACTCATAATAATAATTAAAAAAAACTATGGAAGATCGTTTCAACAAATGGAAGTCCATATCTAGGTGCTTAAAGAATTTCTCAATATTAACACAGAAATATATAAATGGTTAAATTGAAGAAGAAAGGCGAAAGATACCAGAAGAACATTCAAAGTCATAAGTCGAAAATAAACTGACTATGCGGTAAGGGCTTTGCTCATTGTTGAAGGCAACTACCTTTAGTTGTTTATTTCTGTGTCATATGGTCTCTTGTGGAGAGTTTTCTCATTGGCAGTCATACCAAATCTTCTTTTTTCATGATATTGACAACGCCATGCATGGATAAAAAAGAGAAGACAAATAGACAAACAGATAAAAAAAAGTATACAAACCACAGCATAGAATACTGAAGACTAAGGCAGCAATCATTTGATTTTCTGGGGGGCTATGGATTTTTTTGGAAAAAAAGTTTGTTTCCAGTTTTTGTAGAAAAAAATCCATAGCCCCCCCCCCCTCCCCCGAAAATCAAATGGTTAAAACCACCACAAACTGCTCCGTTAGGGTGAGCAGACCCTGTTCCACATTTGGCATCCTCCGTGTGACCCATGTTGGTAAAAATCTGGTGATAAGTCTAATTCGGTAGGTCACATTCTGGTCAAGGAGACGGGATTGTTGCTATCGTGAAATCTTCTCTTTATCGTCAAGTTTAGTTCTGATCCAGTCTGTCAATTTCTTGATGTCACGTTATTATGCAGACCCAACTGTGTATTTGCAAGGATTTGTATAGTAAGACCTTTTTATTATACAAATCCTTGGTATGTGGTATCATTTGTTTGACGACGTGTCGTAGAACCAATCACATCCTCCTTTCCCCGAATTGCACTTATTTCTGTTTCTGTTATTTTTTTACATCAGCAACACGACGGTTTTTTTTTTTTTTGGGGAGGGGGGGGGGGGTCTTTTTGCCTTTTTTGTCTTTACGGTTTATTTTAGACTTCAGTGATGAGTTTGAATGTCCCTTTGGTATATTGCGGATGACACATGCATGTGCGTTTGTTATAGACGCTAGTACTACATCTTTCTCAAAACAAACAGATAATGAATGGATTAGCTATTTAAAGTAAATAAACTTATTATAGATACCAGGATTAAAATTCCATATTTACGCCAAATGCGCGTTTCGTCTACAAAAGACTAATCAGTGACGCTCGAATCAAAAAATGTTTAAAAAGCCAAATAAAGTTGAAGAGCATTGGTAACCAAAAATTTCTAAAATGATCTTTTAATCTTACATATGACACAAACAACAAAACAAACAAATATTGATACATTAATTCACTGTCATATGAATGTGTATCCCTTCTTATGTGTTCACCAATTCACTCGTCTTCCTATTAAGTTCACTGGTAGTAAGCATTAACCTTTGGTAATAAATACTTGATATTTTTAAATTTAAAAGATGTGTGATGCTTAGGTCACTAAATCATGCTACAATCTCATTACTATATAAATCTATAGTATATAAAATAGGCCGGGTTAAAAACGCAAAAGGAGTATTAATGGTAAAAGAGTTGATTTGCTGCTTCAATGTTTAGACTATTGTTCCGGATATATGGAAGAGATAAGACTCACCAGTTTTCCAAGACGATCTACATTTGTCAAGATACTACGACGGTCAGAAACCAAATCGAGCAATAGAAATTTTGCCACCAATGGGAGATCAGTGGCGGATCCAGAACTTTTCCTAATAGGGGGCCTCTGACTGACCTAAGGGGGGCCACTCCAGTCATGCTTCAGTGATTTCCTGTATAATCAACCAAATTTTTCCCACGAAAGCCCCCCACCCCCACCCCCACCCCCCTCCCTGGATCCGCCTATGGAGATTATTTAAAAAACATTAGGCAAATCATTATATCTACAAGTGAAATCAGTCTGTTTGCTCATGCAGTGCTATCACTATTGTGGGAGATATGGTGTACAAATTTGTTTTTAAGGTAGATAGGGTGTCTTCCTCCATCTTGGATTTTGAAATACTAGAAAACAAGGTCTAGATCTTTGATGAAATGTGCAAATTTTTATAGTAGTAGGTAATTCATGTGTAAGAATTTTCATTATAATATAGAAAATGCCATGTTTGATCATATTTATGATTGTATTTTACAAAAATAAGAATCCTTTTGTTTGATTCATTTTTTTCCAACTTTGTCAAATAAGGGGAGGCAACTCAAATGCAATGGCAGATAATCCAGATAGTGTTACTTTTACAATAGAATGTGTTAGGAATTTACCCATTTTTACATGTAGCAAGAAAAGGAGTCCGGTGACCCCATTTTTTCTTTTTCTTATCTGAAAGCATAATATTGAAGCTATCTTCTCATATTTTATCTCAAAATTCTATGGTGTGGTTTGCGTTTTATGGCGGAAAAATGGGTTTTCCATGCATAATCTATACAAAATCTTGACAATTTTGAACAACCTGTAGCGTGAAAATAAGTCCGGTGACCCATTCTTTTTATTAATGTTTTTAAACAAGCAGGATATGAACCAGGCCCGTAGCCAGGAATTTCCAAAGGGGGGTTCGTTTGCCTCAAAAACTCGACTTTTACAGTCACAATTCGAACAGAACGTTGACTTTAACAGTCATTATTTGTTTTCAAGGGGGGGGGTTCGTCCGAACCCCCCGAACCCCCCCTGGCTACGGGTATGTGAACTACATTTTGGCAAATTATTAAAAGATTCTATGGATTATAATTTAGACACCCCATCTACCTTAAGCCCGAAAATTCGGGACCAGGACCCCTCCGATCCCTCTGCCCTCTTCATGCAATAGTTACATGTAATATTAATAATCTGAACTGTATAGGTCATGTCACGTGTTCAGTCACAACTGAGACTACTTTAACTATATGTGTTATAAATAGTCATGATAGATCATGATAGACATGATAAAATATATATATATTGATCATATATAATAGTCATATATATATAGTAGTCTCAGGACTTTATTAGCAATAAAGAGGTAGCACCTGCCTCATTTAGATAATCAATATAAATATGTAAAATGTCCTTAATCGCTCCCTAATTATGTTTTAATGTGTTTATAAACAAATTAGAAATATCTTGTACAAAATAATCCATTTCTGATTTTAAAATTTCCCGCCGAATAAAGTTAGAATTTAGAATAAGCTGTGATGGTTTTTTTATCAACCAATCAAAAACGTTTCAATAATTACTTCGCGAGCCATTGTCGGCTTGTTTGTATGCAAATTATAAGCTGATTAATTTGCATGTTATTGTGAATTCTAAAACAACACCTAGACGCCAATCAAGCGATTAATTAGTAAGTAATTACTTTGACCTTTCTTATGTCAACCAAGTAGTTCTTGGGTTTTTATAGTCCTCAGTTTCTTGCAACAATATTTAGAAAAATGCAAATGTGGCAACATGATTATTCAAAATGGCGGAAATTTGTTTCATTCTAATGAATAATCAAAATAATTGTAGTTTACATATTCATAATTTCATAATTCGCTTAACTTGATTGTCATTTGTTTTTGCTTGTAATTAAAATGTATCGGAAAAACAGATCATCTTAAAATCTTTATATTAACGAAGAGAGAGAAGTGAGATCACAGATATGTGGTTTACCTTGTTCTTGCCAGTTTTCATTTTTTAATCAGAGATGTGTAGTTACGTTAGTGCTTGTTTTGAGCTTTATTTTGCATATATGCATATTACAAATTACTGTATTTACAATTGTATGTATATTCCTATTAAATGTTCAGGTTTTACACATAAACGCACGTTACGTTAAAAGAGGGACATTCATTGAAGATCATTGAAATGAAATGCCCAAAGGCTAAAAAGTGTCCTCTGAGTAAAAGAAAGTATTATTCCTGTAGCACTGTCAACAGTATTATCAGTAGTCAGTACAATCAACAATAACTATATTTATTTAATAATATTATCTAACTAAGAGACATGTGTTATATAATAGTATTAATTATACAATGTATGTTTCTGATAATTTGGACCAAGCTTAAGATGAACAAAAGTTTCTTCCAAGAAATCCCCAAAAACAGTGGCAGATCCAAAATGAAAAAAAGGGGGGGGGGGGGGTAAGGGGGTTGGAACCCCCTCATTTTTTGGGACCAATCAATGCAATTGAATGGGGATATATGGTTGGAATCCCTCCTTTCTCCTGGGTTTAGAACCCCCCTTTTTTCAATGGCTAAATCCGCCCCTGAAATACATATAAAAACAAATATTAAAGTGTCCTCTGAGTAAAAAAGTATTATTCTAGTAGCACTGTCCACCGTATTATCAGTAGTCAGTACGATCAACAATAACTATATTTATTTAATATTATCTAACTAAGAGACATGTATAATATAATAGTATTAATTATACAATGTATGTGTCTAATAATTTGGACCAAGATGAACAAAAGTTTCTTCCAAGAAATAAAAAAAAAGTGGCAGATCCAAAAAAAGAGGGGGGTGGTAAGGGGGGTTGGAACCCTCTTTTTTTGGGACCAATCAATGCATTTGAATGGGGATATATGTTTGGAATCCCCCCTTTCTACTGGGTTTAGAACCCCCCTTTTTTCCATGGCTGGATGCGCCCCTGAAAATCATATAAAAACAAATATTAATGTGCAAATGTATCCAAGTAGTATTTAAAAAAAACATTAATTGTTGAACAAATAAAGTTTTATAAACTCAGGTATAAAAGGAACAATCACATACAGAACGCCAATCACTAAAAAATATACATGAACTCCTACAAAAACCAGTAGTCAAAGCAGGTGCACCGGAGGAGTATTAGCTGCTGCTATATTTTCAAACAAGAGTCCCTATAGATAAAAATCCTGAATTCCTGGATGTAAATAAAAGTAAATCCTGTGTCTTGATTAAACTAAATCCCAAAATCAAAGATGATTAATCATTATTAGCAATAATATAGCTTGTTCCCAAAATCCCAAAATTAAAAAGTGGACAATCCCGGAGTCCTGATAAAGGTCGAACCTTCCTCATATATACAGTTTTATACGACCCCCAAAAAATTTTGGGTTCGTATAATGGTATGATGTCGTTGTCTGCGTCGTCAGAAGGTTCAATACCACAAAAGGAAGGTTGGGATTTATTTTGGGGATGATGGTCCAAACCGTTTAGGAATTAGGGGCCCAAAAGGGGCCAAAACAAGCATTTTTCTAGTTTCAGGATAATAACTTGTTAACCAGTATTTCAATTGCTCTGAAAGTATACTGTAATGTTTAAAATCACAAGTAGAAGGTTTGGATTCATTTAAGGTGGTATGGGTGTCTTCCTCCATCTTGGATAGTAAAAAACAGAGAACCAAAGGTCCAGATTTCCTATCAAGTTAGCAAAATTTGATGCAGGAATGCAGATATTTAATGTGAATTTTCATTTAAAAGAATGAATTTATAAGAATATAACTTATAAATATTGATATTTTTGCAAATGATGATTATTTTTGGTTGTTCTTAAAAATAAATTAAATTGGCATTTTAAGGGGAGGTAACTCTAAAACAGTTCATTTTCTGAAGGATTCTACATGGAATTTTCCTATTTTGTATTTTAGCCGGAAAAAATGTACGGAGACCCTATCTTTTCTTTTGATATTCTCAAAGCATTGTCTGAAAGCTATCTTTTCCTTAAGTATTTAACAATTCTATCATTTTGTTTAGTTTCTAATCACAAAATTGTGTTTTTTCCTGTATAATCCATACAAAATGTGTCATTTTGTCACGCCCTGTGGCTTGATAAAATCCGCAGTGACCTATCATTTTTATAACATTTTTCAACATATTTCAACAGATACTACGTTTTGGCAAAGTATGAACAAATTCTATCATTTTTATTTTAGACTCCCATACCACCTTAAGGGTTTATGGGTTCAAAGTTTAGGAATTAAGGGCCAAAACAAGCATTTTTCTAGTTTCCAGACAATACCTTGTGTGTAATTGCATGGATTGCTCTGAAATTGTATCACAATGTACCATATATATAACAAAGGGGAGGCTGGGATTAAGTTTTGGGTTAATTGCCCAAAATATGTAGGAATTAAGGGCCAAAAAGAAGCATGTTTCTAGTTTCCAAACAATCATGACAATAACTTGTGTTTAAGTGTATGGATCTCTCTGAAATCGTACTACAAGGTTCAATATTACAAGAGGAAAGCATGGGATTGAGTTTAAGGGTTATTGCTCCAAGGGGGGATCTCAATTTACCATTTTTTGTAAGGGATTTTTTTTTTTTTTCAACATTTTTCAATTTCAAATTTTGAAAAGTTTCAATAAGAAATATTCAATTGCACAGTATTGTGCAATAGATGTGTTAGATCTTGAACCACATTAATTTTGTGGCAAAAACCTATATTATGTCAAAAATTTGATCACAATCAAAATTCAGACGGTATCAAGCTTGAATATTGTGACCAAATTTGCCCCAACTGTTCAGTGTTCGACCACTGGGGTCGTATAAAGCTGTGCCCTGTAGATTTAACATTGTCGTTATGCCCCCCCCCCCAATAAATTGAAACATTGCTAAATCTGACATTTAAAAAAGTTAAAGATGTTATAACTAAAAATAGCTTAGGAATGGTCATTATAGGAGGAGACATGAATGACACCTTAACTAATATAGACAACAAGCATAATATGTCAAAAAAGTCCTTTAAAGAAAAAAAAGCTGTACCCAGCTTAAAATCTTTAATAAAAATGCATAAGTTAAGTGATATATGGCGAGAAATACATGGTAAAAAAATACAATTTACTTGGAGAAGGAAAAATAACATCAATGAAGCATCAAGAATTGATTTCTTTTTAACCTGTTCTGAAATACGAACTCAAATAGAATCAACAGACATAAGACCAGCCATTATAACCCATACAGATCATCAAGCAATATCTCTTATGATAAACTGTAGATCACAACAAAAAGGAAAAGGATATTTTAAAATAAATAATAGTGTTTTAGAAAATAATGAGTATCAAAACATAATTAAAAAACTTATAAAACAGTATGAATGTAAAGTATTACTTACCAACGACGTTGGGCTTCAATGGGATCTCTTTAAAACAGAGGTGCGAGACTATACTATAGCATTCTGTAAAAGGAAAGCACAAAACAATGTAAAAGAAATAAACATTTTAGAAAATAAACTTAAAAAATTAAATGAATGTATAAATTTGAAGTGCCAAGAAGATGTTATTGCCTATTTCAATGATGAAATCAATAAATTAGAAAACAAACTTAGTAATTTATATGAAGCGAAAACTAAAGGGGCACAAATTAGATCTAGAATTAAGTGGGTGGAAGAAGGGGAAAAAAATACAAAATTCTTTTTAGGATTAGAAAAATCTAGGCAAACAAAAAAAACAATAACAGCCCTTAAAGATAAAGATGGGGAGATACACAGAGATCCTACAAAAATATTGCAACTTGAAAGAGAATTTTATCAAGATATATACAAAAGTTCAAACCCTAACATAACTTATATTAAAGATTACATTATGAATACAGAAATTGATCATAAATTAACCAATAAAGAAAGTGAAAGTATGGAAGGTCTATTAAGTATCCAGGAATGCACAGAATCTCTATTTAAAATGAAACTCAATAAAGCCCCAGGCATTGATGGTTTAAGTGTAGAGTTTTACAAGATATTTTGGGAAGATCTGAAAGAATTTGCTGTTAATACATTCAATTTTTCATATGAAAAAGGGGAGTTAACTAATTTACAAAAAATAGGAGTTATTTCCCTTCTACATAAAAAAAATGACCCACTATCTTTAGATAACTATAGGCCAATAACATTATTAAATGTAGATACAAAGATTGTAGCTCAGTCATTAGCACAAAGAATTAGTAAAATATTGCCACAAATTATTCATGGGGATCAAAATGGGTATGTAAAAAATAGATATATTGGATATAACATTAGACAAATTCAAGATATCATTGATTTTGCAGAAAAATTCAACATAGAGGGAGCTCTTCTTTTCTTAGATTTCTCTAAAGCTTTTGATTCTTTAGAGTGGGATTTCATGTTTTTAGCTTTAAAAAAATTTGGATTCAAAAGTTCAATGTTGAAATGGATTAAAGTTCTATATACTGATATTAAAAGCTCAGTTATAAACAATGGTTGGATTTCAAAACCTATAAGCATTTTTCGTGGGATTAGGCAAGGGTGCCCATGCAGTGCGATAATTTTTGTAATTGCTGTCGAAATTTTAGCATGTAGGATCAGACAAGATCATGACCTCAAAGGCTTTGAAATTAAACTTGATGGCAAAACTCACACATTAAAAATTAGTCAACTAGCAGATGATACCACTCTTTTTCTTAGAACAAAACAAGACATTTCAAAAGCACTTAATATGATTGAAACATTTGGAACATTGTCAGGTTTGAAATTAAACAGAGCTAAAACTGAGGGTGTTTGGCTTGGGAAGCAAAAAAACTGCAAAGATAAACATGAAAATATTAACTGGACAAATATACCTGTAAAAAGCCTAGGTATATATTTTGGTCATAATAAAAAAGAGTGTCAAAGATTAAATGCTGAAAAACTTTTAGAAAAATCAGCAAAAATTATTCTTAATTGGAAAAAGAGAAACTTAACCATGATAGGAAGGATAACAGTTACTAAATCATTAATTATTCCTAATATTACATTTTTAGCATCTGTCTCAACCATAGATAAAGAGTATTTAAACCAGTTTAAAAAAATGATATATGAATTTTTATGGAATAACAAAACAGAAAAAGTTAAACGCTCCGTACTAAGTTACGACAAATTAAATGGGGGATTAAAAATGATTAATTTAGAGAAATACATAGAAACAATAAAAATAGGTTGGATTAAAAGATTAAATGCAGAGCAATTCTTAAACTGGACGGTAATACCAAAATTTTATTTAAACAAATTTGGAAATAATCTTCTTATATTGCAAATGAATCTGGATAGTATAAATTCAATACCAGATATAAAAAAGATACCAGAGTTTTATCTTGATATAATCAAAGTTTGGATCAAGAACAAAAATAATAATAATAAATACCCAAAAATCTACAGACTAATCCGCCAACAAGTTATTTGGGGAAATCAATGGATAAAATTTCAAGAAAAAACATTATTATTCCAAAACTGGATAGATAGCAACATAATATACATAAATGATATCATAGATGAATCTGGAAATATAACAGAAAGATTTATTAGACAAAAGCTTAATAAAAAGACAAACTGGATTACTGAATTTTTAAAATTAAAAAAAGCTATACCAAAAGAATGGGTTAAAATATTAGCTGAAAAATGTTCAAGAACAACTAATGTACTAACAGATAATGTTGTGTATATTTATGACAAAGATAACTTTAAACAAAATATAAATAAATTAGAAACAAGTAAAATTTACAAAATACTATTAGAACAAGATAAAGAAATACCAATTGGCTTTTACAAATGGAAGAGACTACTAAATTTTGAAAACATAGAAAATAAAGCTCAAAACATACTTAAATTTGTTCATAATTATTTGAAAGAAAATAAATTAAAAATGTTCAGATGGAAACTATTACATTTTATTCTTCCAAACAAAGTTTTATTAAAACAATGGAAAATATGCCAAAACTCAGACTGTAATCACTGTAATATTACAGAAGATTATGAACACTTTTTTATTACATGCCACTTTCTTGATAAATTTTGGAAAGACATATTTAATCTGTTAGAAAAAGTTAAACTTGGAAAACACATTTTAACACTAAAAAATTTGATTTGGGGTTACAAAATAAATGATATAGAATATTATGATATTAATTTTTTTCTTACAGTTATTATATTTTCAATTCACAAAATACACTATTTGTCAGAGTTTAGAACAAAGAAGATAAATGTATTTTCTGTTTTTAAAACTGAGTTTAGAAATAGGCTCGTTCTACAAAACAATTTTTTTAACCATGAAAGAAAAGGAATATTAGGAAAATTATTTAAGTGTATTTGAATTGTTTGAACTGATAACATGGTTGGTAAAGTTATCATTGTGTATTAATTAATTTATTATCTAATTTTGTATTTATTTATGATGCTTGATAGACATTAATTACAATATTTATATTATAATCTGGTACGAGGCATTATACATCACAAAAAAAAACCAAAAAACAGCATAGTTGTTCTTTGATTACCGTACGACTATTATTCTTTCAAATTATAGCTGTCTTACCTGAATAATGATGTAGATCAAAGATAATTACAATCTTTTTCGATATTGATTGAAAAAACCGTTATCCGGAAACACATGGAAACTGATAGAAGTCATCCCAAACTCGGATGAACTATGAAAATTTTCCGAAAATAAGACTATATAATATAAATACTTTAATATAATTAGAATAGCATTATTTATCTATATTGATGTAATATTTATAATATTTTGTAAACGACTAACAATATGCAGTTTATCTACCTGAAGAATCCCTGAACTTCTGGTACTAATGAAACAGGGACCTTCACTGAGATAGCTGTGTCAGTGGAGTAATTGTTAACAGCGAGCAATACTGTTGTTGAATAAAAAAAAAAAAAAAGACATTTTTGTCTTATAACTTTAGTGTGCCTCAACCAAATATTATGAAACGTATATATACATGTACAATGCTCATTACATTTGTACCACCAATCACAGATTTTTGATGGCTTCTCTTTCACTGTCATGCGTTACATGTATATGTTCCTTGTAAATCAGAAATAAATCTGATTTTGTATTTTATCTTCAAGCGCAGCTGCATCTGTTTCCCATTAACAGATTTCTTATTTATTTATATCTTACAAAGTTGCGGAGGGTATAGTGTTTTTGACTCGTCTGTATGTCTGTCAGTCCTGTTCTTAATGCAACTCCTCTGAAATTCAACAGAATTTCATGAAACTTTGAACGTTTGAAGATAATAAGGACATACTATGTAGATGTGCATATTGACAGAAAATAACCAATCATTTTTTTTCTAGAAGCTATGCCCCTTTAACATAAAATTGTGGCCTTATTATACTACTGTCACAGTTTGTAATTGCAAGGTGCTTTATTTATCAAAGGTGCTTGTTTGATAGTAGTCAAAAGAAAATAGAACAAAGAGTTACTCTTCATGTCTGTAAAATGTAATTCAATTCTAACATAGCTTTTTATAACTCTGTTAAATACATGTATTTATGATATCGCCTTGTTTAAATTTCATCTTTAATTTCCCAACACTTAGAAAAATGTGACTTACAATATTTCAAGTTACACTTGCACAACAAATTTTGTATATAGTTGATCATGGCCCATGCATATATAAGTTTATGATTAGGCGAGTTTTAAGGGTACCACTTATTAAAGGTCAATGATTTATATGCAGATATGAAACTACATGTATATGACTATTGGCACATTTCATTTTCATGTAGATTATTTGGCCCTGATCTTTCAGTCAACAGTCTATCATGTCTATAAAATATGTAACTTTTGCTAAATTTTCTTGTTTATGGTTGTGTTTTGGTTAGTATATATAAAAGGGAGCTGCTTATGATACATTTTTGTAAGTCAAGGTATTTGGGCATGGTATGCAGTTGTTTTACCATTTACTGTTTCCACAGAAGTTACATGTATTTGTCCCTGCACCATCAGCCATGAATTATTGAGGTTCAGCATAGCATTCATCATGTTCATGTTCAAGTACATATATGTATATATTATAACATGCCCTTTTACATATTGGCCCTGGTATCATCCTGAGACTCCCATATCGGCCTCAAGGCTTTAGTTCTGCAGAAAAGAGAAAAAAGGTCAATTTTATAACAATTTAATCATGTTACAGTGAGTTGACTGTTAGTGTTGCTCTCCACCAATTGCAACTCATTCAAAATTTTGACCAAATTGCAATTTGTTTTATTAAACCAAATTGTTCAACTGGTCAGAAAATTGAACAAATTGTTCAGTCAAAATGTGAAAGCGCAAGGTGATAAAATAAAACATATTTACAATCCTTTAAGACTTTAGCTCCACTTTAATGATGTTGTGACAAAATTAGTTTATCAGTTTGTATAGTTATATTATATTCATTTCCATGCTGAAGGGGAACTGTTTATTTTGAATTGCTATTAAATTGTCCAAACTAAGCTTTCATATAGTTTTTCTTTCTAAAAGTATTCTATATTTATAAGAATCAGATATCATTTTAAATAAAACATCATATATTCAGTAAAATATGTGTGAAATAACAATATGCTATTGATAAATTTTCAGGGGAGATAACCTAAAATATTATTCTTTTGAATAAAGACTTTTTGAAAGAAAAGTTATTATCTCCCCCATGGAAACTTCCTACAAACATATATTGCAATTTTACACATATTTTACTGAATATGAAATGTTTTAATTCACATAATGTCTGATTCTTATAAATACTAGAACACACCCGTCAACAGCATTGTCCTATATTAGTCATAAATAAAGTTGAATCCTTTGATTTGCTGTTTTACGTCATGCCCGCTAACAAATTGAAAACTGTACCTATACGCCTTATTTTAGTCCAGATTTTTAGTATTCGTATTGTTATATTAGAAAGTGTAACTGATTAAAATACTACAATAGGTAACAATTTGACAATTAAGTAGTGTCAACCATGTGATTATGACCCGTGTAATACAATATAACATATTAATCCTGAATACACCGTTTGGTGGTGCGCCTGTCAGATGCGGAACGTACAGATAAGGTAATCGGTAACAGGTGAACATACTATTGGTATCGGTATCGGACTCGACCCGGAACTTCTTAATTATTGGCAATATTAATTACGTGGAAAACAAAAGGGCCTGGAGTGGTGTAATTTTTAATCTACACCTTTGTACAATATTAGTTATATATAAAATGATTTTTTTTATTCGTCGTTTTTACGTGATGACGGCTGACAAATTGGACCTCGTAATTTTAGTATTATAGATAGAATACTTTTAGAAAGAAAAACTATATGAAAGCTTAGTTTGGACAATTTAATAGCAATTCAAAAAAGTATTCTATATTTATAAGAATCAGACATTATGTGAATTAAAACATTTCATATTCAGTAAAATATGTGTAAAATTGTAATATATGTTTGTAGGAAGTTTCCATGGGGGAGATAATAACTTTTCTTTCAAAAAGTCTTTATTCAAAAGAATAATATTTTAGGTTATCTCCCCTGAAAATTTATCAATAGCATATTGTTATTTCACACATATTTTACTGAATATATGATGTTTTATTTAAAATGATATCTGATTCTTATAAATATAGAATACTTTTAGAAAGAAAAACTATATGAAAGCTTAGTTTGGATAATTTAATAGCAATTCAAAATAAACAGTTCCCCTTCAGCATGGAAATGAATATAATATAACTATACAAACTGATAAACTAATTTTGTCACAACATCATTAAAGTGGAGTTAAAGTCTTATAGGATTGTAAGAATGTTTTATTTTATCACCTTGCACTTTCATGACTTGGCTGTGGTTTTCTACAGCAGTTGGTTCAAATTTCTGACCAGTTGAACAATTTGATTTTGAAAAACAAATTGCAATTGGGTCAAAATTTTGAATGAGTTGCAATTGGTGGAGAGCAACACTAACAGTCAACTCACTGTAATGAAACATTAAAGGTAAAATCTTAAACAATTTATCACAAACATGTCGTTAAGGATGCAATGATGTCACGTCATTTGGAATCAGGGCGCAATAACCATTAACCTCTTTTTTGCCACGGGTAATTTTGAGGTTATTACATACATGTATGCAAAACCCGACGTATTCTTAACAAATATGTGATAAATATATATATATCAGTGTTGTCAAATCGTACACCTTTTCCTATCTGGTTACTCAGATAATCGTTCGACCGATTAACCGGTTAACCGGTAGTTTAAGTTGGTGTTTGAAAGCCTTATCAATAGTACCCTACACATAGATAAGATGTGGTATGAGTGTCAATTTGACAACCTTTCATCCAAGACATAAATTTACGCTAATGGAATATATATCCCTGTCAAGATTATTTTCATAGCTAATATTTCATATGTTTAATGGTACTGTCTCAGCCTATCAGGAAATATGGTAAAGTATGGGTTTTGATCATTGTTGAAGGCTGTTCAGTGAACAATAGTTGTCCATTTTATGTCAGTTTGTCTATTGTGAAGAGTTGTCTTATTGGCAATCATACCACATCTTATTATATGTTTACATTGATTTAGATACAAGTGTCTTTTTGGATTCTACAGTTTTTTATGCGAAACATAACCACGAAGACTAAAACCAACAACAGTGCAACACTTAGAAAACAAACCAGAAATAGCACCTAAAAAAGAATACCTCACTGTAGCTAACTTATAGTGTTATGTAACATTGATATCTAATGAATGCCATCAATTTTAATTAATAATTTCAGACTGTTCATTTAATTTGTTGATATAAAACAAGATGGTGGTTTTGTATTTTTTATATTTTGATTGTATTCATTATTACTTTTAGTACTACAAAATAATAAAATTCATATGCTTCATGCTAATTCTTTATTCATGATAAGAATATTGTTATAGATTTGAAAATTGCCATGAAAGTACTTTTGTTTCTAAAGATGAGAAAAAATGCTAATAAATATATTGTACACTTGTTCAAATCGTTTCAATTCATAAATATTCATAAATGTTATAAAGTTTTTAATAAAATCGGAAGCTGTTTTTAATGTTTGAGTTGGTCTGAGAATTTGATCAGTTTAAAGAAAATTACCTTCATAAATATTTATAAGGCTTTGCTATCAAGTTGTTACAAATTTATTGACTAGAGGCTATAGTGGAGCAATTCTAACATTCAGAAAAGCAAAATTATAAAAAAGAATTGACATGCAGATTATATATGACTAATCACAGTGTAATAATGAGGAAAATGTTTCACAAATGATATTGTCTCTTATCATCTCAAATGTTCTCTTATATTCATGCTACATCATGTATTGAAATTGTTTGGAATCATGATATTCTGAATAATGGGAGATAACTCATATTATAACTGAAAGTTTTTCTGACTAATGTATGTATTTTACACTAACTGTTCCAACTGACTAGATACATCTAGAGATAAAATTTATATATCCCATGTACATATAGACAAAACTACAGTACAGACTTGAGGAGAATGATACCTAGGATTTACCATTATAGAAGGAAGTCACAAAATTGAATAAACCATTGTTATGTTTAACTTTTGTACTGGGATTTTTTCATTAAAAGTATGTTACATGTATGTGTGAGAAACAGTTTAGTTGTATCAAATAAAATTTACATGTGTATCGATATTTTTGGATTATACTGCAGCTGCTTGCTGTACAATACTAGCTATAGGTAGAATGCAAATATATGTATATAATTAAAAGCTATAGAAGTGAATATTTTTTATAAGACCAACTATTAGTACATAGAAAGTGAAATATAAATTATAATCATTGGTCATTAAGTAACAGTTAATGTTAACTATCAAAGACAAGATATACATGTAGGCTCACTACATGTATATAGCATATTGATGTGCAAGTGAGGTTTGCACAAGTGGAGAGCCTCAGTTTTCCTGTTATCCAATTTACATCTAATATATTCCAAGCGAATGTCATCAATATTTATAAAGTGTATTTATTCATGAATAAAGACAGCAGGGTACAAACATTGATCAGACCATTAGATTTAAATAACCAATGCAAATTAACTCTATTTACATATTTTTGGTGATAGATTGTAAGAGGGGATTTAGGGGGGAAATTTGTACAATTTTAATTTAATATTCACATCATTGGGCAAAAACATACAAATATATAATATTTTAACCTATGGAGATGAAGTTACCTTTTTGAATCCTTTTTATCATTTTCAGGGAGTTTCTCTTTTTTAATGTTGATGGAAATTTAATTTTCTACCTGCATATGTGTGAAAATGTACATGTACATACATGTATGCGTTACTTATGAATTGGGATTGGCACTTGTAAGCGTTTGTTTCCAGCAATGATTTTGTTTTAGTGACATTGAATGTTTGGTTTGCTCTCATATCAGTTTTGCTACCTTATAAAAAATTAGGGGACACCACAATTTGGTTATGTTCAAACATATATTTCAGTTACTGTGACTCAATTGTAACCATTGCTCTCCACCCCAAGCTCTTGCAGTTTAGTTCCAATGTTGACGCAATTCCTTTTTTCAAATCAAACTGCCTTATATAACTGGTAAGAAATTTAACCAAAAGCTGCAGAAAAACCACATAAAAAATTAAAAGCAAAGTGAAGACTGCTTACAATCCATTAATGATGATTATGGTTTGGATTACACTTGGTGGCTATCATGAAAATGTTGTCTGAAAATTGAAATTTCTATACATACATGTATTATGATTGTAGATTCATTTGAATGATGAGAGGTGGTTATTATTATTTTCTTTACTGTGGATTCATTATTATTCGTTGGATACCAATTTTCGTGGGTTTTGTGGGTACAGGGAAACCACAAATTCAAATGTTCAACAGATTACAAATTTTCTATAGGCTTTGTATGCAGAGATTGGCAAAACCAAAAACTCAAATATCCACGAAAATGTGAGTTTTCTTCAAACCACGAAAACTGATATCCTCGAAAATTAGTGAATTCACAGTATAATAAAAATGTCCAAACTTTGCATTATATATATATTATCATGATTATAAAATGCAGATTCAGTTTAATTTTGCACTGTTTATGCTGTTGTCATGGTTTCTGTTTTAAAAAAGGCAAAAATAGTCTCCAGATTTACAAATTTATGTAGTGGATTATCTGATATTATCAGATCTACCTTGTACATGACATGCAGATTCAGGTTTCACAAGCAACTTAGCATTTTATGTTTTAAAGGTATGTCCCATGGGTCATGAATTGTTTCAAAATGGTAAACTTATTGGTTTCAAAGGTTAAAACTTAATTGCCATGTCTTCACAACAATCTTTAAAATCTGCAGTTCTGGGAAAATTTTGGTTACATTCAGTGATTCTGTTGGCCTGTATGGATAATTTTTACAGGCCCAAAAGGAATTTTGCAAGCCTTGGCTACTGGGACTGTGGTTCAGTATAAAGACTAACTGTGATACAGCTCTATGTTCTGAAAGCCTTTCGCTATTTTTTTTTATCACTTGAGTGACTGAAAATTCCCTAATTGCATCAATTGGTGGAACAGGCTTTTTACTTTGTTTAGATAATTTATAGTGACATTTGAGCTCCAAAATGTACTCTAACATGTCTAACATTGGCTTATAGGTACCAATATTTTGCAGTTTAATTGTTCCAAAAATGCCCATTCAACATAAGATAACAAATAATTTTCGTGCTTGTGAATGTGATATTGTAAAATTGAGAATGGAAATGGGGAATGTGTCAAAGAGACAACAACCCGACCAAAATAAAAAAACACAACAGCAGAAGGTCACTGGTAATTTCTGTGCAATGCATTTTTGCATGCATGTACTTCTAAAAGCATATACAATTAAGTCAATTAGACTTTTAAAAATTAACTAACATTAGAATAGACATATAATTTCAGTTTCAAAAAGCATTTAATTAGAAATTATCCCAATCATATTTTGACTGGCATGGCTATGGTCTTTGTTTGGGCAAACAGGCAATCTTAATGACAGTTGTTTAAGTTTACGCATGCATCATCTTTTAAAGCCGACGTAACAGTTTCCTTTAAGCTCTAAGATTGTTAATTATTTATTTCTTTACTGAATAAAATAGCGACTAAATCACTAATATTATTCAGAAAATTTACATATTCAGATACAAAATGTACCGTTTAAATTATCCTGGTATTGTGTTTGTGACATTTCTAAAGATTAAACCCACCAGCTTAGAATGAAAATGCTCATTTTAATACAAAACAACATAATTGTGTATTGGGGTGTGATATGAATGCAAATTCTGTAGTTAATTTACATCTTTATATTGGAAATGTTAATCATTTCTCTGTAAGGCTTTGTAAGGGAAAGGAGAGGATGAGAAAAAAACTATACGGTAATGTAAAATCATATTATCTCTTTTTATGAAAATTAGATCTGTTACAAATTTAACAACACTTAATTGACAATTTTATTATTGATGTGTATTGATAAATCTCAAATGGCAACTATAAAAGTTGATGAACTGAAATGTACAATTTCCTCTGCAGATGTTTAATTTAAATGTGTTTTTTTTTCTGTAAAAGCATTGTTACATGTTACACATGTAAAACATGGTACAAGCAAACTCTATTTCATTTGTACTTTAACTCATTTTATAGTATGGGTACAGTAGGTCTTAGTTCTTATAATTTGTAGTTGGATTATTTAAAAGAAAATGTTTTGATGCAGTTTGTTTTTTTGTTGTTGTAAAAGATGCAAGGTTATTTGTCTAAATTTTTCAATTATTAAACTGTTTAGTATTTTAAAAGGGGAGTTGCATTGAATGATTTCGAAAGGAATATTTGGGGAAGAGCTAATATTTATTATTGAAATGTTTTTCAAAAATTTCTGGATCCTTGAGCAGCATTTGTATAAAATGTAATTGTAACATGTATAACATATGTGACAAATATCTCAAATGACCAATATGATTGAAAACTGAACAAGGTGGGGGGGTATTTGGACTAACGAACTCAACTTTAACAGTCACAATTCGAACAGAACGTTGACCTTAACAGTGCTTATTTGTTTTCAAAAGGGGGGGGGGGTCGTCCAAACCCCCCTGGCTACCGGTATGATGAATACATTTATGTGTTATGTGTTCCAATTATAAGGACTTTTCATATAATGATTCCATTTTAGACAATGGACATGCAGGAGAAATACAATAACTGTTCCATTGATGCATTGGCTTTTTTCCCCTCAAATTTCCTGATTATGTTGTCTCTTTCTTTTATAAATGTATTTTTAATCTCATTATAAGAATGACAGGAAACATTTCAAATGTAGCATTGTCAAATCAGATTTGTGATTGCTAAATGCTCTTCTCGATTTTCGACTTTAGACAGTCAAAATTGATGTTCAAAATTTTCAGTACTCAAATGTTCTGCTGACTCATGGCAGGTTTAAACATTTGTTTTGAAGTTCTCAATCCTCTCCCTTTATTCATTGAGAACATTTTGTACATAGTTTAATATTCATTTGTCTATTTTGCTGTTCCTGAGATTACCTTTCCATTCCCCCTTCATTAAGGCCAAAGTAAATTGAATATTAGTTTTTCATTATCATCAGACATTGTGTTGATCCAGTTCATTCCATATTCATATAATAATTATTAACCATAAGTTAAGGCTGTAGATTTCATCCGTATGGGAAATTGGATTTCCAGACATGCCAATTCAAATATTCAGTGAGGAGAACAACACTTTGGCTGTTAAGACTTTCCAAAATGCATGAAATATGTCTTTGTTACAATGACAATGACAATGTTTTTCTGAAAATTTTACAATTGTTTCATTTTCAGTTAATTTTATTGAACTTAGGAATTGTGTATCAATCAATCATTAAATCGAACAATCATCATATATGTATACCAATTCAAGATAACTGTACTAAATAATATTGTATTTATCTCTTGTGATGGTTTTTGGTAAGAATTTATATATAATTTTTAACAGAACATGATTCCTATTAGTACCTAAAGACTACACAGCACTAAATTTGCAAACAAAATATAAAAGTACATTGTGATAATTGATGAAAATTTAAAAATTCAGAAACAAAATCTGGAAAAAAATCCTCAAAGACCTCTGTCCAATACAATTTTGTTTGCCAGATCTACATTTGTACAAAAGACTTGTCAATGAAACTTGAATAAAAAGTATTAAGAGAAGTAACGGTACAGATTAATTTGATATGATGCTCCCATTCTGCGTAAATTGTATTTTGGTCAACACATCAATGTTATGATATTGACTGCAAGATAATGATCACCATCTAATATAATACATTATTGATTGCAGGTTACAAGATGAATGGAGATGTGTCTCAAGGAGAAGGGTCAACAGGAGGGGGAGATGCCTCTAAACCACTCAATCTGGTATGTACTTGAATACTCATGAAGGGTCCACGGGAGGGGGAGATGCCTCTAAGTAAACCACTCAATCTGGTATGTACTTTAATACTCATAATATGGGGGTGGGGGCAACAGGAGGGGAGATGCCTCTAAACCACTAAATCTGGTAAAACATTTAATGGGGGAGAGGGGGCAACAGGAGGGGGAGATGCCTCTAAACCACTCAATTTGGTAGTTACTTTAATACTCATAATATGGGGGGGGCAACAGGAGGGGTGATGCCTCTAAAACACTAAATCTGGTATGTACTAAAATACATTTAATGGGGGGGGGGGGTATGCCTCTTAACCAATAAATCTGGTATGTACTTTAATACTCAAAATATGGGGGGGGGGGGGGGCAACAGGAAGGGGAGATGCCTCTAAACCACTAAATCATGTAGGTACTTTTATACATTTAATGGGGGAGGGGGCAGCAGGAGGAGGATATGCCTCTAAACCACTACATCTAGTATGTGCTTGAATAATTATGAAGGGTGGTGAAGTGGGAGATGCAACTTGATGTGAGACACTAACACATCCTTAAACAATTTAGAATTGCATCAATTGTACATGTAAGAACATGTAAGAACAGGAATTGGTAGGAGTTTGCTGCTAATTGCAAATTGGGGGTCTGTAGGGGGGACTCCAAAATGAATACCAGCCTCTCGTTACCAAATTTAACACAAATTGTTGCTTTACATGTACACTAAAAATCACATTTTTTTGTGGAACAGTGTGTTGGTCATCATATATAGCACATAGTTAATTTATTAATCACTGAAATGTTAAACATTGTTAACCCCAATTATTTTATTTATTATAGGCCACCAGTGCTTCTGCAGCAATACAACAGCTACAGAATGCTTTGTTAGCTGGACAGTTCCCAATGGCCACAGGAGCAGCAGCACAAGGTGGATTGTTGTTACAGGGAGGCTTTGCTCAACCAGCTGTGGTATGTACATAAAGGGGAAGAACAGTTTTCTTTGAAAAATGACAGGAGTAGCAGCACTGGATTTTTTGTCATTAGCAATATTTGTTCAACTATCTACATGTACTGTGCACAACATAGATTTTGACGAAGAATGTACCAATTTTCATGATACAACTTTTTGAGATATTTATTTATTTTCTTCAAGCAAAAAAAAGAGATTTTAATTTAATACCATGTATCTCAGATTTGAACAAAAACTAGAGGCTCTAAAGAGCCTGTGTCGCTCACCTTGGTCTATGTGCATATTAAACAAAGGACACAAATGGATTCATGACAAAATTGTATTTTGGTGATGGTGATGTGTTTGAAGTTCTTACTTTACTGAACGATTTTGCTTCTTACAATTATATCTATAATGAACTTTGCCCATTAGTAACAGAGAACTATATTTGGTAAAACTTTACATAAATTTACCAAATTAATGAAAATTGTTAAAAATTGACTATAAAGGGCAATAACTCCTTAAGGGGTCAATTGACCATTTAGGTCATGTTGACTTATTTGTAGATCTTACTTTGCTGAACATTATTGCTGTTTACAATTTATCTCTATCTATAATAATATTCAAGATAATAACCAAAAACAGCAAAATTTCCTCAAAATTACCAATTCAGGGGCAGCAACCCAACAACCGATTGACCGATTCATCTGAAAATTTCAGGGCAGATAGATCTTGACCTGATAAACATTTTTACCCCATGTCAGATTTGCTCTAAATGCTTTGGTTTTTGAGTTATAAGCCAAAAACTGCATTTTACCCCTATGTTCTATTTTTAGCCGTGGCGGCCATCTTGGTTGAATGGCCAGGTCATCGGACACATTTTTCAAACTAGATACCCCAAAGATGATTGTGGCCTAGTAGTTTCAGTGGAGATTATGTAAAAGATTACTTAGATTTATGAAAAATGGTTAAAGATTGACTATAAAGGGCAATAACTCCTAAAGGGGTCAACTGACCATTTTGGTCATGTTGACTTATTTGTAGATCTTACTTTGCTGAACATTATTGCTATTTACAATTTATCTCTATCTATAATAATATTCAAGATAATAACCAAAAACAGCAAAATTTCCTCAAAATTACCAATTCAGGGGCAGCAACCCAACAACCGATTGACCGATTCATCTGAAAATTTCAGGGCAGATAGATCTTGACCTGATTAACATTTTTATCCCATGTCAGATTTCCTCAAAATGCTTTGGTTTTTGAGTTATAAGCCAAAAACTGCATTTTACCCCTATGTTCTATTTTTAGCGGTGGCGGCCATCTTGGTTGGTTGACCAGGTCACGCCACACATTTTTTAAACTAGATACCCCAAAGATGATTGTGGCCAAGTTTGGATTAATTTGGCCCAGTAGTTTCAGAGGAGAAGATTTTTGTAAAAGATTACTCTAATTAACGAAAAATGGTTAAAAATTGACTATAAAGGGCAATAACTCCTAAACGGGTCAACTGACCATTTTGGTCATGTTGACTTATTTGTAGATCTTACTTTGCTGAACATTATTGCTGTTTACAGTTTATCTCTATCTATAATAATATTCAAGATAATAACCAAAAACAGCAAAATTTCCTCAAAATTACCAATTCAGGGGCAGCAACCCAACAACCGATTGACCGATTCATCTGAAAATTTCAGGGCAGATAGATCTTGACCTGATAAACATTTTATACCATGTCAGATTTCCTCAAAATGCTTTGGTTTTTGAGTTATAAGCCAAAAACTGCATTTTACCCCTATGTTCTATTTTTAGCGGTGGCGGCCATCTTGGTTGGTTGACCAGGTCAAGCCACACATTTTTTAAACTAGATACCCCAAAGATGATTGTGGCCAAGTTTGGATTAATTTGACCCAGTAGTTTCAGAGGAGAAGATTTTTGTAAAAGATTACTTTAATTAACGAAAAATGGTTAAAAATTGACTATAAAGGGCAATAACTCCTAAACGGGGTCAACTGACCATTTTGGTCATGTTGACTTATTTGTAGATCTTACTTTGCTGAACATTATTGCTGTTTACAGTTTATCTCTATCTATAATAATATTCAAGATAATAACCAAAAACAGCAAAATTTCCTCAAAATTACCAATTCAGGGGCAGCAACCCAACAACCGATTGACCGATTCATCTGAAAATTTCAGGGCAGATAGATCTTGACCTGATAAACATTTTTATCCCATGTCAGATTTCCTCAAAATGCTTTGGTTTTTGAGTTATAAGCCAAAAACTGCATTTTACCCCTTTGTTCTATTTTTAGCCGTGGCGGCCATCTTGGTTGGTTGACCAGGTCACGCCACACATTTTTTAAACTAGATACCCCAAAGATGATTGTGGCCAAGTTTGGATTAGTTTGGCCCAGTAGTTTCAGTGGAGAAGATTTTTGTAAAAGATTACTTTAATTAACGAAAAATGGTTAAAAATTGACTATAAAGGGCAATAACTCCTAAACGGGTCAACTGACCATTTTGGTCATGTTGACTTATTTGTAGATCTTACTTTGCTGAACATTATTGCTGTTTACAGTTTATCTCTATCTATAATAATATTCAAGATAATAACCAAAAACAGCAAAATTTCCTCAAAATTACCAATTCAGGGGCAGCAACCCAACAACCGATTGACCGATTCATCTGAAAATTTCAGGGCAGATAGATCTTGACCTGATAAACATTTTTACCCCATGTCAGATTTGCTCTAAATGCTTTGGTTTTTGAGTTATAAGCCAAAAACTGCATTTTACCCCTATGTTCTATTTTTAGCCGTGGCGGCCATCTTGGTTGGTTGACCGGGTCACGCCACACATTTTTTAAACTAGATACCCCAATGATGATTGTGGCCAAGTTTGGTTTGATTTGGCCCAGTAGTTTCAGAGGAGAAGATTTTTGTAAAAGTTAACGACGACGGACGACGACGCCGGACGCCGGACGCAAAGTGATGGGAATAGCTCACTTGGCCCTTCGGGCCAGGTGAGCTAAAAAGGTCATCATTAAAGGGATTAATGAAATGTGACAATCAACCACAATTCTCATAAAAAGTAAAAACAAGTGACATGTATGCTTTCTATCTTTCATGTCTTTAAAGACATTTCTTCAAAAATAGGAGTGAATGTCAATGAGGGGAAATCACTAAAATTTCCAAAAGATAAGGTACATTTTGAAGCTTATTTGGTCTTATTTATTCACTATAAATAGATTTTTAAGATTGAATACTTTCAAATGTTTCAGAAAATGCAAGTATCAGTTTAGGGAAAATAGAACAAGAATATACAACAGTGACATTATAATAAAGATTTGTCCAATCAGAAGCAAAAAAATGCAAAATTTCAGTATAATTTTTTTTATCCCAAATTAGGTACCAGTTTCTAGTGGACTAGCAGGGATACAGTTGTCAGCAGCAGATCTCCAACAGTTACAACAACTTCAACAGACAATTCAACAGCACCAGCTGCAGTTACAACAGGTTCAAACCAGTCAGAACCAGGCATTACAAACAGCCCAGACAACACAAGCCACTCAACAATTTAATGCTGCACCTACATTAGCCACCTTACAGGGTCTGACAGCAGCCAATTCACCACAGATTGTTCTCATTAATACATCACAGTTAGGTGGAGCTTCACTACAACCATTTATTATTCAGAACCAGGTATGGAAAAAAAATCTTTGTTTTTTTTTTCTTTGAGTTTGTAAAGTATTCAACAGCAACAAGATTATTTCAAGAAATGTTTTAAAACTAAAACAGCAATAAGCATGATGAGATTATTTCAAGCAATTTGTGTGCAAACTTAATTTTCATCTCGCCTAACTAAATGGGTTTCTTGTATCAATTTATGTAAGAGAGTATACATTTTGTGTTATCGATTTCTACAGTTTTAAACCCAGATCACTGAAACTAGACAAGAAGATTGCACATAAGTTGTGTATATGCTTTTAGTATGATTGGTTTTTTTTTATGAATTTTATCAGAACATTCTACCATTCTATGCAACAAAGCCATTTGAGTCTTTGATTTATTATTAATTATTTGAATGAACAGTTTTTGTCACACTTTTCTCAAGTTTTACTGAATTTAATGAGTTTAAATTATATGAGCAGCACTGCAGGTTTTTTTTCCCATACTTTCATTTACATGTGGAGTACTTTTATGCTTATAACAAATACATGCATTCTTATTATTTGGATAAAAATTCATCAGTATGCAATAGTGTAAAAAAAAATTATGGATTTATTTCAGGGTATTCCAGTGTTACAGAATTTAACATTGGCATCACTCGGACAACATGCACAACTGGCCCAACAGGTTTGTGATTCAAGGAATTTCTTGTTAATAGCAAAAGTGAACAACAAATTTCAGAAATAATATTCATTAGAATAGTGCTTTTGGCGCATTTTTTTTAATTTGTAATTTGTTGTTTACACTTTTGCATCAGACATTGAAAATAAGAAAAAATTATTTCTGTATTTTAAAAAGAAACACTGCTTCACATGAATGTACCCAAGAAAAGTATTAAGTGAAAAAACCTATGAGAACAAAACTTGTACCTTTCAACTATAATCAAAATTAAAAATAAAATGTTTGTCGATGACAATGTAGTAGAATTTTATAATTTTCAACCTTTGGCCTGTACTTTCCCCAATAAACCCCATAGGAAACAGCCACCCTTTAATTAAGAAATGTCAAAGTCTACCAAAAATATGATCCAGATCTGAATAACCTTCCATCTGACATTTAAGTTTTTTGGAGTGTTTAATGTTATATCTTTTAAGTCTTGCTTTTTTAGATTCAACAACCAGTCTTACAACAAACAACACAGGCTGCTGCCCTAACTCAACCAACACCTGCTCCAGTGCTGCAATCTCAGAATGTGTCGCAACAACTTAAACAACTGCAACAACAGCAGCAGCAACAACAACAACAAGCATCAGAATCTATCAAGGAACCTGTAGAACTTGAAGAGGAATCCATGCATCTTACCATACAACCAGTATGTTTATTATTCTTATAATCCATGCATCTTACCATACAACCAGTATGTTTATTATTCTTATAATCCATGCATCTTACCATACAACCAGTAGGTTTATTATTCTTATAATCCATGCATCTTACCATACAACTAGTAGGTTTATTATTCTTATAATCCATGCATCTTACCATACAACTAGTAGGTTTATTATTCTTATAATCCATGCATCTTACCATACAACCAGTAGGTTTATTATTCTTATAATCCATGCATCTTACCATACAACCAGTAGGTTTATTATTCTTATAATCCATGCATCTTACCATACAACCAGTATGTTTATTATTCTTATAATCCATGCATCTTACCATACAACCAGTATGTTTATTATTCTTATAATCCATGCATCTTACCATACAACCAGTATGTTTATTATTCTTATAATCCATGCATCTTACCATACAACCAGTATGTTTATTATTCTTATAATCCATGCATCTTACCATACAACCAGTAGGTTTATTATTCTTATAACTCTGTATGTTAACTTGCAGTCAGCTGGTTTATGGTTAACTGAAGTCTTCATCTAGTAGATTTATTATTTTTGTCAGTAACCTAAATCTCAATCTCACCACACAACCATTGAACCAGAAAATTTATAATTCTTTATTATTTATAACCTTGAGCCTCAATTTGAATTAATACTGGTTAAAGAATGCAAGGAAAGGTGCCCATAAATAAAAGATCATTGTAAATAATGGGCATGATGTTGGATTTTCAAGCCTTTTTTGATAGGTGTCAAGACTTCACTATAAAATTGACTATAAGAATGGTTTCTATAAGAGTTAACTCATATGTGTCATTTTCCTGAAATATTGAGATGTTTTCCTCGTTTTGTTTATAAATTTGAGGAAATGACTAGAACATAAGAAAAGTATTTTTCATCAGTGATTTTTCACGTAATTCTCTAAATCTCAATTACAAATTCACATGTACTGTGGATAAGTTTAACTTTCATGGATTGAGGGAATATTTTAATTTGTGGTTTACCAAAGTTTGCATACAAGCATATATATATAGAAAATGTTTACATGGTTGAAGATTTAGATTCCTGTTGCAAATATATCTATTAAAGTTTGCATTGTATCCCCTTAAAATTATGGATCATCAGTTATATAAATATTTGATTTTTACAAATATTGTCTGTTTTTCTATAACAAATGCACATTATCTTTTAGGAAGAAAACATTGATTTGGAAGAATTGGAACAGTTTGCGAAAACTTTTAAAAGAAGAAGAATTGAATTAGGTGTGTATATGGATGACAGAGAATACTTTGTCTAACAGATCACCATTGTTTGGCCAAAAAATCTAGTTAATTTTCATAATCCAAAAGGGGGAGGAAACACAACTTGACATTAAATTTTGCACTTTTTGCATTTTCAATGGCCTTAAAACCTATCAAAAAGTATATTTTGTTGAATTTTGGTTAAATGAAGTTTATTTATTAAAAACTATTTGTAATTATGTTCTCAAAACATCAAAGAAAACAACACATTTATAACAAAGAAAACCAAAGATGTTACAAATATCTATAACAGCTGGAACCACAACAAGAAGATACATACTAACAACAGATTTCAACTAGTATCAAACTCAGCTGTCTTTGATAGAATGGGTGCACTGCGTGCAGGAGGAAGTGAGTGAACTCCCTAACTAAGTTGAACTATAGACTTTAAAAATTGGTATTTGCTGCACACTACTCCACTAAGCATGCAGCATTTAGCAGTAAGACTGATCTTAGTCAGAAAAATTTTTGGTAGGATGACATGTCTTACTATGGGCTGTAACCTTGTGAACTTACACTTTAAAATTTATTAATGGTATGAGTGTTAGTCTACAGCTATGTGTAAAACAGGAGTCATTCATATAGCATATCCTTATAAATAGGCAGAAATTTTACAAAAAAACAACCTTAAAATAAGAGATTAGAAAAGGTACAATAACTCAGATGCTCAGTTAATCTTTTTTTTCAACCTAGGTTTCTGAACTTTTGTTATCACTGTAAGTCATTCAATTTTTAGGTTTCAAGAAATAATTTTTCCTATAATCATAGAATAAGATGACATTTCCACTTATTTTTCAGGATTCACCCAAGGTGATGTGGGTCTAGCTATGGGAAAGTTATATGGCAATGATTTCAGTCAGACAACTATTTCCAGATTTGAGGCATTAAATCTGAGCTTCAAAAATATGTGCAAGTTAAAACCATTATTACAGAAATGGCTGAAGGATGCTGACATGTTGTCAGCTAGTCCGACCACTCCAGTGTCGGGAGGTAGTACTATTGGAAACCTTTCCCCTGAAGCCATAGCCAGAAGGAGGAAGAAGAGAACCAGTATAGATACCTCCGTCAGGGTGGCATTAGAGAAAGCATTCATACAACATCCGAAACCATCATCAGAGGAAATAGCTAATTTAGCCGAGGATTTAAACTTGGAACGAGAGGTTGTCAGGGTGTGGTTTTGTAATAGACGTCAAAAACAGAAAAGGATTAATCCTCCATCAATGTCTATGAATGTTACTGTCAATGCACAGCTGAACTCCCCAACCAATACCTCAATGAATCTTTCTGGTTCCCTGAATCATTTAATGGCTCACTCATTATCAGGGAACCAGTCACAGACAATAGGTCAAACATTAAACAAACCAACAGTTGTAAACAGTGTTGTTGGGAACCAGTTGTTAAGTAATACACAGACAATCTCAACAGGGATACAGAACCCTATATCTATAAATCCAACAAAGAAAGACATGCAAGTTACTTCTGTTGACTTTTCTAATCCTCAGGAAGCTCTTCATTTTTCACAGGCCATGCCGTTAGAACTAAAACTTACTAACGATAAGACAAATGTGAATTCAAACAATTTCTCCTCGCTTGCACAACAAGTACTTCCGCTGGGATTAACATTACCAGTCACCTCTCAACCAAAAATTATGAATTCTTCCGATTTTTCTGTTGCACAAAATGGAACGAACTCAAATAACCAGATATTCATATCAGGATTACAGATTCCAACATCACTGACAGCTAACCAATCAGAATTGACTATATCAACCTCTTCATGAAATGTCAATATGAAAATGTATACTTATGAAATTAATATAAAATTTACCAGAATAATTTCTAATATTAGAATATGTAAAGTAGTCTATATTATTTGATATGAGTTACTGTGGATTTAGTTAGTTTTATAGATGCCAATTTTCATTGATTCAATGAGAAAATAGTGGAGTTTCATGGATATTTGTATTTTGGGATGTGCAAAGATGTACATTAAACAAATTAAAAAATTGTACTTTGTTGAACATTTAACTTCCTGATTCAACATAAACGACAAAATCAATGAAAATTTGGTAACTAATGAACAAAAATTAATTCACAGTGTTTTGTTTTTTTTTATCTCTAACAAGTCAATATTATTATTAAATGTTTATCATTAATGTGATTTATATTAAATTAACATTCCATTTAAATGAAATACAATGTGATTTCTTGTACCAGACTATCTAAAATGTTTTCTTAAACAACATGTTATAAATAGATGGTTTGATATATTATAATACCGTGTGTAATGATTATAGTGTCAATAATATTCTATGGCAGCTATTGATATTTCACCAGATAACTAGGCTCTAAAATTAAAATCATTTATATATGTGAACTTTACAAATGAATTTTTAAAAAAATTGGTAATTCTTATATTTCTTACAAAAATACATCTTTATTGTGAAAATATGTATTTCAGTTACTTATAATTTAACAAATGAGTGCAAATTATACAAGTATGGGAAAAGGGAAACACGAAAAGTGCTCCTTAACTTATCCATTTCATTTAGCATAAATTAATATATAAATCCATTTTCCTGAATATTAGGCCATGCGACTCTAGTAACTTAGAAGCAAAATAAATGTTGACAATGATCCAAGTTTATTTGACTCAGAAAGTATGGGAAAGACAAAAAAATAATATGTACCAGTAACCTTTTGATGCTTAAAACTAAATTCTAACATCTACCAGTGAAGTATCTGAATGTTCAAAAACTATTTATAAAGTACCAAAATTTTGTTAACTTTCTATTCAGAAATTTTACTTTAGATTAAAGAACATGACTATACAAAAAAGGATTGTACAAGGCTGAAAAATGGATAAAATGTTTGACTATGCCGAGCATTTTTATCCTGTTTAAAGCAAGGTGCACATGAATTTTATATTTTTAGACAATGTGGAGTTTATTTCTTAAGGTTGATTTACATTGTAATCTAAATTTTTTGGGAAGTTTATTCTTTTTCGATTATATAAACTATAGGAAGATTTCAAATTAGAAACATGATATATTTTGTGTGTTTTAAAATTATGGCCTGTGGTCATATCAAAATTTCTTGCTTATATGCTTTATATGAAATTATATTGTTATTCTTATGTGCATAAAACTGAACAATTCTAATTATGTATTTTAGTTTTGCTATAGCCTTTAGTCATGAAAATTTAAAGACTTGTCGAAATTAGCTTGAGACTGAGTTTATTTACATGTACTTATGCAGTTTACAGTTTTGGTTCATGAATAAGTACCGGTAATTGATTACTTTCATATCTGGTTGTCTGACCTGGGTCAGTTGACTTTTATTTCATTTTTTGGTCTCACCTGTGATGAGAATTGATCAGTGAACAAGTTGAAGTTTGGTCATATCTTACACATTTTTTAGCAATAGGTTAACTATATTTGGAATAAAATCTAATTTTATATAAGGTGATTTACATGGCAGTCTGGCAGGATTCATTTGGCCTTGACCTCGTTATTATGGTTCATGGGTCAATGATGAGCATTGTGGTTAAGTCTGTTACTCAGGTACTAAAAGGAATAGGTCAACTATATGTGTTATATGACATGATTGTAATATGTTTATGTCTGTTAAGAAGGATTTTCTAACCTTGTCCTCATTTTCCTGATTCATTCATCAATGTTGAAGTTTTGTTGTTGATTTGCTTTCTCAGATACTATTAGTCACTAATAATTAGTGATAGGTCAAATATATTGGTGAGTGAAATGATTGCAAGTCTGTTTGGCAGTATTTTTAGCTCACCTGGCCCGAAGGGCCAAGTGAGCTTTTCTCATCACTTGGCGTCCGTCGTCCGTCGTCGTCCGTTGTCGTTAACTTTTACAAAAATCTTCTCCTCTGAAACTACTGGGCCAAATCAAACCAAACTTGGCCACAATTATCATTGGGGTATCTAGTTTAAAAAATGTGTGGCGTGACCCGGTCAACCAACCAAGATGGCCGCCACGGCTAAAAATAGAACATAGGGGTAAAATGCAGTTTTTGGCTTATAACTCAAAAACCAAAGCATTTAGAGCAAATCTGACATGGGGTAAAAATGTTTATCAGGTCAAGATCTATCTGCCCTGAAATTTTCAGATGAATCGGTCAATCGGTTGTTGGGTTGCTGCCCCTGAATTGGTAATTTTGAGGAAATTTTGCTGTTTTTGGTTATTATCTTGAATATTATTATAGATAGAGATAAACTGTAAACAGCAATAATGTTCAGCAAAGTAAGATCTACAAATAAGTCAACATGACCAAAATGGTCAGTTGACCCGTTTAGGAGTTATTGCCCTTTATAGTCAATTTTTAACCATTTTTCGTTAATTAAAGTAATCTTTTACAAAAATCTTCTCCTCTGAAACTACTGGGCCAAATTAATCCAAACTTGGCCACAATCATCTTTGGGGTATCTAGTTTAAAAAATGTGTGGCGTGACCTGGTCAACCAACCAAGATGGCCGCCACCGGTAAAAATAGAACATAGGGGTAAAATGCAGTTTTTGGCTTATAACTCAAAAACCAAAGCATTTTGAGGAAATCTGACATGGGATAAAAATGTTTATCAGGTCAAGATCTATCTGCCCTGAAATTTTCAGATGAATCGGTCAATCGGTTGTTGGGTTGCTGCCCCTGAATTGGTAATTTTGAGGAAATTTTGCTGTTTTTGGTTATTATCTTGAATATTATTATAGATAGAGATAAATTGTAAACAGCAATAATGTTCAGCAAAGTAAGATCTACAAATAAGTCAACATGACCAAAATGGTCAGTTGACCCCTTTAGGAGTTATTGCCCTTTATAGTCAATCTTTAACCATTTTTCATAAATCTAAGTAATCTTTTACAAAATGTCCACTGAAACTACTAGGCCACAATCATCTTTGGGGTATCTAGTTTGAAAAATGTGTCCGATGACCTGGCCATTCAACCAAGATGGCCGCCACGGCTAAAAATAGAACATAGGGGTAAAATGCAGTTTTTGGCTTATAACTATGAATTCAAAGCATCTAGAGCAAATCTGACAAGAAGTTAAATTGTTAATAAAGTCAATATCTATCTGCCCTGAATTTTTCAGATGAATTGGACAACTGGTTGTTGGGTTGCTGCCCTCCAATTGGTAATTTTTAAAGAAATTTTGCCGTTTTTGGTTATCTTGAATACTATTATAGATAGCGATAAACTGTAAACAGCAATAATGTTCAGCAAAGTAAGATCTACAAATAAGTCAACATGACCTAAATGGTCAATTGACCCCTTAAGGAGTTATTGCCCTTTATAGTCAATTTTTAACAATTTTCATTAATTTGGTAAATATATGTAAATTTTTACCAAATATAGTTCTCTGTTACTAATGGGCAAAGTTCATTATAGATATAATTGTAAGAAGCAAAATCGTTCAGTAAAGTAAGAACTTCAAACACATCACCATCACCAAAATACAATTTTGTCATGAATCCATTTGTGTCCTTTGTTTAATATGCACATAGACCAAGGTGAGCGACACAGGCTCTTTAGAGCCTCTAGTTTACTATTTAATATGGTACATTGGTCTATCCTTCATTGTCATGGTTACAGTGTTTTTCAGAAACTACAGTATATATCCAGAAATTTCATACATGTCTAATTTTCGACTGTTTACTTTGAAATAAACCTACTCTTAAGAAATAAACATTCAACACCCCAAACCACAAGCAAAATCCTACATCCAAATAAACTAATTAGAATTATGGAAAGATTGTATGTTTAAATGTTCACCTGGCAGGATTCATTTGACCTTGACTGCATTTACAAGGTTCATAGGTCAAGAAGATTTTCATAATCAGGTCCATTTCTCAGATAATTTACACAATACATCAACTGTATTTGTTGTATTGAATGATTATCATTTTGCTTATGTCCAGCAGGCATGTATAATCAGACCTTGACCTTATTTACACAATCATTGATAATGCAGTATTTGTGATACTTGTAGTAAAATGTTTATAGTAAAACATATTTGCACTAAAAAAAAACATTTCAGCAGGTCCACTATTGTGTACTTATAATTCAGCTTTCCATGGACCTTTTTAGCTCACCTGGCCCGAAGGGCCAAGTGAGCTTTTCCCATCACTTGGCGTCCGGCGTCCGGCGTTAACTTTTACAAAAATCTTCTCCTCTGAAACTACTGGGCCAAATTTAACCAAACTTGGCCACAATCATCATTGGGGTATCTTGTTTAAAAAATGTGTCCGGTGACCCGGCCAACCTACCAAGATGGCCGCCATGGATAAAAATAGAACATAGGGGGAAAATGCAGTTTTTGGCTTATAACTCAAAAACCAAAGCATTTAGAGCAAATCTGACATGGGGTAACATTGTTCATCAGGTCAAGATCTATCTGCCCTGAAATTTCAGATAAATCGGACATTTCGTTGTTGAGTTGCTGCCTCTGAAATGGTAATTTTAAGGAAATTTTGCTGTTTTTGGTTATTATCTTGAATATTATTATAGATAGAGATAAACTGTAAACAGCAATAATATTTAGCAAAGTTAGATCTACAAATAAGTCAACATGACCAAAATGGTCAGTTGACCACTTTAGGAGTTATTGCCCTTTATTGTCAATTTTTAACCATTTTTCGTAAATCTTAGTAATCTTTTAGAAAAATCTTCTCCTCTTAAACTACTGGGCCAAATTTAACCAAACTTGGCCATAATCATCATAGGGGTATCTAGTTTAAAAAATGTGTCCGGTGACCTGGCTTACCAACCAAGATGGCTGCATGGCTAAAAATAGAATATAGGGGTAAAATGCAGTTTTTGGCTTTTAACTCAAAAACCAAAGTATTTAGAGCAAATCTGACAGGAAGTAAAATTGTTGATCAGGTCACGATCTATCTGCCCTGGAATTTTCAGATGAATCGGATAATTGGTTGTTAGGTTGCTGCCCCTGAATTGGTAATTTTGAGGAAATTTTGCTGTTTTTTTGTTATTATCTTGAATATTATTATAGATAGAGATAAACTGTAAACAGCAATAATGTACAGCAAATTAAGAACTAAAAATAAGTCAAAATGACCAAAGTAGTCAATTGACCCCCTAAGGAGTTATTGCCCTTCATAGTCAATTTTTAACAATTTTCTTAAAATTTGAAGATTTTCAATAACATTTTCCACAGAAAGTACTGTTATAGATAGAGATAATTGTAACCAGCAAGAATGTTTAGTAAAGTAAGATCTACAAACACATCACCATCATCAAAACACAATTTTGTCATGAATCCATCTGTGTCCATTGTTTAATTTCACATAGACCAAGGTGAGCGACACAGGCTCTTTAGAGCCTCTAGTTTATATATATATATAACCGTGTTATGAGTTCTGTTTGGTGAATACATTCAAACATTATTGGTATGACAATGTTAACCAGATGCTCTGCATGGCGCAGCTTGATATGACCGCAGAGGTCGAACCCTGAACAGTTGGGGCAAGTATGGACACAACATTCAAGCTTGATACACTCTGAGCTTGGATTGTGATTTAATAGTTGACACATAATAGGTTTCTGACACAGAATGAATGTGGTATAAGAACTTAAAAAATTTAAATTGGACATTTACCTTTTATGGTCCAATATCCAAAATCTAAATACATGGTAAGATTGAGCATATCAAAGAACCCCAAGAATTCAATTTTTGATGAAATCAAATAAAGTTCAATTTTCGACCCTTAGCTAAGAATTCAATGTGGACCAATTTTAAAAAGGGGCCCAAATATCAAAAATCTAAATACATGGTTAGGTTCAGCATATCAAAGAACCCCATATATATATTCAATTTTTGTTGAAATTAAACAGTTTAATTTTGGACCAACTTGAAAACTGGGCCCATATTCAAAAATCTAAGTACATGTATAGATTCAGCATATCAAAGAACCCCAAGAATTCAATTTTTTGTTAAAATCAAACTAAGTTTAATTTTAGACCCTTTGGACCTTAATGTAGACCAATTTGAAAAGGGGACCAAAATTAAGAATCTAAATACACGGTAAAATTCGGCATATCAAAGAACTCCAATAATTGAAAAACAAAGTTTATTTCTGGACCCTTTTGGCCCCTAATTCCTAAACTGTCAGGACAAAATCTCCCAAAATAAATCCCAACCTTCTTTTGTGGTCATACACCTTGTGTTTAAATTTCATAGATTTCTATTTTCTTGTGATAAAGTTATTGTTCAAAAACCAAGAAAAATGCTTATTTTTGCCCCTTTTTGGCCCCTAATTACTAAACTGTTGGGACCAAAACCCCCAAAATCAATCCCAACCTTCCTTTAGTGGTTATTAACCTTGTGTTAACAATTTATTGATTTCTATATACTTATACTAAAGTTATTATCCGGAAATCATCCATTTTCGGACAACGCTGACAATGACGTGATACCAATATACTACCAATTTTTTTTTGAATTTTTACGGTCGTATAAAAAGAAGTTACAGTTAATACAAATAGTCCATATCATTTCCAAAAGCGAGCACCTCTGTCATTGGACATTCCAAACCATTTCAACTGGTTTTAATCCGAGGAAGGTTATGCTTCCAATTGTGTCAGGAATATTGTGAGATGTATCCATGGTTGTAGTACATGTTGGGAATTGTGGTTAATCTTATAAAATTTTAGAATATGGTACAATATCTATATTTCAGATACATTTTAATTAGTATGTTGTGTGGTTTATTCTGTTTCTAGTTCTGTTTCAGGAGTGATGTGTGATGTTACCCATGTGATTTTAATGTATAGTACCACAAAAATCAGATGTGGTTTGAGTGCCAATGAGACAATTCTCCATCTTAATCACAATGTCCTACAACCCCTAGCCTTGGCTCACACCAAACAGCAAGCTTAGAGGGCCTCAAAATAACTAGTGTATAACAATTCAAACAGAAAAACCAAAGGTCCTATCTATATAAACAAGAGAGCACACACTGAAATGTCTTGCCTTCATTACTAACGATTGATGTCATGTTGATAGTCCTAAATATAAAGCTTAAGTACAATTCTCTTAAACTTTAAACATTGACCAATGAACCATGAAAATGAGGTCAAGGTCAGATGAACCATGTCAGGCATTAATTATAGTTGACCTATTGCTTATCGTACCGAAGAAACAAACTTAACCATGAAAACATAACATTGACCAATGAACCTTGAAAATCAGGTCAAGATTAGATGATACCTGCCAGATAGACATATACAGCTTACAATCCTTCCATACAACAAATATAATTGACCTATTGCTTATAGTTTAAGAAAAAAAGACCAAAACAGAAAAACTTAACATTGATCAATGCACCGTGAAAATGAGTTTTAAGATCAAATAAAACCTGCAAGACTGATGTGTACATCATAAAATATATCCATACACCAAATATAGTTGACCTATTGCATATAGTATTAGAAGAAAAGACCAAACACAAAAACTTAGCTTTGACCACTGAACCATGAAAATGAGGTCATGGTCAGATGATACCTGCCAGCTGGACATGTACACCTTACAATCATTCCATACACCAAATATAATAAACATATTGCATACAGTAAAGGAAAAACAGACCAAAAACAAAGACTTAACTTTAACTACTGAACATGAAAATGAGGTCATGGTCAGATGACATCTGCCAGTTGGACATGTACACCTTACAATCCTTCCATACACCAAATAGACTAGATCTACAAGGTATTGCTTATTGTATCTGTGATATGGACTTGACCACCAAATCTCAACCTTGTTCACTGATCCATGAAATGAGGTCAAGGTCAAGTGAAACTGTCTGACTAGCATAAGGGTCATGCAAGGTAGGCACATACCAAAAATAGTTATCCTGTTACCCATAATAAGAGAGAAATTAACATTACAAAAAATCTTAAATTCTTTTTCAATAAGTCACTGAACCATGAAAATGAGGTCAAGGACAATGGAATGTGACAGACAGAAACTTTGAAACATAAGGCATCTATATACAAAGAATGAAGCATCCAGGTCTTCTACCTTCTAAAATATAAAGCCTTTAAGAAGTTAGTTAAAGCTGCCGCTGCTGAATAAGTATCCCTATGTCGAGATTTCTGTGACAAAAGTTGCAGGCTCGAAAAAAAAACAAACAAAAAACATATTTGAACTACACTAACAAATGGCAACTACTGAACAACAGGCACCTAGTTAACAGGTTTATTTTAAAACTTGAATTGTATGGAGATGCAGTGTATAACCAACAAAATTAAATTAAACAAGTCAAGTGAACCAACACTTCTGGCCACACAAAGAATAAGGTAATGAATATGAATAGTGAAATATCTTTTGGTGGTCTTTAAAACCTCATGAAACCTATTTATAAACATTCTTGTTACAGCAAAGTAAACATTTTATTGTGGTCTCTGCTTGGAGTGAAATTATCAAATATCAAGGTTTTACTGCAGGTTTCACAGTAAATATTATATAAACATGTTTCATGATTGATATATTGTTGGTGTTCAACACCACTCTCAGCATTATTGGATATATTATGGCAGTCAGTTTTTACCTATCAGCATTATTGGATATTTTATGGCAGTCAGTTTTTACCAATCAGCATTATTGGATATTTTATGGCAGTCAGTTTTTACCAATCAGCATTATTGGATATTTTATGGCAGTCAGTTTTTACCAATCAGCATTATTGGATATTTTATGGCAGTCAGTTTTTACCAATCAGCATTATTGGATATTTTATGGGCAGTCAGTTTTTGTGAGTGATTGTTTCAATATATATAAGTAACAATGCTGCTTGTTTTCTTGAGCACCAACACACTATTATAACTATGCTTATGTTAATCAAAACAAACAATCTTTAAAACATTTGCTAGTTTAGTGTATACCAGCAACAAAACCTGAATAGCTACCTCTCTAGAACTCAGTTTAACAGGATGGATCAAATGTAATATAATGAAAATTGAGAGGAAATCTGTTATATACTCCATTCCCATAATTAAACAAAACTTAATCCAGCATGATCAAGCATTTTTGTGTGTGTGTGCTCATAATTGAATCTGAAAGATTGGTCAGTCTAATTCAGCTTTAGTAATCTTACCAAAATTTCTGTTCCTTAGAAATATTGGACTTAACTTAAAACAAAATATTTGCTGGATGCTTATATATATGTTTGTTTCTTCTGTGTTTTGATAAGTTTAAACATACCATATAAGCATGTACATATATAAATATTGTAGGAAAAGTAATTTTCACTGAAGGATTTTCTTTCATAAAATTACTCAAGAATAAATTAATAATATAACTTTAATATAAGAAATTATATTTCAATTACATTGCATAAATAACAGTTTTGGTATAATTCATTTCAGTCATTAACAAATAGGAAAAGCAGTAACATAATTCATGGCCCCTAAAGATGTAATCTGATTGGTCAACCTAACGTTACTAAAAACCATGCATACTGTGACTTATTCAAGATTTAACATTTAAAAAACACTCAGTTAAAAGTGTTTACTCGAACCTAACTGATATACTGTGTGATTATGATGACAGTCAGTTGAATATATAATAATTTAAACAGATAACCCATAAAAATATTGAAAGTCACTACAGTATATAACCAGATATTATAAGGGTGATCTTTTTGACAATGTTCATGAATGCTATATCAAAAGTAAATATCTAATAATTTGTTAACCCTTTGACGGTTTTGATAGGGAATTTCATTCAAATGAAAAACATTTCAACATAACAGGATTAAAATTAGATGTAATTGGCTGTATACTGCTGAATTTCACTGCTTCTAAAATTTGATCAAGTTTGAAAGATAATAAAACTTAACTGAATTTAAATTTCAGGCACAAATGTGGTAAATCCTAATTTCTAAGAACAGTTACATTGAATATGTATTAAAAATGAATTATTTTCAAGATTTAAATATTTGAAAATATCATATGGATTAAATTTATAAGTTTCCTTTTGTCTTTTTATTATTCGTGTTAGATACAACCAGTATGTGCTAAATTTTCATTTTTCATGACAATATCTAATAATTAAAAATACTGAAGAATAGAATTCTAAATTCATACAAAGTATGAAATTTGGTAATTGAACATGAATTTTGTCCTATCTTGAGAATATCAACATAAAGATTTCTATCAAAATTCAGATGTTCACTAAAAATTGAAAGTTTTAAAAGAAATCTGCTGCTTTAGGCCTTTTTTGCTTAATAACTCCAGTTGATGCTCTTCGTTTCTTAAATGACCGACTACGAGTGATGGCTGGTGAAGGTGTCTTTAGAATTCCATGGTCTGCTGTTTTAGTTGGATTAAACGGTCCTGGACTGAATAGTGAGTTTATACTGTCCTGAAAACCTGGAAAGAAATAATAGTACCGTAATAAGTAATCTTGTTGAGGATATAAATAGCTTTACTTTGCTGCGTTGAAGACCCATTGGTGGCCTTCTGCTCTTGTTTGCTCTTTGGTTGGGTTTGGTTGTTATCTCTTTGACATATTCCCCATTTCCATTCTCTATTTTATTGATACTCAGACCACATAAGAATTAGTTACAACTTTTTAGTAATTCTCTCAGTTTGACAGACTGTGAATTTTATCAATATACATTGTATACCAATTTTCATGGAATTTAGTGTATACAGGGGAATCACAAATTTAAATATTCAATGGATCACAAATTTTCTAAAGCAATGTATGCAAACTTTGCCAAAACAACTAAATTTAATGTCCACCATAATGCAAATTTACCTCAGCCCATGAAAATTGGTACCTATGACAACTAATGAATCTGGTGTATCTTATTCTAATCTGTAATCTAAACATATACAAAAGGCAAAACATCACAAAACATAACATACTAGTCAAGCTGTGTAAGTCATTATACCTGCTAAATATGTGCACTGCATTGACTAACAATGTGCAGAACAACAGGACCACTTACGAAAATTTCCAGTAATATACAAGGATTATAACCCACAATTCAAAATGAATTACAATGTTTTTCAGGAAATGAATTATAACCTACTTATTGAATCATTTTTCTTCATGTTAAAGATTACTTTTTTCTTTGAATCTGGACAGGATGTAGGAGCTTCCAATGTTTGCTGTAATGAACAATAAAAGTTGGAATGATTCATATAAAAATATCATAATAATAGAAATATTACCTATCTATAACCAACCATCTACCAGATAAAAACAAGAATTGTTTTATTATCTGATAACAGAAGGTTGGCAATATTCCCAGCATAAGCATTTTTTATTACAATGTAACATATTTATAATTTTTGTACAAATTAAATGAGATTGTTTTTCTATATGTTTATAAATGTATATGATTTTCATGAATTCTGTTAACCTATCATTGGAATTTTCTATAAGCCTTCTTATTTATACAACAAACAAACTGCATTCTCACAGCTTAATAGTTGACTGCAGCCTTTTTTTCAATTGATGCATCTTTTCCCCATTTCACACTCCAATGCATTCTGTGTAAATTTTTCAAACTAGAAACATCCACACACCAAAGGCTGTGATTATTCAAAAACATTCTTAACAATGGAAATTTTACCAATCATGAATAACTAGCATTTTCAGTATGGTGCATAAAACCATGAAAATATCCATTTCTGTCTTTTAAGATTAAGCAAAATAAATTATCTCATTAAAACAATTTTCTGAGATTATCAAGATTGTTGAAATTACATAAAAAAAGAATTATGAAAAAATAAAAGGAACACAACTTTTTTCATCTCGTCAGTGACTGTAATATTTATAACATTCAGCTAAATACCTCCCATCAAGAATAAAATAGTCTTCAGCATTGATTTAACTGGACTTCATGATATTGATCATACAATTTTACCTTTTTGACTGCTGACTTTGGTGTTTTCAGTTTGTTTACAGATTTTCTAACGAAAGCAGGTGGTGTCTTCATTATTGTGTCAAACTTAGCAAACCCCTCAGATTTTGGTGAACTGTTAATTGTATTCTCTTCTATCAATTTCATCATTTTGGCTTCTGAACTTTTACTTTTAGGAGTTTTCTTAGATGATGGAGTCGAGACATTTTTCTCTTCCATCACAGATTCTTCTATAGTCACAGAGCTTTTTCTTTTTTTCTTAGATTTGACTGTAATAACCTGTTCATTCTTTGTAATGTCATTACTAACATTATCAAATACTTCAGCCATACTTTGATCAAAAGACACATCATTTAGTTTGTTTTTACTTTTTGATGGTGTTGAGTTATCTCCCATTGACTCTGACACTACTGAAGCAGCACTGTATTTGTTTCCTTTCTTTTTCTTTGCTGAAGTAGTAAGAGATATATCTAGAGTAACACTATTGTCAACTTGATCTGTGTCAATCTTCTTATTATTGCTGCCTTTTTTAGTTGAATTTGAGATACTATCTGTGATTATATTTTTCTTCATATCAGATTTTTTTTTGCTGCCTTGTACTTTGACCTCTGGTGAAGCTTCATGCACATTATTTTGTTTTTTCTTCTGTTTTCGTGTCTTGTTTGCTGATGCTAATTTTGGACTAACTTCCTGAGCTTGGTTTTTATTTTCTTTCTTTTCCAGCCCTTTTTTACCCTCTTTCTTCTTTTTCTCTGGAGATAAAGAAGGTTCTGTATTTAGGTCTTCACTTTTCCTTTTCACTTTCTTTGTTTCAGGTTTAGAATTCAGATTTTCTGTTTCACCACTCTGTGAACCTGATAATATATAAACAGTTATTCTACCACTTCTTCAGCAGGATATACACAATTTCGGCAAAGGGAGGTCAAAAATTGAAATCCTTAACATCATGTATGAAAAAATGCACTTTACAACATGGTTGGGTAAAACAAATCTGTTTTTGATTTTTATACAGTTCTTTGGAAATATTTCATCAATTGTTGAATTTTAGAATATATTGGGGAATATTTAATTGCTTATATAAATTTCTTTTTTAGCAATACCTGTACTTAAATTGTTTTTAACCCAAGTGTCCTTGAAATTTTCCTTCCATAAGTCACTTTAAATGTAATATGCAATTTTTTTTAATTATCTGTGATATTCAGATAAACGACAATTTTGATTTAAACGACCTGGACTACCCATATGGTAGTTTTAAATTTTCCTCCCAAATTTCCTTTATAGCTAACGAACGTCCACGAGGTGCATTTTTTTCGGGTAATTTTCACACTGACAACTAAGTATATAAATATATAAAATCTCATTCTAAACAATATACGACGAAAAATTTTTCAAATTTTGCGGTCGTATAAAAAGTATAACCTACCTTCATTTTCATCCTGCAAGTTCTTTTTCTTTTTCTTCTTCTTTTTTTTCTTTTTTTTAACCTCCAAGTTTTCCAGTCTTTGAACAGCTAAAGAGATATCTTTCTTTTTTAAAATATCCCCCTCTTCTTCATCAACCTTCTCTTGTGGCAGTATACCCTCATTCAAATCCTGAAATCTTTTACCAAATTGAAAGATTAGAATAGAATCTCTTTACTAGTAAAAACAAGAATGTGTCCATTATAAACAGATGCCCCACTTACACTATCCTTTTCTATGTTCAGTAGACTGTGAAATTGAGGTCAAAAATAATAAGGAATGTATACTAAGTTTCAAGTTGCTTGGACTTCAATTTCATCAAAAACTACCTTGGCAAAAACCTTAACAGAAGTACGAACAGCCACACAGACATAATGTCACGCTACTCTCATAGGTGATGACTATCGTAGGTGGGGCATAAAAACAAAGCATGCCTGTAGATTTTAAATCCTTACACTAGTACAATTACACATACCCAGGGTTCTCACTAAGGCGAGTCCATGAGTCCTGGACTCATAAATCTCTATCTGGACTCACCATTTTCAAAACTGGTGAGTCCAAAGATGCACCAAGAATGAAATATTTTGTATAAACTGAACACAGTTGAACACAAATATCATCATTTTCTTCCAAAAGTTTAAAAGTAATCTGAATTTAATGTCATTTAATTGCTTTGATAGGTCATGGAGACTAAAAAAATACATCTTATTGCAATAAAATATCCTCTTCTTGCTGTTGGACTCATCATGGCCAAAAAAGACAAGTCCCTGGACTCGCCTTCAAAAATCCTTAGCGAGAACCCTAATACCTAATATATCATGTATATACTACTGCTTACCTTTTGACAAGTCTGTAGATTCTGTTCCTGTTCTTACTAACACAGTCTTTATTGCTGCCTAATTGGAACAATTCATCTGCTATAACTTTAAAGTCAAACTAAAATAGAAACACGAGAGTTAATTTAGTATACAACATCTCTAATCAAGTAGCTTTAAAGTCAAACAAAAACAGAAACAAGGGAGATAATTTAGTATACAACTTTTAATCAAGTAGCTTTAAAGTCAAACAGAAACAAGGGAGATAATCTAGTATACAACACTTCTTATCGTGTAGCTTTAAAGTCAAACTAAAACAGAAACAAGGCAGATAATTTTTAAATATACAGCATTTCTAATCATGCAGCTTTTAAGTCAAACTAAAATAGAAACAAGGGAGATAATAAAGTATACAACACTTCTAATCATGTAGCTTTAAAGTCAAACAAAAACAGAAACAAGGTAGATATGCTTCTAATTAAGTAGCTTTCAAGACAAACAAAAATTAGAAACAAGGGAGATAAGTTAGTATACAACACTTCTAATCATGTAGCTTTAAAGTCAAACAAAAAATAGAAACAAGGAAGATAATTTAGTATATAACACTTCTAATTATGTAGCTTTAAAGTAAAACTAAAAAAGAAACAAGAGAGATAACTTTGAATACAAAACTTTTAATCATTTAGCTTTAAGGTGGTACCTAACAGTACAGGAAGATAACTCTGTAAAATCAGGTAAACGTTTTAATTACTTTATGATATTAAGCTTTTCAATGAACAAATTTAGTGTTTGTCAAACTGCTATATAACCAGTGTAATTTTTCTGATGAAATGGTTGGTTCAAATTTTTTGAAATTTTTATACTTTTGTCAAAGGGTTAAAGTAAATACTTTGTCAAAATTTTATGAAGATTAAACGAGCCAAATTAATTTTAGGGAAGGTGTTGGATAACACCTTAAAGTCAACTAAAATAGAAACAAGGGAGATAATTTAGTATACAACACTTCTAATCAAGTAGCTTTAAAGTCAAACTTAAATAGAAACAAGGCAGATAATTAAGTATACAACACTTCTAATCATGTAGCTTTAAAGTCAAACTAAAACAGAAACAAGTGAGATAATTTAATATACAGCATTTCTAATCATGTAGCTTTGAAGTCAAACTAAAATAGAAACAAGGGAGATAATTAAGTATACAACACTTCTAATCATGTAGCTTTAAAGACAAACAAAAACGGAAACAAGGGAGATAATTTAGTATACAACACTTCTAATCATGTAGCTTTAAAGTCAAACTAAAACAGAAACAAGTGAGATAATTTAATATACAGCATTTCTAATCATGTAGCTTTAAAGTCAAACTAAAATAGAAACAAGGGAGATAATTAAGTATACAACACTTCTAATCATGTAACTTTAAAGACAAACAAAAACGGAAACAAGGGAGATAATTTAGTATACAACACTTCTAATCATGTAGCTTTAAAGTCAAACAAAAACAGACACAACGGAGATAATTTAATTTAATCATGCGAATGTACATGTACCAGGAAAAGAATCATAAATAACAACAAGTGTGCATTAATCAACATTAAAGATAATTGATTGTATGCTATGTGAGCCTTCGATCATCAAACACATCCATGTATTAACAGTTGTTGTTACTTTTGTAATATTTAAATTTGGGTACAAAAAATATAAAACAATTAGCTTCTCATGGATATAGTAAACCAACCTGAAGTCTAGGTGGAATTTCTGTATCTTCAAGATCTTCAGTGTCTTCTTTTTCTTCTTCATCAATGTTCGCTTCATTCTCACTGTCTCCTTCTTCTTTCTGTCAACAGAAATTATTCATTAAATATCGTTATCTAAATACATGCATATGTGAATTATTTGGACTTTTGTACTCTCTTGTGAAAATATATGCAGTCATTTTTAATCTTCTTTTTTTTCTCCAGCATTATCATGAGACATATCAAACAAAAACTTCAGTATTGAATAAATGATTTAACTGCATTTATAATTACCTTGCAAGTGGTTAACAAATTTACTTACAGGAACAAACATTGCTCTAATTTAAATTATCCATAACTAGGAAAAGTCATATTCAATTCATAAGATAAAAGGATCCCACATTCCCTTTTCACCAAATCCAATACTGTTTTGCTAAACAACGCTGAACAAAAGAAGCTATGAAGTCAATCATACTTTTATTTAAAGTTCCTAATGTTTAAATGTATGTTATACATTCACATGCCAGTGGTTGTCCTATGTTGCTGTCTGTATAATCTGTTTTTCTTTTATTGTGAAGTAATAAACCAGAATGTTGTTGTAATTGTTTTAATTGTTTATTTTTGTCATGCAAGGTATAGGTTGTGCTTATTGTTAAGACTGTATGCTGATCTATAATTGCTTAATTCACACTATTTGGACTGTGGTGCATAACTGTCTCATTGGTAATAACACAACATCTCATTTAATATAGGTATTTTACTTATATTACAATGGATTATTGCATTACTACTTGTAAGTAAATATTATCAAATTCAGAATCAGTTATATGGTCCATTCACTTTTTCAGAGATTCACCAATCTAGGTACGATTATTACTTATAGGATGGAAACACTTTTAAAATGATAAAAACACATGTTTAAGGAGGCTCGAGGGTATAAAAATTTCAGAAAAAAATTAAACATGTTTTTCATTACAAATTTTATTTATTACCTTTTGTAGTTGTTACTTTATCATATGGTACAAAAAACATTCAAAAGAATTAATTTGTGTTGGCCCCAGATGACTTTTAAAATGTAAACATCATTGAAAAAGTTCCAAATTATCTCTCTTTGGTGGAAAAATGCCATTTTTTGGCTTTAAAATTGAAATATCTCTTTTAAATCATCGGTGACCTATATTTTTTAATATAATTTCGATATATGCTGTACTTACACTAAATTATTGTAAAATTTGAGCGATTTCTGTAAAAAAAATCTTTTTTTATGTCGATATTCCCTTTATTTCTCCTATTAGTTCAACAGAAAAAAAAAACACTTTTACAAAGATGTATGCTTCTTTCGAAGGCAGATTGTGAGCGCAAATGAACAGTGACCCCATTTTTTTATTTTATTTTTCTATTAACTATAAGATAAAGTTCATTTACAGAAAAATATAGAGAAATCCTATATAAATGATTTAGACCCGCGGTTCGCTTAAATACAGATTATTCTAGAATCATTTTCATAACAGCGTGGACAAGACCATTTCCCGGGGCACTCAGGTTATTAATCGACTGGGTCAGATAAGGTGAACATTCGTCTGTAACGCCCACTTGTCATATTGTACCTGTTATAGACATTTAAACTGTGGGGTTGCCAAAGATTCTAAATGCTTAATTTTGTCACTTGGTCTTCTCCCAACAGGCAGTAAAACGCTTGCCAAAGTGGGGCGTCCGTTTGGCTGCATCAAGTTTGCAGCCACAACTGGTCAGAATGGGGACGTTAAATATGATGTCTCGTGTAAAGAGAGTGCAACACTCTTTGCATGTTAAGAACCCTTGCAACAACTCTTTGAGGGGTACGTAGGTGGCAAGTTGCAAGGCAAAATGTCTGTCCCTATCCAGTATACCCTCATTTTCTAGTGGCAGTCCAATTTTCCCCGACCATCATCCCGGATGGCCTTTACCATTAAAAGACCTACCTATTGTATGTATTGTTAACTTTTTCTCGTCCTGAACATGCATGAAATGTTTGCCACTGGACATTAAGCAACCAACAATCAATCAATCTAATTGCTTTAATCAAATCATACTAATAAATAGCAGAGGACTTAACCTTGTATGTTGATTTAAATGTTGAATACTTAAACTTTCTTTTTTTCTTCTCATGGACCTGCATGTACTTTACTCTTTTATTCCATTTAAATGCCCACTGTAAGGCTTATGTCAGACTGAGTGAGTGTTAAAACTAATGTTAATGAGAGCCAATTTCAAACAAGTTAAATGTAAATGATTCAGTATTATAACCAACATAAGTATTGTGGTTGTCTGTGGTTGTCTACACAGTTATGAACATGACTCTATCAACTATCAATTTCAAACAATATTTCTCTGCATGCGATATTTGAGACTAATGCAGAATAGCTTTTGATAATGTTTTCATGCAAAAAAAGACAACTATGTTTTTCCTACCTCTATTTGTTTTTCAGCTGCAGTCATTGCATCATCCACTGTTTGTTGTATAATGGCATCAAATACTCTTGATACAACCCTGCCTACAACCACACCACTGAAACAAGACAAATAAACTGATGACACTGAGATATGTCTCACATGTATGTAATATTTAACAATGCTCATGTTCAATTTATAATGGCAATATTTAAAAAAAAATATATGAAAAATATTCAAAGTCAATACATTTAGAAATGGCCCTAAACACAAATCTTACTCAAATCAGGACGTCTCTGTGTACAGACAACCAAGGATAATTCCTCTCCTTTATATAGTTCTGAATGTATAAAACTGTTTAAATAATAAGTAACGTGTTTAAACTAATATCAAGGGAAAATTAGTACATTCAAACAAAACAAAATCACTTACTTTCTGGAGTTCTGTATATAATTAGAGAAGGGTGCCAATAAACTCCAAACTTTGCCTGGTGGTAACTGTAAATAGAAAACAAGAAAACTAAATACATTTTGTACTGCTTCCTTGAAATGTCAAATTTCAAAAATCATAAGTTAAAACTAGCTTTCATCTATGAAACAAAAAATCTCATGTTGCCAGTTTGTTTAATATTAAGATATATAGCGACCCAAGAATAGCGCCTACAACCTGTCGTCAACTTTGAACATGTTATGGAGTGATAATTAGGACAATGGCTTTGATGCTCACAAGCTGATTATATTTAATTGAGAGAACAATATGTAGATAATAAACATACTGTTCAGTGGTTTTCGTCTCTTTATGTGGTTCATAAGTGTTTTTCGTTTTTCGTCTTTATATAGATTAGACCGTTGGTTTTCCCGTTTGAATGGTTTTACACTAGTAATTTTTGGGGCCCTTTATAGCTTGCTGTTCAGTGGGAACAAAAGCCCTGTGTTGAATGACATACCTTGACCTATAATAGATTACGTTTATAAATTAATACTTAGAAGGAGAGTTGTCTCATTGGCACTCATACTACACCTTCCTTTATCTTTGGACCATCTGCTAAATCAAAAAAATTTAATACAATGTTTCCTACGATGAACAATTTCGAGAAGAGAGAAGTTGTCTTATGTTTATAAAAGCATGTTTCATTGAGCCTTACCTCCTCAGCACCAACCCTCTCTAGTTCATCCAAATAAATATCTGTAAAATGTATCTTAAGTCCGTCTGGTGAAGTGTCTTCCTTAATGTTCATTATCTTATTGGACAGAATGTCTGTAAACTTGGTAATAAGACTTTTTTTCCATTTCTGTTTTTTCAGAAACTCCAATGACTGTGTTAACATGTTACGGAACAACTGAAAAGTATTTGAAAACAATCAATTATGTTATTAATAACTGATTAAAATATCTAACTATAATATCATAAATATCATCTCATATCCAACAAATATCTTACAATTTCAAATGATGAGAGCCACATCATTTGGGACCATATTATGCTAATGATTGACAAAATACGGACCATAAACATGCTTTACTGTAGATTCATTTATTTTAATGGATTAAGGAAAAAATGGGATTTTTCATGGCTGTTCCAAAGTATGCAGGCAATTCTTTGAATATTCTAACTTCCTTGAATTCAAAGTTTACCTATACAGATGAAGATTGGTCTCTGACACATGAATAATAATGAATTCCCAGTTAAGTCGATTTTTTATAGTAAATAAGTTAAATACATGTACATAGGCAATTTGACAGAAATTTTAATAATAAAACAGTGCTTCAATGACCCCACCCTCACAGGAACAATGAGGCAATGGGAAGGATAGTTACCATCATGAATTTATCCATCCTCCAGCGGTCTGTGCCATTCCATTCCCTAGCCTCTGTCTGTAAGAACACTTGTATAAACAGTAATGTGTTGTCTGGATGACTGAATACATGAACCAGTCGGGACATAAATGCACACATCTCCTCCTACAAGTATAAAAAACATTAAAAACAGAACTTATATCAATCTCAAGGCACAAAATGAAATATTTAAGTATTATCTCTATTTATATTAGTTCAATCTAAAACTTAGAAAACTTCCTGTTTGGGTTGAATGCCACAAAAAGCAAAGGAAATCAGTAATGAGATAAGGGAGTAAAATGTTTATTTTAAGATATTGATAGTTAATGATCAAATTTTTTAAACACAAATCAGTCATAAAAATGCTGTTTGAAGTGTTTACAATTGATTTAATGTGTCTCCATGAATGTATATGCACAATAAATTGTTTGAATAGGGCCCCAGATAGCTTTAACTGGGTTGCAACATCAAGAAGAAGTTATATAATTTCAGAACTTAAATGAATTGGAATTAATAGTAAATAAGTTGTATGTATTATCAACCAACTTGGCAACTTCCAATGAAAATTAGTTAATAGACACAATTATAGTTTTCAATCACAACTAAAAATCATATGTTTAGACTTTCTCGTTACACTATTCTAAATAAAATATAAACCTGAAGAAGTGCTTTGTCCTGCATCCATAGACAGTAGTGGAGACCTTTCCATATCTTAAGGAAATCTGCTTCAGTAAAAGCTTTTTCTGTAAATAATTATCTCATAACTTAAAGAGTTGAAATCAAGAAAAGTTCTTTAATTTAATATCTATAATACTAAAATTACGAGGTCCAATTTGTCAGCCGTCATCACGTAAAAACGATGAATCACAGAATTCAACTTTATATATAACTAATATAGTACAAAGGTGTAGATTAAAAATTACACCACTCCAGGCCCTTTTGTTTTCCACGTAATTAATATTGCCAATAATTAAGAAGTTCCGGGTCGAGTCCGCTACCAATACCAATAGTACATTCACCTGTTACCTATTACCTTATCTGTACGTTCCGCATCTGACAGGCGCACCACCAAACGTTGTATTCAGGATTAATATGCTATATACACGGGTCATAACCACAGGGTTGACACTACTAAATTGTCAAATTGTTACCTATTGTAGTATTTTAATCAGTAAGACTTTCTAAGATAACAATACGAATACTAAAAATCTGGACTAAAAATAAGGCGTATAGGTACATTTTTCAATTTGTTAGTGGGCATGACGTAAAACAGCAAAGCAAAGAATTCAACTTTATTTATAACTTATATAGGACAATGCTGTTGATTAAAAAATACTCCATTCCAGGACCTTTTGTTTTCCAAATAATTAATATTACCAATAACTGATAACTGAAGTTCCAGTTCAACGGGTTCAAACAGAAAGACTTGAAAGCAGAGAAAAACTGTGTATCTTATAATCGACATGACTTTATCAGATGACAATACTTATACTAAAATAAGGCTTGCGCATCGTTATATACTTTAATTCAGTCACGGACCCGTGATATCACGGGTGTGTTCTAGTATTCCATATATAAATACACCAAGTACGAAACGACCTAGTTAATAATTAACCAGGTTACGTGAAAACTAGCATTCTATATGGCTAGAAGGTGCATGATATAGAACATGATTCAAGATTGTATTTGCCTTTTCTCAAATGTAGTGTAACTGAGCTGGGGCTACGGCATGTTCATGTGTACCATCCTAGCTGCTCTGTGCTTGAACGTTTTTAGTTTGTGATTTATCTATCTATCTCTCTTTCTACCCCTCAAGGATTCGACTCATTTTTTAGTGTATATACTCCAGCATGAGTGAACAGCTAAAAACCTTCAAGTATGTACAGTTAAAATCAGTGGTGTAATTTAGATGTGGAGTAGTGTCGACACTATATGGTATGGAATATGGGTCGCAGACGCAGCTGTTGTACTCTAGCTTTGATCTTACAAATGATGCATATGTTTCTTGATTTTGAATTGACCTATACGTTTTCTTCATTAGTTTTAGCATTAGTGTGGCTGCTGTTGTAATATTATTAACATGTGTGTTCCATTTTGCCATAATTTTTGGGTCTGTTTGTTAGGAGAAACGAGGTAAACTTGCACACCTTTTTTGGTTAAAGATTTCAATTCAAGCCATTTTCTTAATTTCTTCATTGCTCTGTCTCTAATCTTCTTCTCATTTGAAGCCAATCTTTGTGCAAAATGTACCTCAACAGAGGCAGTTTTGCTAACATCTTCGTTTGCCATTTCTTCGATTTGATTTCCACATGTGCCGGAAGTGCTGACTGTCTATCTAAATTTAAAACCAAATGCGGACGAGCTGTAATTTTCCGGTATTTGGCACTTGTCATTTTCAACTATAAAACAAAAAGTTTAATTATTTTGTTTCTAACGTGTTTGGCCCTAATGAATCTTGGATCGACACTTTCACCCCATTTTTGTTTGTTTATTTTTTTGGGGGTCGCCGTAAATCCAAGGATTTGTATTATATAGTAACAGAGACATATATACACAGTGTGTATATATATGTCTCTGATAGTAACTATACAAATCCTTGCTATAGCGTTTGTTGTTCTAGCAATGTCAAATGTGAAACAATTCATACAAAACACTACTATTAAGAATCAGTTATGAATCAACGAAAACTTCTGAATAACATTCTCCTGAATTGACACAGGGATATATATATATATATATATATATATATATGTATATAAGAATGTGACGGGGTTTGATAGGTTTATGAGCGCTCAACCCTACCCTTAATTAGTACAGTGTTACTGAACAGCCCAACCCATCTTTGTACATTTTTGTTCTAGTGATGTCAACTGTAGTGTAAAAGAGAGGCGAAAGTCGAAATGAATTGCCAACGCCATGGCTAATACAAGAAGACAAACATAATAACAATGTAAATTGAGAAAAAGATACATTTTAGTGGGTTTTTAAATTCTTGGATTTAAGCTGAGGATTTAAGTTTAAAAAAAAAGAAATAGCAACCACACCACCTTATTTTCACTTTGATATATACGTTTGCTGATATATACAAATTATACCTCTAGATCGACGCCTTGTTGCCGAGTTTTTAGTCCAAGCTAGCGCCTCGCTATTAGCGTGTGTTGTTCTTGTTCTAGCAATGTCAAATTTTGAAACAATTCTTACAAAACACTACTATTATGAATCAGTTATGAATCAACGAAAACTTCTGAATAACATTCTCCTGAATTGACACAGGGATATATATAAGAATGTGACGGGATTGAATAGGGTTATGAGCGCTCAATCCTACCATTTATTAGTACAGTGTTATTGAAACAGCCCAACCCATCTTTGTTCATATTAGTTCTAGCGATGTCAACTGTAGTGTACTGTAAAAGAGAGGCGAAAGTCGAAAATGAATTGGCAACGCCATGGCTAATACAAGAAGACAAACAGACAAACAACAGTGCACAAAACACTCAAAAGTGTGCAATCTTTGTTCAAACGAGTTCTACTGTTCAACTGTTGTTTATCTAAAGTCTGTTGTATGCATGGGGTAGTCAACTATTGTTTAATTCGTAGCAAAACTGTTTGTCCTAGCACTGCCGAACTATCGTTCATATTTTGCTCTAGCGCTGCCAACCTTTGGACACCCGGCTTTGTTCTAATACTGTAAGGTATTCTTTATTATGGTCTATGTTGGATAATGTTTGTTCACGTGATGTTAGTTGTTACAATATTTGTCCAAGTAATGTTCAGTGCTGGACAATCTTTCTTTAAGCAATGTTTTATGTTGGACATGCAGTCTTCGTTCATTTGATGTTAAATGATGGTCAATCATTGTTTATGCTAAATTTTGGACATTTTTTGTAAGTGATTTTTTATATGCTGGACAGTCTTCGTTCCAGTAATGTTAAATGTTAGACAATCTTTGTTCAAGTTATGTAAAATGTTGTACAGACTGTGTTCAAGTGATGTTAAATATTGGAAAGTCCTTGTTCAAGTTATGTAATGATTGGACAATATTTTTCCAGTCTTTGTTCAAGCTATGTCAGTAATTGTTGGACAATATTTTTTTTACTGGGTAGCTTCAACTCTTCACTCTGGTTTTTTTTTTTTTTTTTTTTTTTTTTAGAAAACTTAAATCCAAGAATTTAAAAACCCACTAAACTGTATCTTTTGCTCATTTTACAGTACAATTTTGTATTTATGTTGACATTTTTTCAGACAGTATCGACAGTATGCTCTTTTCTTTAACGCATGTTTATCAATTATGAACTTTTGACGAGGTCAATACGTTATATATGGACATGTTCAGATTATATTGACCGAGGACGAAGTCTGAGGTTCAATATAACCTCACAGGTCCATATATAAGTCATTGACGGAGTGAAAGTCTTTTCATATTACATATGTAGATCATAGCGAAAACGATATTGACTCGATATTACTATTTTTGGACATTATATTGACGCTATGTTACTATTTTTAGTAACATAGCGTAAATATCATGGGGGCACCAGGCGAAAAGAAAATTTGCAAGTTTACCAGGATATTTCAAGAATTTTATGTTAAATAGTTATCAAAGGTACCAGGATTATAATGTTAGTACGCAAGACGCGTTTTTCGTCTACATAAGACTCATCAGTGACGCTCATATCAAAATATTTATAGTTAAAGTGCAGACGCAAACTCCGAAACAGTGGTGACATCTGGCTACGCTTCTTTTGTAGAGAAAGGGAAGTATGACCCGAACGATAACGCTGTATGGAGTTTGGTGCAGACGCTAAGAATACAAGAAAGCCAACGCAACAAGCTATGAAGTTGTTAAAAAATGTTGATATTTTCAAAAACATGTAAAAAATTCTTGAAAAAAACAAATTGAAAATACACAAAAAAGAACATCGAAAGCCATTTTCCTAATACGTTATATCTTTTTTACAATTCATCATGTTCAATGTTTAACTTTTACTGTCCTTGTCCTAGCTATGAGAGTTGACTACATATTACACATATACAATAGTTGTTCTAGTATTGTCGCCTGCCGTAAATGTTTGTATAAGATATGATTAATGATGTTCATTCTAACTTCTCTTTGCATCCTCTGTGTCATTTACGTTGCCGCAGGTAAAGTACTGACATTGGTGTTGCCTGCAGTAAATTGTAAACATTTTAAAAAGTCGCCAATGGTAAGTTGTTTACAATTCAAGTTGCCTATGCCAAATTATTTACATTGATGTTGTCTGCGGTAAATTATACACCTTTTCAGTTGTCTGTATATGGTAAGTTGTTTTCCTTGAGGTATTTTTTTTTTGTAAATTGTATACATTTTAAGTTACCTTTGGTAAATATTGTTTACATAGATGTTGCCTGCATGCGGTAAATTATATAAATTTAAAGTTTATTGTGGTAAGTTGTTTACATTTTAAGTTGCCTGTGGTAAATTATTACATTGATGTTGTCTGCGGTAAATTGTATATTTTCTAAGTTGTCTGTGGTAAGTCGTTTACATTTTAAGTTGCCTATGCAAAAGTATTTACATTGATGTTGTCTGCGGTACATTGTATACCTTTAAAGTTGTTTACATCGAGGTAGTCTTGGGGAAATTGTATACATTTTAAGTTACCTGTGGTAAATTGTTTACATTGATGTTGCCTGCATGCGGTAAATCATATACATTTAAAGTTGCCTGTGGCAAGTTGATTACATTTTAAGTTGCCTGTGGTAAATTGTTTACATTGATGTTGCCTGCATGCATTAAGGTACAGTATTCGACAATCGATTGATTCGACAAGAGTTGATTTTTCCTTTAGGTTTTAGTTCAATTCAATTAAAAAGAATGAATTGAATAGACACATTAACGATCGATTTATTCAACAAATCTTTAATGATAGATACGATCGATAACGATTGAACATTGTTTGTAGATTCAATCAACTCAATTTATTAATGATGGATACTCGATCGTAACGATTGATACGATCGATAACGATTGAACATTGTTTGTCGATTCAATCAACTTAAATCAATACATACGTGTTATGACAAAGACTCGATCATAACGATCGATAACGATTGAACGTCATATGTCGAATCAATCAACTCAATGTATTTTGATAAAGACTAGATCGTAACGATCGATACGATCGATAACGATTGAACGTCAAATGTCGAATCAATCAACTCAATGTGTTTTGATGAAGACTCGATCGTAACGATCGATACGATCGATAACGATTGAACGTCATATGTCGAATCAATCAACTCAATGTATTTTGATGAAGACTCGATCGTAACGATCGATACGATCGATAACGATTGAACGTCAAATGTCGAATCAATCAACTCAATGTGTTTTCATGCCGGAAGACTCGATTGAACGCCATATATGGAATCAATTAACTCAATTTGTTAATGGTAACTACTTAATAAATTTTATTAATAAAGATTTAACAAAATAATTTGTATTACTGTATTTCCCACTTCAGCACTGATGGAGATAAACTCTATGAAAATAATATATGTCAGAATGGGTGCGGAGATATTAATATAGTGAACATAAATTGTACACACAATTGAAAAATATACAAAAGTTGAAGCATAGGAATTTGCTGTTTCAAAGACTTTTAACACTGATAAAACATTTTTAACATTAATTCAAGTTTGAAGAAGTTTTATAGCAACAGTTTTATGAGATAAAAATATGAATGTGACAAAAATGTGTATTGTAGTAGCTATATCATTAAAATGAAGAAACTGAAGTGAGTAAACAAACATGATTTTTTTTTTGAATTATTATTAAATGAATATTAGAGGAAAGAGACTCCAATGTTCCTGCTTGTGCTGTAGTATGTAAATATATGCTGGCTTAATTGCGCATATACATTTTTTATAGCTGTATTAAATATAAGCCATGCATCTAGCGTCGTAGACTTTGTTTATGTGCCTTCTATCGCCGTAGGCTGTGTCAATTTATCGATTAGCACCGAAGTCTATCAGTGTTGTTGTGTCAGACTCAGGTTAGGGTTGGAGTAGGAACATATATATTACTGTATACTGTTCCCAGGTTGGAGTTTGGGTGACAGTAAGACTGTAATACATACGACTTTTAGCGCCGTAGGCTGTGTCAATATGCCGCCTAGCGCCGTAGGCTATGTTATTGTATCAGACGTAGGTTATGGTTAAAGTAAGATTATAGTAAGACTATTAAATATGCCTTCTACCGCCATAGACTGTGTTTATATGTCACCGAGCGGTACCGTAGGCTATGCTATTGTGTTGGACCTAGGTTAGGGTTAGATTTAGGGTTATAGTAAGACTGTAATAAATATGCCTTCTAGCGCCGTAGGCTGTGTAAATATGACACTTAGGGGCGTATACTATTTTATTGTGTCATACTCAGGTTGGGGTTAGAGTTGGGGTTATAGTAAGAATGTATCAAATATAAACCATCTAGCGTCGTAGACTGTGTTGATGTGCCTTAATTCTAGCACCGTAGTCTCTGACAATAAATCGACCGGCACAGAAGTCTATGTTATTGTGTCAGAATAAGGTTAGGGTTAGAGTAAGGGTGACAGTAAAACTTTAATACATACGGCTTCTAGAGCCGTAGATTGTGCCAATATGCCGCCTACCGCCGTAGGCTATGTTATTGTATCAGACTTAGGTTAGGGTTAAAGTTAGAGTAATAGTAAGACTGTCTTAAATATGCATTCTGACGCCGTAGGCTACATGTCAATACGCATCCAGCGCCGTATGCGTATGTTTATGGCAAGCCGTTCTCGTCAAAACTATGTTTAAACTATTTTTGAACAATTCACATACTGAGAATTACAACAAAGCACACTGAGATTTAAAAACTTGAAAAAACACAATGATAATTAAATATTACACACTGAGAATAAAAAACTACACACTGAGAATAAAAAATTACACGCTGAGATTTCCTAAAGACGCACTGAGATTACAAAACTGAAAAACACATGTACTGAGAATTGAAAATTACACATTATAACACCTAGTGCCATAGGCTATTTTATTGTGTCATACTTAGGTTAGGGTTATATGCCTTTTTGTGTCGTAGGCTATGTATGTACCGTAGGCTATGTTATTGTATGAGACTTAGGTTAAGGTTTAGATTAGAGTTAAAGTAACACTGTATTCAATATGCCTTCTTGCGCCGTAGGCTGTGTAAATATGCCTTATATCACCGTAGTCTGTGTCAATACGCCGGCTAGCGCCGCATGCGTATGTTATTGTATTAGACTAAGGTTATAAGAACATCTATTAAAATACAGAGTTGACCATATTTATCAACTGTGGCATAATCGTATTGAATGAATACGATTTATACTTTCGTGATCAGTTTATAATTTTAATAGAGATGGCTGAGTTGATTAAATTGATCAACTGTGGAACAATCGTAATGATTGAATACGATAGATACGATCGTGCCATGTTTAAAATATGAAAATAGAGTTCACTGAGTTGATTATATTGATCAACTGTGGCACAATCGTCACGATTGAATACGATCGATACGATCGTGCAACGTTTTAAACGTTAACAAAATAGAGTTGACTGAGTTGATTAAATTGGTCAACTGTGGCACAATCGTAACGATTGAATACGATCGATACGATCGTGCAACGTTTAAAATGTAAAAAGATATAGAGTTGATTAAATTGATCAAATGTGACACAATCGTAACGATTGGATACGATCGTGCAACGTTTAAAATATAAAAAAAATAGAGTTGACTGAGTTGATTAAATTGATCAACTGTGGCACAATCGTAACGATTGAATACGATTGATACGATCGTGCAATGTTTAAAATATGAAAAAAAGAGTTGACTGAGTTGATTAAATTGATCAACTGTGGCACAATCGTACGTAACGATTGAATACGATCGATACGATCGTGCAATGTTTAAAATGTAAAAATAGCGTTGACTATGTTGAATAAATTGATCAACTGTGGCACAATCGTAACGATTGAATACGATCGATACGATCGGGCAACGTTTAAAATATAAAAAAATAGAGTTGACAGAGTTGATTAAATTGATCAACTATCGCACAATCGTAACGATTGAATACGATCGATACGATTGTGCAACATTTAAAATGTAAAAAAAAAATAGAGTTGACTGAGTTGATTATATTGATCAACTGTGGCACAATCGTAACGATAGAATACTATCGATACGATCGTGCAAGGTTTAAAATGTAAAAAAAAATAGAGTTGACTGATTTGATCCTGTGACACAATCGTAACGATTGGATACGATCGATACGATCGTGCAACGTTTAAAATATAAAAAAAATAGAGTTGACTGAGTTGATTATATTGATCAACTGTGGCACAATCGTAACGATTGAATACGATCGATACGATTGTGCAACATTTAAAATGTAAAAAAAAATAGAGTTGACTGAGTTGATTATATTGATCAACTATGGCACAATCGTAACGATTGAATACGATCGATACGATTGTGCAACATTTAAAATGTAAAAAAAAATAGAGTTGACTGAGTTGATTATATTGATCAACTGTGGCACAATCGTAACAATTGAATACGATCGATACGATCGTGCAATGTTTAAAATGTGAAAAAATAGAGTTGACAGAGTTGATTAAATTGATCAACTGTGGCACAATCGTAACGATTGAATACGATCGATACGATCGTGCAACGTTTAAAATATGAACATAGAGTTGACTGAGTTGATTATATTGATCAACTGTGACACAATCGTAACGATTGAATACGATTGATACGATCGTGCAATGTTTAAAATATGAAAAAAAGAGTTGACTGAGTTGATTGAATAGATTAACTGTTGTACAATCGTAACGATTGAACACAATCGATACGATCGTGCAACGTTTAAAATATAAAAAAAATAGAGTTGACTGAGTTGATTAAATTGATCAACTGTGGCACAATCGTAACGATTGAATACGATCGATACGATCGTGCAATGTTTAAAATGTAAAAATAGCGTTGACTATGTTGAATAAATTGATCAACTGTGGCACAATCGTAACGATTGAATACGATCGATACGATCGGGCAACGTTTAAAATATAAAAAAAATAGAGTTGACAGAGTTGATTAAATTGATCAACTATCGCACAATCGTAACGATTGAATACGATCGATACGATTGTGCAACATTTAAAATGTAAAAAAAAAATAGAGTTGACTGAGTTGATTATATTGATCAACTGTGGCACAATCGTAACGATAGAATACTATCGATACGATCGTGCAAGGTTTAAAATGTAAAAAAAAATAGAGTTGACTGATTTGATCCTGTGACACAATCGTAACGATTGGATACGATCGATACGATCGTGCAACGTTTAAAATATAAAAAAAAATAGAGTTGACTGAGTTGATTATATTGATCAACTGTGGCACAATCGTAACGATTGAATACGATCGATACGATTGTGCAACATTTAAAATGTAAAAAAAAATAGAGTTGACTGAGTTGATTATATTGATCAACTATGGCACAATCGTAACGATTGAATACGATCGATACGATTGTGCAACATTTAAAATGTAAAAAAAATTAGAGTTGACTGAGTTGATTATATTGATCAACTGTGGCACAATCGTAACGATTGAATACGATCGATACGATCGTGCAATGTTTAAAATGTGAAAAAATAGAGTTGACAGAGTTGATTAAATTGATCAACTGTGGCACAATCGTAACGATTGAATACGATCGATACGATCGTGCAACGTTTAAAATATGAACATAGAGTTGACTGAGTTGATTATATTGATCAACTGTGACACAATCGTAACGATTGAATACGATCGATACGATCGTATAGGGTTTGAAAAAGAATAGAGTTGACTTAGTTGATTATATTGATCAACTGTGGCACAATCGTAACGATTGAATACGATAGATACGATCGTGCAGAGTTAGAAAAATAATAAAATTTATCATAATAAAAGCACAGTTGACTGAGTTGATATATCCTGACATGAATGAAGTATGATAATTTGGTACAACAATTGATTGAATCGACAAACTGATACGATCGAGTACAGTTGACAAGATAATTATACTACAAAATAAAATATGTCGAATCAATCGATTGTCGAATACTGTCTGTGGTAAGTCGTTTACATTTAAAGCTGTCTGTGGTGAATTGTATGATTAATTGTATACATTTTAAGTGTCTGTGTAAAGTTGTTGCCTGTGGTAAATTGTTTACATTGATGTTGATCGACTGCACTTGTTTCCATTTATATTGTTTTTGGTAACTTGATTAAGCAATACCATGCATCTTTTGAGTAATCTGGATTTTTATAAAGATTGAGATCTATACTGGGACTTACGTCAAAAATAGAAAAATCAGTTTATTAGATTGCCCTTTGTGCAATGTGTGCTCAAAATATGATGTTATACTATTATCTTTTTATTGCAGTCTTTGCTGTAGTGAAATATCGTCTTAGACTTTGAAACATTTTTGTATAACACAAGTATATATAAGGACAGTTTTGGTAGAGGGAAATATCACCAGCATTTTTTACAAGATAGAAAATTCGCCATTTAAGGTTCAGTCTAATTGTTGATCATACGATCTATCTAGTTCAAAATCTTTTAAGTTTCAAAGGCCGAGAAAGGAAACAGAAAAGAAATACCATTTTCCAAACAAAATAAACAGTAAGCGGTTTAACAGTCTGATTAAAATCAAACATCTCAGCGCTCCCGTTTTCTGATATGTCGCGGTTGTGGTATCAAAGAACACGGCATATAAGCAAGCTCGTCTTGTTCATCGTGTTGTCTTGTCTTGTTTGTGTTTTGAAAATGTTACATGATGTGTCATCTCATCGCTGGTGTGTGCATTTTGACACTCAGAGAAGTCGTTCAGTAAATAGGAAAGTGTAAATAAACTCTGGTGCAAAATTTTACATAAGACGCGCCTATACTAGTATCATTTTTCCAATGCAATTTCGTTTAAAGATCGTTTTTATTTATATGGAAATGTAAATATGTAAAATGGTTTGATGTGTTAATTGATCCTGACATTTAATTATCACTTTCACTGAATTTCCAATACACTCAGCACGTATGACAAATATTGAGTTTAAAACCTATTAATTTTCTACTTTAAAATACCTGGCGGTTCAACCAGTGTGACGATTTTCCCGTCTGATCCTCTCAGTGTGACATTGGTTCACAGATGACTGAATACATGTAGCGCTTCGCAACAACAAACGTTTTGTAACTCAACCTCGGAAGCTTTCGTAGTAACAAGATGGCGACCTCCATGAAATGATATATGGACATAAAAAAACATGAAGTTTGTTTAAAGGAATAAATTGTGATGAAGATAATTTTAAACATTCGAAAAATAAGTGGACAGTCTTGTTAGATTAAATTTCGAATGACAACGGATTAATTTATTTTAAGTGGTGTATTTACACATTTTTTAGTTGTTAGTTTTTAAAAAGGAAAACATGACAGAAAATATTTGTTTTAAAAGTATATGGATTTTACCATTATTATTCTCTATAACGGTAAGTTATTTTTTACTTGCAATCAACCGGTTTTCAATAACTAACCGGGCATGAAGGGTATATTTGTAATATGTTTGTAATATGAAACCGTCTTTTAAATTAAGAATTGTTCCATTTCCTTGTTACAAAACATATAAAGAATATATATTTATTCGTTGCGTAACCATATTATAACCGAACAAGTCATTTAGAATTAACACGAACAACGGACCATTTGTTTCTTTTTGAACTATACACTCCCTCTTTAATACATTATACTGGGGGAGTTGAAAACGAAACAAGAAGCAACGTGAATTTGGTTGATCATGTTGCTAAAAATATAAAGTCCTTTTTGGAAATTTTATTTTAGCAAGGGTAATTTTGAACCCCCTCAGATATGATTGGGATTGCTTTGTAGTATACACCGTTGTATATATTAGAAATCAGATTGTAAATGTACGTCCGCGGACTATTGTATTTGTGGGGAATCTGTAGAAAACATTAAAATCGAAATTTATTTCATGTACTAACTTAAAGTACCAAAGGAACTATACAAATCCTTGATGTATCTATAATAGATAGAAAACAATATCTGACATTGAATCTTTTATATTGTAACTATATAGATCTGTACTATATATGTAGCTTATTTCAATATTTCAATAATTTGTCGTTGGCTGACTGATTTCATATAATAGAGTTTCCTGAACCACTTCATTATCTGTGGTTTTTTTTCAATAGTAAACAATTATGTCTATTGACAATATTGAATGTGTCTTACACTTTATGATATATAGGTAGACTATAATTGTACACTCAATACCTGGAATCAATATTTTTCTGTTTCCACGGTGACTGCAGGTGTCTCATTTTGTAATTAAACAAATTGTAGCATACCATCCATCCATTAACCTCGAGCTAGCATTGCTAAGCATAGGTCATTCCCTATAGATCACGACATATTTTAATGGTTTGACGAAGATTACTTATATCTTAATTAACAATCAGTTGTAGTATGTTATCCGAAGAAAACTCTTTAGTTCTAGCAAATAATTTACAACGGAAATCGAACTCCAATAAATGATGGTTAATGATGGAATCATTGATAAAGAATCAATGTGTCAATATCAATGGACAAAGATTATATCCTTTTTAAACCACAGATCAGGATGCATCTATTGGTGTTTTATTGGCTGTATAAACTTGAGAGTTGTATTCCTTTCTTAGCTTTGATGTTGTATACAAATAAAAGGAAGTGAGTGAATGGAAAAACGCCAAGATCCTACAACACATTAAAATAAAATGACATCAACAGGCGACTTTCCGTGATACCATATATGTAAGTTCAAATGAAACCAGGGTTGAAATTTTTTTGACTGAAGTCAACAGACCTATATCGGAAATCTGCCGTCCATATTTTATTGTTAGTGACAAAATATATCATTAGAAAACAACGAAAAAAACTAGTATGTTGTGTATTGCCTGACATTAGACAAGTCGTGAGATTTTATCATTACCCAACTCGAGCTTTTCTCCGTTACTCGTTTTTATTTTATCAATAAGACAATTAATGACCAAAACACATACTAAATATCAAAATTCACTCTATGTTTAAGTGTTAAACTATCGTTATTATACAGTCTATAAAACAAATTCTACTGGAAAATACCGTATCGAAGTGATTGCAGCTACTGAAAATAAACTCAAAGTACTAGTACTTAATTTGTTGATATAGAGATTATACCGTCTTATATGTCTACCAGTCGTTCTTCAGAATAAATTTCATTTATCAGTTATACTTTCAATATAATGTCATATTTTTGAATGAATAACACTGCAGACTTAAATTTATTCGATTTTTATACTTTTTTGAACCACCAACTTTCTGTTAGAGGGGGAACATGACCCTACTCCGCTTTTGCTTTCCGCGCGAAAACATATAGTTTACCGCTTACGACCTTCCCTGCTGGAATGCCTTTTAAATTTTGTAATTAAAGTTTTAACTGTAACAACGATGAATAATAAACAATAGGTAGAAATGGTGTATATTGTTTGTTTGTGACATATATCTTCATTGTGTTATACCCTGGAATGTTTGTTTTATATAGAAAGACAATACATATATAGTTATTGTTTGTCATTAAGATTATCGTAATACCCATACCGTTATTCCAATGGCAGATTAGTCTTTTAAACACAGTATGAACTCGTAAGGTTATTTAAATAAGGCAACATAAAAAGCTAAACTAACAATTTTAACAGATTATAAGAGTTTAGAATTATATCCATAGAAAATATCTGCTCTTTGATGTGCCTTTTTGGTTCTATTTTCTATCAATATCTGGTATAAGGTCATATGGGGTACATGGTCTTGTGTATTAAACTGAAGTTTATTTTCATGAACCAAAATATTTTGTTATTTTTTGTAAAGTCCATGTAAAAACATCCGAAAGATATATTGGCCGTTGGTAATTGGCGATATTTAGCTTAAATGTCCTTCTCAAATAGGCCAGCCTGGTAGAAGTCAGTCATATGTTCCAAAAAGCGCCGTGTCAGGCATAAATCTTCAAAGTTTTACAAGAAATTCTAAATGGGGTCTACGTTACGATTATCTTTTTTTAATGAAATAAATTTTTATGAATTTTTGCAGCAGCTCCACTTTACGAATTTTCATGATTTTATAAGGCAAATACAATGTACTTTATTTTATTATTTGTCTGAAAAGTGGGTGGGAATAAAATTCCTTTTTTTCTATTCCAGTACCAATGGATTTTATGCGCATATACATGTATGTCCATTGCATAAGACCTTTTTACCTGCTGGTGTTAAACACAGTAGTGCATATAAACTATAAAAATATCAATTATTCTTACTCAAGTTCAAACAGAACTAAAGAAAAAAATGCATTTAACATTTATGAAAGAACATATTTATCTTTTGACACCATGACCATACCTGTTATTTAATTTACCATATAATCAGTAAATTTTATATTTATCGTCTGTCAAACATCTGTGAAATGATAAATTGTCACATTTTGTTATGAATGTCATTTAAAATTTTGTTTTCGTCTTCAACTCGTAACGCTTGGACAAGTTTTTTTCAAACAAAATCCTCCTTTAATTATTAACGGAAATACATTTAACAATAACTCTTTTTTAACTGGCGATATATTTTTGTATTCGAAGACACTGTACAGTAGAAATAATGAAATTTCTAAAAGACGTTAGGTTGATTTATCGTTGTTTGATTAACGTCCAGTGGCAAATATTTCATGCATGTCTTTAAGGACAAAAGTTTTTTTCTAGGGCAGAAATCTATGTCTAACTGTAGAAATAAGTTCATGTATTAGGTGATATCTGGTTATTGAAATTTCAAATCATTTTAACAGACAATTTCGAAGTGAATACATTTTGTTTGTATAAAACATGATAAGAAGGTGTGGTATTATTGCCGATGAGATATAACTCTCCATCAGAGACCAAAATGGCGAAGAAATTGATACCTTTAACATATTAAACGGTGTTAGTCATAATAAGTACTTTTTATTTATATAAAATAAATTTCACGTAGTCCACACTTTCATCGAAACAAATATGTTTATTCACCATAGATAAACACAACGTACTAAAATGTCAGAGCAGTTCTGTCAAATTGACTCGGCTTTATTCTGAACATATGGATCTCAAATGTAAAGTCAAAATCAAAATGCCAGTCTTATATACATGTTTGAGGGTGCACAATCTACCCTAACATGAGACGGTGGTGTAACAACGCAACAGAAGAACAAACAATAGTATTCACTGACAGTTGAAAAAGGCTCGCCTAGAGAAAAGGAACACACAAAACATACAACAAAAGGACAGATCTGAGAGTACTTGTATAGTTACGGAAAGCTAATTCAAAGCCATTTACAACTAGTGTATCAATCATTACACATCCAATGTGAATTTAGTAACAAACTGTCAGAGAAAATCATGACAATTGCAATCCTAAAATATAGTATTGACAGAATGTAGGACAGCTAATGTTAATAAATATATATAAATAATATTGAATGCATTACCCTCGTTGTAATAGTGGGGTTCCTTGTTTTCAGTTTGCGTGTGTGTGGCTGGTGTTTAAAAAAAAAGTTTATTGATAGTATTTTCGTCCTAGAGTATCTTCTTGTATTATTTCTAACCTCGATTCAATGGTGTACACTGTTCTACGTATGTCACAGTGCCAAATTAGTGTGATATATTTTAATGTATGCTTTATTAAATGGTAACCTAAGACAACCAGTCATCCGAACGTAATTTGCATTTAACTCAACAAAACAAATGCAAATACGCTACTTTTTACTATTGAAGTTTTTCGATAATGGGTTCTCCTAAGATAGTAATGAATTTATTGAAGGAGATACACTTATATTTAAAAATCGGTAAAACACAAAATAGGGAAACTCATCAGCATTTTTGTCGCCCCATTGAATGATTGAAAATCACAGGCCATTATAACACAGTGTAGATACTATTCTGTACGCTATCCGGAAGTCGCGATTTTCGAAGCGAGAACTTTTTGGATCACATTTTAAATTTGATGGATATACTGAATTAAACGGTGAGATGTTCATCTGTACATTGCTTAATGATTAATCCAGCTGACATCGATATTCACAAATGGTTTATAATTAAATTTAGCACATTCGTTATTCGTATATTTGCCTTAATCAAGAGATTTTCTAGTGCATCACTCAGGAAAATCAATCGGTGAACCTAAAAACAATCTTTTTGCACCCTTACTGTACAAATTAACGTAAACACCAGACTTAATTAACTAAATAAAGTATATTTTAAGTGATGGTAAAAGTTTCAGCCAGATCTTTGAAGCCAGAAATAAGAAAATTACACTTGTTTGAATTTCTCACTGTACGATCAGTCTCGCTTGTATATTTTGAAACTGTATGATCAGTCTTTATTTCACTGTATTCGAGTGGTGATTTCAAGGTATTTACGATACACTAGAAGGTGGCATTTTTCTAAATAACACAAATGTATTTCAATAAATTCACGTCCTGAAAACTTATCAAACATGTTTTAGCTTGATAGGGTGTACTCGACTTACTACATTAAGTATAAGGATGTTTGAATGTTGCTAAAATAAGGGGAAGGTTTGTTGTTCAAATAAGTTTCAGAAATGTCCTCCGTTATATTTAAAATTGTACAAACACTCAGATTTAATTGTTATATAAAAATGCATGTATTTACAAACATTCGAGGCCGTACTGTAGCCTATAATTGATCACAGTTCCTTCACTTTGTTTTGGATGTAGATCTGTCTCTTTCACACTCAATTGTACACCACTTTGTAAAGCGGTGGTTTATAGTGATAATGAAGTCCGTCTTTCCGTTCGTCCGTTGGACCGGTACAACATGTTTCGCCGGATTTTTCTCGGATTCCGTATCATGAATGATAATATAAAAAAGAAGATGCGGTATGATTGCCAATGAGGCAACCGTCCACAAGAGACCAAAGAGCACAGACATTTCTTAGGTCCGAGTACACAGTTATTTCGTAGTGCATTTCTTTTAGACAATAAATGAAAATTAAAAAAAATCCCACCTGCATTTTCTCAATAATATTTTTACAGTGTGTTGTACTACTTTTGGGACAAATTATATCAAAATTATAGAAAACTTCATCAGCTCTAACTCAAAATATGGACAATTTTATGTTAAGGGGGTCTTGAAATCTTTTGACAGCTTCCGAAGTGCTATTTTTTTTACCTTTTTCAGCTGGACCTAATCACTACTTTACATTAATATTTATGTCCCAAATTTTTTTACAATGTCATTTCACCCCCCCCCCCCCCTCCCTAACTTGCTATACGAGGCATAAAACATGGAGAAATAAATTTGGAAGGGGTATAACAAAAATTGGCAAGTAACACACTGTCGACACTAAGGACTATATTCGTGGACAACGAAAATCAAAGGACGATAACTGTGTACTCGGACCAAAGATAGGTCACCGTACGGCCTTCAACAATGAGCAAAGACAATACCACAAAGTCAGCTATAACAGGCCCCGAAATGACAATGTAAAACAATTCAAACGAGAAAATTAACGGCCTTATTTATATAAAAAAAGGAATGTATTTCGAATTTTATTAAAAATCTTTTATGGGGTTTCTTTATATGAGATACGGACTTGAACATTGCATTATATGGGGGCACCCATCAGGTATTTCCAACCGTAACCTCCAAACCCAATTGTTAAAGTTTTCTAAAATTGCTCCATTTTTTATCAATTAATGTATTTATGGACCTTCTATTTCGAATTTTTGGTAAACATATTTTTGATGTTTCTATATCTAAAATACGGACTTTGTCATAGCCTTATATTGGGCGTACCTATTTTGTATCCACAACTTCCTTCAGACACTTGTCATAACTTGATGAATCTTTTTCAGATTCCTTATCATTTAATTCAATTGTGTACCTCTTATTTTGATTTTTCGAAAATTCAGCAGTTTTCTATTTCCATGATAAGGACTTTTCCACTACCTTATTAGGTGGTACCCATTTACTATACGCAACTTTCAAAAACTTACCATATATTAATAAAACTTCCTCATATTCTTTATTAAATGATGCCCCTGTTCACCTATATAATTTAGTTTTTTTGGTGGTTTATTTTTTTCCAAAAACTATGGACTATAGAAGTGGCGGGGTATAATTTCGTTAATTCTTTCCTCAATACCTAAAGTTTTTAAACAAAGCTTTCTCTATATATTTTTTGTAATTTTAAAAGAGACAAGCTTGATGTATGTTATCACCAATTGGTCAACGGCAGACGGTGTAAATAGTCTTTAAAAATGTAATAGTTAAACAGATAACTGCAACGACACACTAAAACAAAGTCTACAAGCGAATCATATATTGCTTTTTAGGCATTTGATTTTAAATAAGACTGACAGAACAAAACTCTAATTATTTTGCCGTCTACAAAAATCATCAGAAATATATTTGTATTGTCTGATGAAAGAATTTTCACGTTATAGTTCCATAGACAGTTCATAATATCACATAGACACGTATATACCTTTAAATTGCCGTTGGTTTTTTTCTTCAAAATCACGACTGGTCATACAGACAAAACATCTGAAATCGCTTCTAGAATACAGTCAGTTTTAGACTGATCGTACAGTAATTTATTTTGGGATCCTCAAGGAAAACATATTTTTTATTTGAAATACGAACATTCTACTTAAATATGGTAAGAATATTGAAACAGTATATATTTAACTGTAAACTGATGCAAATATTTGCAATAAAAGATTATTTGCTTTGTACTACGAGAGAAAAAATGTCCATCGGTTTTACTTTTTTCTATGAAGTTGGTGTGATGCACACGTATATTTTATATTCTAATGCATGTTTTTGTTACAGTTACTCATATTTATAATGCTATACATACATTGAAGATGTGCAAAGCACTTTATAAATATAGGAGTAAACAAATGATGAGAAAAAGCCCCAAAACAAAACCATTCTGTTAGCCAGTTGGAAATCCTCGCTTCGAAAATCGAGACTTCCGGATAGCGTACAGAATAGTATATACATTGTGTATAAGTAAAGATTTAAAACTAGAGAAAAATCACACTAGCTAGATATTGCATGAAGGGCATCTAATAATAATCAAATTTTTTGTATTCATATGATCATAAAGAAGATGTGGTATGATTGCCAATGAGACAACTCTCCACACAAGACCAAATGACACAAAAATTAACAACTATATATATATATGTTACCGTACGGCCTCAGTGGCATATCTAAAAATTTTCATAAGTGGGGGCCCGCTCCAGTCACGCTTCAGTGATTTCCTATATAACAACCAATTTTTTTCCCAAAAAGGGGCGGCCCGGGCCCCTGCCCCCCATAGATCCGCCTCTGGGCCTTCAGAAATGATCAAAACCAATACCACATAGTCAACTATAAAAGGCTTCGAAATGATAATTTATTGTAAAACAATCCAAACGAGAAAACCCAACAGCCCTAATTATGTTCACAGGCATATTCATACAGAATGTGGCGGGGTTAAACATGTTAGCGGGATCCCAACCCTCCCCTAACCTGGGACAGTATTGTTATATATAATAATAACGAACTATAAATATAAGTTGAGAAAGGCCCAACTCATCAGATGGATAAAAATAGAAATGCATCTAACAAAAACATAGAGTTAACATGTTGTTTGTTCTTTTTTTTTTGTCTTTTGTGGTTTTTGTTTAGTATTACATTGGTATTATTTTCTGAATTTCGATTGTTGATTTCATAAAAAAAATACTGTTTTGGCATCTTCCTTGTGTTTGACAACATTTTGACGATCAAACTAGCCATGAGTCTATTTAAACACAAATTTCGAATAAACCTGCTAGAAATTACAAATTGAGTGATGAATAAATTGTGTATATAATTATACTCGCAGTCAAGACTTTCAAAATCCAGTAGGCAATTTCTCTTTGTATTAAACATACCTCTGCAAATTTTTTCGTGTTTTTAGTCCTTTTATATATTATTGTATGTTATTTGTTTTTTTTTGTTTTTTTTTTTTAAATTTCATATATCACAAGATGTTAGTGTTAGGTAAAACGCGAACTCTGAATTTTCTATATTCAAACTGAGTTCACACCTTAATTAATGTAGCAAATATTTGAAAATTGGAATGTTTCCGATTAAAATGAAATCAACCGTGTTAAAACGAATTAAAAATTAATTCCGTTGTCATAAAATCGATGTAAAACTATACAATAAAGTTGTCGTTTTCTGCATCCTACAAGTTTTGATCGTGCGAATCAATGGTCACTGATCATATCATAATTGTTATAATTCAATGATTAAGAAATCACCGTTGAAACTAATTGTTAGTACTGATACAAAAATAATTTTATTCGAATTTAATTAAATAATACGTCTGTAGAATCGTCAAATCGAAGAATGACTCGTTTGTATAGACCCATGTACAACTGTTGTCAGCTGACCTTTTTTTTTCAATCCTTACAATATGATTGCAAAACAAAATGTAAACGAAAATGTCCCCAAAGATTCACCCATTTTTACAATAGATGGATAATACTCCATAATTGTCTTTTTCTGATATGTGGTTTTGTACAGAAAATGCACGAAATATGTGTCACTGGACGTCAAGCAATCAACAATCAATCGTATATAAATGCAGTTATTTGATATATCGACTGTCGGAAGTCGGAATTCAAGGAAAAGTATTTCGATACGTTTTATACAAATTCCTTTATAGATGTGCATCTAAGAGACAACAACAAAACGGTACATATAATCAAAGCCATATATGATAACATACATTGAATTTATTATAATATACCAAGCTCTTAACTGATGAAACAATAAAAAGATCCCATTGGCGGATCCAGGGGGGGGGGGGTGTCCGGGGGTTGGAACCCCCCTATTTTTGGACGATAAATGCATTTGAATGGGAGCATATAGTTGGACCCCCCCTTTTACTCTTGGTTGGGACCCCCCCTTTTTAAAATGGCTGGATCCGCCCCTGGATCATCCCTAGGATTCAGAAAGTCTTGATTAACGTGGAACAGGATCTGCCTACCATTTCGGAACACTTGAGATCACACCCAATTTTTGGTAGGGTTTTGTGTTGCTCAGTCTTAAGGTTTTTTATGTTGTGTTCTATTGTTTGCCTTTTGGTCTATTTCCATTTTAGCCATGCATGGCGTTGTCAGTTTATTTCAGTCGACGTATGAGTTTGAATGTCCAACTGGTATCTTTCGCTTCTCTTTTGTAGCTTATAAATCAAAGTTCGGAAGAAAGGCTATGTATCTTATATATATGTTTTAAGTCCTAGATAGCCATCTCAATAATTAAACTTCAATCATTAGAACTTGAGAAATCATGGTCGAGTTCTAAATCGCAGATCATCTTAAATGAGGGACGTTACACTATACATTGATCCAACATTTTTGTTTATTTACACAAAAGACTGACTCATGCTGTAATAAAGGAACACGAAAAATATTATTTTTTCGGCAAGAAGTTTCAGTCCACAATGGAGACAAACCTTTACCAAAAAAAAATTGTAGAGCGTGCATGAGAAATATATGTCAGAAACAAAAACACAAATGTGGTATTGACAGTTCAACCTTGATTATGATCGTATGAAACACTGATAGACAAATATTGCCTGCCAGCAACTGCAGTTAGTTTATTTAAAAAAAAGTACTGTGTAGAAACGTGTTTCGTCATGGTTAGAAATCTAAACGATATGCCTTTAAATAAAATTAAATTAAATTCGTAGAACACTAAAACCTACTATCAAAGCAAATGTCAACTTGACAAACATGGTTTTGTTTCCTTTATTATACCACATTTTATATATATTTGACAAAAACAGATGTACTGACTGATATATGTATACAAAAATCAATAAACATTGGTTACACACGTAAATATAAACAAATTTAAATCTATTTTCTGCAATGTAACTATTCTCTATTGTTGTTTAGAACGTTAAGCTTCGATAATCATGTAAAGTAGGGTACACAAATTAAAGCTAATGAGCCGTTTTACCTATAAATATATGAATATATGATCGCATCTACATATGTCAATGAAGGAGATGAAATTCGATTTACGTTCATAAATGGAACTAATACACAGTTGAATGTTGACCGATTAACAACACAGATATTTTAAAATGTCATTCAAAAGGATTAAAGTCTTTAAACTTTAAGATTTGCATAATCAATAATTTGTAAAAACGCCATCTTCAAAACTGTTTTTAAACTAAGAAAATGTGAGACTTTTCTTGTTTTTGTATTTTCTGAGATAGTAACTCATTGGATAACCCTGGAAATAGGCTCGTGTTCATTTTTTTCTTTCATTCACCATCTCTTACTTTTACTGCTGCTATTTTGTTGTGAAAAGTTGAAGATGAATTCTAATTTAAATACAAAGCGGACGAACCAATCAACAGACAAATTTAAACTCCAAGGGCCCAATTTTAGTATGCTTATTTTAATGAGTTAAAGTTGAAACCTTCCTCCTCGGAAAAGCAGCATTACTATCTGGCGATCTGAAAACGGAACCATGAACATGGCCATCTTGGTGTCACATAAAATAGTATTGTACAGTAATGACAGTACAAACTTAATAATAAAAGTTAGATGGAGGTATATCGTTAGGTATAACAGGCACTTTCTATACAATATCTTATATCTTTATTACCAAAGTCTATATAAACTATAGGTATACAATTATATCAACATCAATAAAACATATAATACATACATAAACACAGACTATGTGACAGCAGAAGGTGTTGTAATGATAAACAAACATTATTTTAACATTTCGGATCTAAGCTTAAAAGATCTAAAAATAAATTTACCTAAATTACACAATTCTTTTACATTATTAGTACTCATCAGTTTAATAAATTTGTACATCGACGGTTTTTTCCAATAAAATGGCTTAATATAAATTGTTCTAAAACCTTGAAAACGTGGACATTTGAGGATGAAATGAAACTCATCCTCTATATCATTTTTACAAAAAGTACATATTCTATTATTTCTTGTTATACCATAAAATCTTCCATTTTCTATAGCTAAGTTGTGGCTACTTAATCTTATTTTTGTTATACATTTTTTGTAAACATTTGGAATTGGTTTGCATAAATAAAATTGCAGACAAAAATTATCTAACATATATTTATAATTAGAACATTTTGGAGACATGTGTAACTGAGCATCAAGTTCTTGTTTTAGACAATCGTATAAACGTTGCTTTATGACAGCAAAATATACATCAGGCAAGTCACAAATAAGGTTTTGGCTATACCATACATCACCTAAACCAATAAGAAAAAGTTCGTTCTTTATAAAATACAACCAGTTACACTTATTATTTGGACATCTCTCTAATTCACAATACAAGTAGTTATAACAATTTTTCAATATACAGTTTGAAGTATTTAGTAATTTAAACCAATATTTGAAAATCTTACATTTTCTTGCGAAAATAAGAGGCAATCTACCTAGTTCTTGATATATCATAACATTGTTAGTAGACAACTTTACACCAAGTATATTTTTACAATAGTTCATGTGGACTCTCTCTATTGCCGGGGCTTTATGTGCACCCCATATTTCGCTTGCATAACTCAATAAAGAATTTATATAAGTATCAAACAGTGATAACAAAGTGACATAGTTTAAACACATACTTTTCACATTTCTTCTTAAAGCAAACATTGCTTTTCTACCTTGTTCTGACAATTTCTGTTGTAACATATTATATTTGCCATTAAAATTTAAAAGTACACCAAGGTAAGTAAAATTATCAACAACTTCAATTTCCTTATTATCATAATACCATTTCTCATCAACATGAACTCTTCCACCTTTCCTAAATACAACAATTTTAGTTTTATCAATATTAACACTCAATGACCATTTTGATGTATACTCATATAATGTATCAAGCATATTTTGTAACCCCAAAACAGATTCTGAGAAAATAACCATATCATCAGCATACATAAGTAAAAATAAATTCAATTCTTTCATCTCATATGGTATGGCATTACTATTAATGAAAGCCATTTCACAATCGTTAACATATAATGAAAAAAGTATGGGAGATAACACCTCTCCCTGCATCAAGCCCAATTCATTGGAAAAGTATTCAGAATTAAAACCATCAACACATACACAAGTAGACACATTAGTATACATAGATTTAATAACAGTTAAAAGTTTACCTTGAATACCAATTTTTGATAATTTATACCATAGCATTAGCCTTTGAACAGTATCGAATGCTTTTGTGTAATCAACAAAACAACAATAAAGACGTTTGTTTGCTGATAGGGACTTAAAAATTACAGAAATTAGGGCAAAAATTGCATCTACAGTTCCAAAACCTGGGCAAAAGCCGAACTGGGCGTCAGTAATGACATCAAAAGAATCGGACCAGTCCATCAAACGTTGATTTAATACGGAAGTAAATAATTTTGCGAAATTACTTACAAGACTTATACCTCTATAGTTATTTGGATCGTCTTCGTTTCCTTTCTTGAAAATAGGCACAAGTATAGCAATGGCCCAGCTAGTAGGGAATATACCGGATTGTAAAATACCATTGAAAACCTTGACTAATATTGGCATAAAAACATCTTTATACTCTATAAAATATTCATTCAAAATACCGTCTCCTCCATGACTTTTATTGCGCTTTAAATTGCGGATGGCTTTTAAAATCTCCTCCTCTGTAATCACTTTATCAAGTTCAGGATATACACAATCGCCATCAGTGTTATTAAATAAATCTTCGTCACATGTATTGTCTATATTCACAGAAGACAATTTTTTAAAGTGTTCATAGAAAGATTGTAACGGTACATTATTTTTCTTTTCGGTCCTTTTCCTAAATTTAGAATAAAACAGTTTTGGGTTACTATATTTCAAAAAGTCCATTGCATTACCCTCTATACGTTGGTATTCTCGCTTAAGACGACGTTCCATAACTTTATATTCCCTCTTTGCACAAGTTAAGTTTGTATGGTTTACAATTGATTTTGAACGATTGAAAACATGTAGATAATCTATATAACATCGATAAAGTTCCTTGCATCGTGTGTTGAACCAAGGTTTGTCAAAATAATTAACTGGTTTATACGGCTTGTTGTTAACATAAGGCATCGTTTTAAAGAAAGGCGACATAATGTCCTCTATCATACATGTAAAATTGCTCAACGATTTATCAAAAGAATTTTGATTTTCAAAGTTTATACGATTCTGTAAACGAATGATATTGTCCATATTAATACGAATACACTCAGTACACTGTTCTTTAAATTCATCTTTCCATTTGTATTTAACACGACGTTCTGTATCTTCCATGGCATCTGAGCATTTGCCTGGGTTTTGCATGGTGTTTAATAAATTCAGTTCTAAATGTAAAAATGCATGGTCCGAATAAGTTGTAAAGTTTGACACAATTAACTGGTTTATATTCGGGAAATAAAACGAAGGTACAATGAAATAATCCAGAACGCTCATACCAATAGGGCCACAATATGTAAAGTCATTTGAAAATCCGTTTTTGTGCCTACCATTCACTATCCTTAAGCCTGAGGCTTTACACATACTAATTATTTTAGATCCATAACTGTTTGTATTTAAATCGGGATTGACTCTTTTCGGGAGAACACTATCGGCTGAATATTCGAAAGCGCCACAAATTCGGTTCTTTAAAGTAAAATGAATATCATCATTTTCCAGGAAATCAACTAACGTCCCAGTTCGACCATTCAAATCCCCAAGAATAAAAACGTGACCAAGATCAGAGTATAACTCAATGCTATTTTCTAACTCATTGTATAAATCACAATCATATAACTTATAGTATTTAGATTTGACTGGGGGAATATAAATACAAGCAATATATACAGATTTGTCTTTGGTTAATATACCCTGCTTAATATTCAACCATACAATAGAGTCTAAAATACAAGTTTCAATATCAATAACAGTAGAAAAACATTTTTTAATCAAAATAACACAACCTCCTCCCTGAACAGATTTAGCTTTCAATCGAGGGAATAAATGACAATTATAATCAGGTAAATGAAATGAAAAATCTTTTTCAAACCAACATTCCGTAAGAAAAACAAGATCATATGTACATAAAAAATTTACAAATGCTTTATCATCAAGTTTTGTTTGTAAACCACCATTAATATTCCACGAGATAAATTTCAAACTCTCAGTACAAATGTTAGATGAAACACTATATGGAAGTCCTTCAACGCTATCCTAGTCTTCCTTCTCAGCCATACTGCTATTGGGGTCCGGGTCATCATCGTTACTACCAACTGTGCTCTTCGCCTTCGAATTCCCAGAACTAGCACCACTAGGAAATGCCACTGTTGACTCCTTTATAAATTGCTTGTGTTTTAAAGGGTCGAAAACATCATTATCAATGTAAAGCTTGTCCTTGAGCAACACTGCCTTGACATTTTGACTTCGGGCTTCTTTTAAAATTGGGATTAACCTTTTCCGTTTAGCAAGAATATCTGATGGGTACTGCTCACTCAGGCTGAAAGGAGTTCCCTTTAATCTATAAGCTGAACGGCGCACTTTTTCCCGGTCTTTCAAACTTTCAAACGATGCAAGTATGGGACGTGGATTGAATTTGCTGTTGATGCGTCTAACATTAACAAATTTAATTTCGCTTTTTATGTTGATTTCAGAACGGATAAATCCTTTTAATAGACTGTCGGTGTTTTCACCCGGTTGGTCAACGACTCCGTAGAACACCAAGTTTTGTTTCAGAGATTCGCATTGCGAATGTCACGGTTGATTTCAGTTCTTCGTTTTGTTTTTGTATTTGTTCTAGTTCCTTTTTAATTTTAGACCCTTTGCCTGGACTACCTGCCCCACCAGCGGCAATAGCTACCCACATGGTATCCTTCACTACACATAACTCGTCAAGTTTTATTTTATGAGAAACGCATATATCTTGTAGAAAGTCCCTGTGTATTTAAGTAAAAGTTTAACTACCGGTAGTAATATTATTACTATCGGTAATTATTATATCATCTATTTAAAAAAAAAAGCTGATTCAAGGTACCATTTAGCCTTTTAAGTGTTCTAGAATGAAAAGTATACAGATGGCTTAAACTTTACGATTTTTTTCAAAGCTGAAATTTGTTCTTTTACAGATAGCACAAGATTTTAATCTAGTTTGTCCATCGGGTAAGTTGCTTACAAATACGGAAACTGTTCACCGACAACCGATTTAACCATTAGAAAATAGACTTCCGGTTAGAAAAAAGCAGAGCCAAGAAAACAATAATAATAATTGTTGGTTAACTTCTATGTTTTTGGATAACCTATAACAACAACCTATGTTTACAAGGTCCCCCCTCATTCCAATCATTTGTTTAGCTGAACTTACCAAAAACATTTTCGAAAAACAATTGAAATTGTAAAAATTATGAAATTAGAGCTGAAATATAAATAGCCTGAGAAATCATGGAATGGCAACTTAATGAAACATTGCCATTGCAAATCTTTGTCCTGACTAATTGCAGAGACATATAATACATAATATATGTCTCTTATTCATGTCTGATCTAAAATCTATGTGACTTAGGAATATTTGTAAGTGATAAATTTTTGGATGGCTCGATCAAGGACTTTCTTAGTGTAGAAAGTCTCTGGATGGCTGTATTTATATAGTGACCTAAGTAATATACCATCAAATATGCTTCTATCTTCTGATTTTATGGACAGATGCCTATTCCTCTCATTTTCCAGGCAATGAAGAAATTTGGAACCGGCTTCTACAACTTTTTGTTACTATTGTTATAGCATGTGGTCTTATGTTGTCATAACAAAGTTCAACCTATTAATCTTTTAGAACACGTGTGAAAGAGATCAACTTGGTGTCTTCAAAAGATATTTTAATTTGATTTTGATTTAGTTCATCAGGTTAATCTACACCAGATAACTTAAGTGCAGCGCTCATGTATTATACTTTCAAAGAGCTAGTTCTTCTGGATTTACTTTCATCTTAAATGCTAAAAGCCAAACATTTGAAGCCAAAGGCTATCTATGATATAAAGTACAAATTAAAATCTTGTTCAGGAACCACATTTATTAAACTCACAAAATCTTCAGCTATTGAAGATTCACAAAAATGAATGCAAAAGTAAATTGTAAAAAAGTAAAATGGCCAGCTATAGAGGTTATTCCAATTATTGGAGCTTTGGTTTATAATTTGTATGAAAATATAAGAGAGAATATCTTTATTGATTTGACTGTTTTAATTTGTTTGTTTCTTTTTGAAAGGTTGGACTAAAAGTTATGAAAAATGTTATATAATCGTGCCAACCTTAAGATCATGGTTAGAAGCTGACAACTACTGCCAAAAGTAAGTTTTGTAGATATATTACAGGTACAAAAATGTACAGGTAATACTTTTTTTCAAGTTGTAGGGGCCTCAGTGACCTACATGTAGTGGTCCAAGTTGTTCATCTACTGTATCTTTAAATAAAGTCATTACTTATTTACTTGCTTACTAGCCTGTCAATACTTACAAAATGTAGGTTGTGAGTTCCAAACATGCGTATGGTAAGTCATTTGACTCCATTGAAACCAATCTTTCATATAATTGACAGTCTGCCTCCCTCCACCAATAAAAACTGACATGCACGATATAGCCATTAATACTGAATGTGGTGTTCAATACCAGAAATAAATCAATCAGTCAATAGGCTTTATTTCATTATATTCCTGGACATTGTGTCACAAAAGCTTTGTATAATGTACTTCATGTTCATATAACCAACATTTCAGACCTTCAAACTAAGAAGAAATTTTTCGAGTGGTAAATTTGACTTTTTAACATATTTTACATTATTTTCTAGATTAACTTTTTTTATTGAATACATTTGTATCAACAAAACTCCTAAAATCAGAATTTAAATCAATCCAATGAAGGTAGTTGGTTCTCTTTTGGGACTCCAGGTTCCTTCAGAAATAAAAACTAGTGGCTGCTACTGATAGTGGTCAACAAACAAATCAATTCTTTTGATGTCTTGATTGTTATTTACATTTATCATTTAGCTAAACCAATATGTCAAGTTGCTTGTCTTTCCTATAACATGTAAACAAACGGTGTTTAACAATAACTTGTTCATTTTCACATGATACAAAAACAACACCATGTGAAGTCAAATAATGTTTAAATGGTGAGAAGATGTTCTCCAAAGTTGTAGACTCTTACTGAACACTTTTTGCCAAATATAAAAAAGAAGATGTGGTATGATTGCCAATGAGACAACTATCCACAAAAGACCAAAATGACACAGACATTAACAACTATAGGTCACCGTACGGCCTTCAACAATGAGCAAAGCCCATACCTCAAAGTCAGCTATAAAAGGCCCCGATAAGACAATGTAAAACAATTCAAACGAGAAAACTAATGGCCATATTTATGTTAAAAAAATATGAACGAAAAAACGAATATGTAACACATAAACAAACAACAACCACTGAATTACAGGCTCCTGACTTGGGACAGGCTCATACTTAAATAATGTGGCGGGGTTAACATGTTAGTGGGATCCCAACCCTCACCCTAACCTGGGACAGGTTGAAGTTTGCATAACAATAAATCCACAGTACACCATATTTGTAGACTAGGTTGACAAGACTTAGAGATTGTGTCAAGTACATGTTCATAAACAAAAATTCACCACCATGCATGGGTATAAAAGCCATTTTTCAAACAATTGAACATGTTAATTAAATCAAAGAATAATTTTTGATTAAAAATGTAAGTCTTTCTTGTCTTTTTATCAGTTTGTTAAAATGTGTTACTTTATAGGATGAAAACGAACATGGTCAATAATTAAATTTAATGAGATTAAACAAAATTACAACATGTTTCGCACAGTATAAGTTTAATATTTGTTTGAAAGCTTACGTATTAAAGAAATGAACAGATTAATTTAATGTATACATATTTTATTCTAGGTAGGAAGTATTCATAGAAAAAAATGACAAAACCCTAAATTTCTTAGTATTTGATGTCCTTGCTATTTAAAGGAATCTTATATATAAAACGTATTAACATTTCAAACGGCAATACATACTATGTCATTGATCATATCATTGGCAGTCATACAAATAAAATTGTGTTTTAATTCAAGCGCATTTGACATGTTATAAAAAAGACGTAAAGAACCTTTAAATTGTCCTGAAATCTGCATTTTATTGTACATACACTTGTTGAAATTACTGCATTTAACTTGTTGTTATGAAATGATCCTGTTCAAAAATTTCTTCAAAGGACGAATTCTATAAGGACATTATCATTTTAACTGTTCCCACTACAATTATATATTATATAACAGTGTTGCATTGATCGAATAAACATATACTTCCAGTTCAATACCTGCATTGAGTGGGAAATTTTCTACCTTTTGTATCGAAATTAAATGAAACTTATTTTGATAGATTTTATCATTTTGACTTTCTTCTTTAAAGAGATATTAAAGAGACAAATATCAATAAACAAAACAAAACAAAGGCAGACATGGAATTAAAAAATAACCCAGAAACATCAAGCTTTTTTAAACATGTTTAATAACAAGAAACTTCCTTTTAATCTGAGACATTTAAATTAAAATGGGAAATATTCTTCTTAAAATAGTTTTATTCACAAAATAAGAATGAGATGCGGTATGATTGTAAATGAGACAACTATCGACAATAGTTCAAATGACTTGGATATATGCGATTATCGGTTTAGTTCACCATACATGTACATGCCTAAATGACAATGAGAAAACCCCATACTGTTCAGCTATAAAAGGCCCCAACAATGAGACAAACCCATATTGTTTTGTTGTAAAGGCCCCGTAATAAAAAATGTGAAACAATTCGAAGAAAAAATTAAGTTCACAAGGCTGATTCAGAAATTTTCTACAGACCATTTACAGAAGTTTCAAATATACTTTACTGGTAGGGTTGATCAGGTTTAGATCTTGAACAATGTGACTCTTTCATTTTGATTTAAAGTTTAACATTAATCAATAGGGAATTAATCTTTTACCCAATTTAATGAAATATGGATTGAATTAAATATTATTATTTCACCAGCTTTAAGTTTGACCTATACTCTACTTGAGCTTAAAAGTTAAGAATTTAAAGTGCATTTCTCAAAGCCAACCATTGTTATGGTTGATCAAGTACTATTTGATTTGTTTAGAAAAATGTTATTTGTATACACTTTAATAATCATGTGTAAACAAAATATATAACCATTAGGCACTAGGTCGTTGTTGACTTTTTCAGAATAATGACAAAAAGAATATTTAGATATAAATATTGTTTTATGATTTAAAATTGGTTAAAGCACCTGGCATTTAGGAGTAAGACCAAAGATTTGTCAGCTTTGAGTAAAAATAATAAGTCCAGGGTAGGGTTACACTCTTCCAGCCAACTTTTACCATCTGAACTAGCCTGGTAGAAATTCCAGTTTACTGTATCAATCTTGTACAATACAGGGTCCATATTCATATCTGATTGACAAGTTTTTCTTCTGGAAGATATGTAATTTTTGTCACTGGACATAAAATTTAAATTCATCATCATTTGATATCGGGATCTACTTTTTCAATGTTTTTTGTTTCTTAGGCTTGCATATATTTGAAATTATTGAATGTATTGATCATAAAAGAAACATATCAAAGTTCGCTTCAAAATCTCTGTAAATATTTAGCACAAAATGCCATAGAAATTAACAACATTACTATATATAGGTCACTGTAGTGAACAAAACTTATACCACATGGCCAGCTATAAAAGCTATGATATATTATCATTATAACTCATGAGATGTAATTTTCAATATTATCTTGAAGGATAAACAATATTTATAGACATTATAGTTGAGTCAAATAGATTATTATCTTTGGGATTAAGGGTCTTTTTTAAAATGCATTATTATTTTAAGATGGCCTTGTATTTGTTTTAGTTAAAATTGCTTTTAAGAACTGGAATGAAAATTCTTATTATTATAACATCTTTCTCTTGAGCAAATTTAGCATCTTTTTAATTTTTTAATTATCAGATATGGAGCGAGATTAGCCAAGCCATCAGGATATACCATAAACAACATCGTATCAAATCTGTTTACCACTGCCAATAATCCAAGCACAGATTACTGGATAGGTAAGTCAGAAATGAATTTAAACACAGAAATATGGCCATAGTGCTTCAAGCCATATATTATAATTAATGGTCATAATTACAAAACTCTGAAGGAGCTTACAGTTATCCAAGAAGTCAGCTGAGTACTAAAGTTTTAATGTGTAACTGTTCTGTTTGTATCATTTGAAAGAATCAAATGGATGTATTTCATGTTTTTGAGGAAACCATTAAAAAGATGTTTAAAATTACACTAACCAATGAAAATATGTATTTTAACACATGATTGGAAGTTGTCTCATTGGCACTCACACCACATCTTCCTATATCTATAGAATACAAAGTTTGGCATGATCTTTTATTTTGTGCTTGTTACTTGTAAGAACAGTTTCTGTAATATACTGAAGTGTTTGATTAAATATACTTTTAAATAATTGTAAATGAAAGACAAGTGTTTGGTTAATGCTTTGAATTATATCTCTTGAGATATTTAGTATTATGAGTGTTTTTCTTGTGTATTTTAGGATACAATGTCCGAGGTTTAACAAACACACAACGATATGTTGGATCTTGGAGTGATGGTACGCCTACAACATCCGAGGTTGGTGTATGGGGAGATTTCCAACCGGACACACCCATGGGATCATGTGCTCGTGTGGACAGATCACATGATAACAAATGGTACATGGAATCATGTGACAGGGTGCTACAGTCAGTCTGTGAATTAACACCATGTCCTGACAGTAAGTTCAATGATTTTGGCTGTAATACAAAACAAAACCTATATACAGCACTCATGCTCATTTTAGAGTCCCTTCCATATACTGTCAAGAACAAAATTGACAAAATCTGTGTTGCTTTCATTAAAGGTTGTGTGACGTCACAGTATTTGTTGTCTCATCTACATTCATATGGTTCAGAATACATAAAAAAAATGATCAGAATCACCAAAAATACCACCATATCAACTTTTAACACTGACCCCTCCAAAAAAAACCCACAATAACAGACAAATTCAGACAACAAACAACACACAAACAAAATGTACTGGCCACTACAGGAAACTAAAGAAGGTAGCTACAGCTGTAGGTTGGACATTGCCTATTGAATGTAGAAAATGATAGTGGGATTGGGGCATCCTTGCACTATAGACACATTTCTTGTTTTAGATTTGTTCCCAGTTTCATTTAAATTTTAGATAATAAGCAGATGTTTTTGCTATTCTCAAAACATTTTCAGGATGGCATCTACCTGATTGAAAAAAAAAATACTGTTATTTACATACAGGTACCAATCAATGTCAGGAAGACTCACACTTTTTATGTTAATGTTCATGTTTTTATTCCCCATTTCAGACACCTTTCGATGTACAACATCAGGAAGATGTGTTGGTACTGCTAACATCTGTAATGGTCAGAACGACTGTGGAGATGGGTCAGATGAGAGAGCCTGTTGTAAGTTTTATGTGTTAAAAATTTAAAATCCTAAAAACTTATTTTTTGCTTGCACAGATAATGATTTGAGCTATACTGTAAAGTATAAATATTAAATGACTACCCAGTATATAATTTTTCATATTTGTCCTTTAGTTTTTATATTAATTTTATTATCTCCCTTTATAGTCCTTTTTTATAACTTTTATTGCATTTAAAAAGATTGATTTTAACAGCTGTTTTGAATTTATTTACTAAATATTTTATGAATGTACATTCAGTTTTTATTTCTTAAAGATGTGTCTTGCTTGAATCTTTAAGACATATTGTAACAGTGAGAGAATTATTTTGATTTAACTTTTGTTTTTAGTACAGCTACCTTGGACGGAATATTTTAATGGTAAATTTGAAATGCACTAAATATACAATATGGTGATGTTTTTATATGTGTGATGGATTTTCATCGGAATATATTATCTGCTTTTATACTTTACTTTCGGTCAAAACTATTGGAGGATGATTGTTTTATTTCTAAATTTTGTCCTTGAAACAACTTTAAGGTTGTCATTTCCTCCGAAATTTATTCCTGTTCTTGCCAATAATATTTAATTTTTATTATTCATTTTATGCAAGGATTATGTTTAAATTACCAGTTACCTTGTACAATAACATTACTAAAGTTTTAATGTTTTAAACTCAATGCAGTAAATTTTTTGAATGCTTGCTGTAAATTTAAAATGAAAATTCTACTGCCCCCATCCATTATAAAACCCATCACAAAATGATGCATGACAAAAAAAGTTTTCAAATATCTCTGTCTCTTGCTATTGTGTGCATGCTAATTTGGACAACATAATTGTTTGCTATATATTGGGTATGGAATTTCAGGTTAACATACTTAGTGGTGTTTTTATTCATCATTAAAAATTAAAGCCAATTAATACAGTTAGCCAATAACTCAAACTTAACTGTATATACTGTTGCTTCATTTAATTTTGTTGGTATGAATTTTTCTTGGATTGCCAAAAACTTGCATTCTCCTATATATTTTATTTCATGGTTTTGCCAAGTTTGGCATTCAAAGCCTATTAAAAATATGTTATTCATTTAGCATTTGAACTTGTGGTTCACTGGTACCCACAAAACCAACTAAAATTGGTATCCAACGAATAATAATGAATCCACAGTATAAGAATTTTAAAATGTTATGTTTAAGTTGTTACACCAACATGTACATTGCATGCTGTAGACATTTTATTTTGTGCACATGATTTTATGTAGAAATTTTTGTAAAAATACATGTTAGTGGATTGAAATTCATGTATATCTTTATTTAATTCTTAGATAGGGAAGATATTGTGGTTTGTGAGAGTTATACAAATTTTGAAATTCTATCATGTCTTTGCAAAATTAAAGTAATACTAGTTATGTCTCAGCTTTAATAAAAGAAGCTGTAACAGAGAGCTTTATAATTGTTCAGTGTGGTGTATTCTAATGCTTAAGACTTATAAATAGGTGCGTAACTAATTACTGTTTCTAGGAAATTGCTACTTCAATCAATATTGACTAAAGTAAATAATACTTAACATGCTTATGAAGATAATTGATTAAATAAACCATAGAAAACTCAATTCAGCTTTATTTTGTATGTCAGTTAAATCGGTTCATCTGAAAATTAAGTAAAGATTATTTAACGGAGGATAGTAATAACTTAATACGTTCTTTAAAACCCTTATGAGTAGTTGTTGGGTTCTTTGCCAGTTTTATTTGTAATTTGTTACCAATGTTTTTCTACTGCTCAAACCAGTGCTAGAAGTCAAGATGTGAGCTTTTGTTCTGTGTTGAATTCTCATTGAAATTTAATATGAAGCAGAGAATAAAAAAAAGCATTGTTTCTTAGCTTATATGAGTTTGTTAAGTCTGCCTATAGATTTTGTTTTATGAATTTAAAATATACCAAATCCATTATAATGATTAGAATCATATAAAATTAGAAAAATGGAAGATAATACTTTTAAATTTGCTATGATTATTCAGTTTTGAAAAAAAAAATGACATGTTGATACAGAAGTCTACTTGAGACAGACTCAAGGTCTGCTGGGGAATATTTCCTTTATTGAAAAAGACAAATATACAAATTGATAACTTTAAAAACTTTTGCATGGACAGTACTATCTCCTATACAAACCTAGATTGACAAAAGGTTGTACTGTGTGTAAAGTGAGGCAGCTTTTATGTTACAGCTTTTACATTAATGCTAGCAAGACAAATCTTTGTTTGGCTTGCTTGCTTTGTTTGTATCAGTGTTTGCTCAAGCATGACAATTAAGATAGGCGGGGCTTCAGCTTGTATACATCATACTTAAATTTTATTGGACGTTATGTTTGAGGTTAAGGACACTTAATTTCAAAACATCGCATGACACATATTCTCACATGTTTCCTTACCTGTAAATAAACAATACAGACAGGATTCTACTTCGTCGAAATTATCTCCCCATTACGCCAGTTCATTTTCACAATCGTGGAAATGGAAGACAATTTTTTTTTCAAAGATCCAACTTAAAGACTGTCGTCAAGCACTTTTAGTAAAATAGCTATTCGAACACACCTACTCTGATTTTGTGGTCCATTGGATAGGTATTTCACTTGACCCCTATATTTCATCTTTTAGTACTGTGATTTTTTTATGCTATAAAGTCAACCTGTAGTTTTGTTATATTAAATGATAGAATCTGTAGCGAGATGATGTATCAAATACTCTTGCTTGTACGTTTTAAAGACAAAATATTCATCTCAAACACTCCCTAACATAAAAAAGGTGCACTCGATTTTCTCTTTTCGATACAATTGTTTCCCAGTTTTTGGAATATTTTCTTGAGTAACATAATGGAAGGGCAGACATGGAAATAACTGACTGAACTAATAGATTGATATGTTATAAAAAACAATATTAGGTCAATGTTAAAGGACAGTTTCTCAGCCTCTTACAAGAAAAAAGTTGATATTTTTCTTTCATTGGCAAATTATTGTATTTTTACAGGTGGGGAAACATGTGAGAATATTTGTCGTGTGATGTTCTAAAATTAAGTGTCCTTAACCTCAAACATAACGTCAAATAAAATTTAAGTATGATGTATACAAGCTGAAGCCCCGCCTATCTTAACTGCCATGCTTGAGCAAACATTGATACAAACAAATCAAGCAAGCCAAACAAAGATTTGTCTTGCTAGCATTAATGTAAAAGCTGTAAAATAAAAACAATGTTTGTCCTATTTTATAAAATAGAGGTTGGTTCCATTCCACTTTTTTGTGATTTCCCCAATTTGTAATCTAGAATTGTTCATTGCCACTTCTTTTTTTGGAAGAATAATCATCTCTTGTGAACTGTATATATATGTAAAGAAGAAATGCTTATACCTGTCCCAGTCATCATACATGCAGAATAACCTCTGTAAATATGAATAAAGCAAAGTAAAAGAATTGAAATTTCAATCCAATTGCAGGATTTGTATACAGCTTCAACAGTCTTCACCAAAAACTTTTTCAACTACTAGTCTGAAGACCAAGATTCTGACATTTTTCTTATTGCTCCAAAAAATGTTTTGAAAAAACTTACTAGTCCGAATGAAACTTTACTAGTCTGGGACATCATACAATTGGCTAACCGTGCAGACTGCTTCAATGTTGCACCATAAAGAGAAAAATGATTGTTATGCTTACTTGCTTCAAACAAAGAAGAATTATTCAGTAGTGATTGAAGAGAATAGTGTCAAAAATAAATATTGTTTGCTTTGTATGCATTAAAGTGCACAATGGAACTCTTCCAAACTCCAAAGTCTGAAAATCATGGAAACGTAAAAGAAATATAAATATACAAATTCTGTGGTAATTAAGTCGAGGAAATAAAAAAATATCCTTTGTTTAAATGAACTGTATATCTTTGGATATATTCCCCAGCTCATTATAGTGTTTGTTTGACTGTTAGGTAGATATTATTAAAAGAATAACATTTCTTTTATTCATAATAAACGGTTAGGATTGAAGTATTTCAAAAAAATTGTGAAATGAGTAATATTTCTATGAGAATAGAATTATTAAAAGCTGGCTTTTTCAATGCTTATGAGGACCCTTTTGACCTTTATTATTTATGCTTTATTATTTTAGCAACTGATTGTAAGTATTACATGTCTGGGAATGGTGGACAGGTTACCATGCCAATTACTGGTTCAACATACCCAGCCAGCTCTACATGTATTTGGACGATAGAGGCTCCAGTGGGGGAGAGAATACAAGTCCAGGTAATTACAAAAAAGAGACATGATTTTTCTATGCATAGATGCAAGTAGGTTTATGGATATCTTTGTCAGAAAATGTTCTTTGATGTTGTTTATTTATGTTTGAAATAAGACTTGATCAATTTCTCCTGCATGAAACAGAGCTTTTTCAAGTAGATCATTGTAAGACTTAGCTTATTTAAATTTGCTGTTTTTCAGAAACAAGGACTTCAAGTAATTGTGTTTTCCCCAATCTTCTTACCAGCAGTTTCAAACGTTATCACTTTGAAGTGTATTTCAGACACCGTGTTTCAGTTTGAAAAAAAGAGTCCCTCACTTAAAAACATACTAAGCATAATTATTGAATCACCTTGAATTGAAATTTTTGAATTTGACACCATATTACAGTTTGTATTCATACTTATTTCACTTTTGAACAACATGCACTATTACTATATGTGTTAAAATATATTAAGTATTTTCTCTCTGTTTTCTTTGTTATTTCATTTCACATTTTGATTTTGTAGTTGTATCACTGATTTGTTTTTATTTGTTTTGTGTGCATTAGCTTTCTGATCCTTCTACTCCACAGGTAAAAACAAGGATATTGTTCTTTGGGTCATGTTTGATAGAAATTAGTTTGTACACAGGTTCTTTTATAATGTAATGTCATTGCAAGTGTTTATGCTGTGAAAAAAACCATGAACAAGTAGAATTTAAAAAAAAAAAGGAAATCTCTTTCATTCTGGAATTTTCTATAACTGTAATTGAAATTACAGCTAGCAAAAATACTTACCAAAACTTTCTTTTCCTTTCTGGTAACTGTTATTGAAATCACAGGGTACAAAATGCCTGTATAAAACTTATTTCTTTCCAACCTGACTATTTCCATAGCTTAGATTCACATTTAATGCTGATATGTTGTCTTTTACTTATTAAATGTAAATAAAGGATGAAGAAAATTTGGAAAGTTTTAAATTTGTTTTCTTTTTTCAATTAAAAAAAGTTCCTTGATAAAATTCATTTTTAACTAGCAAGACAACATCTCAGCTTTTGTTTGCACAAATCATAAATTTAGTGTTCAGATATCTTCCTTAACAATTTATTTTTTTGACAACATATAAAATGTCAAATTTGGAATTGAAAGGCTACCAGTTTTGCAAAAAGTGATAAAGTTTTATACAATGAATATTCATTCTTTCATGACAATAAAATTACATGTATTCATCAGAAAAATCAATTTTGATACTTATGATATGAACACTTTTCCATCTTCTCATCATTTTTCTATAATTTCACCATTTTAACCAGTACCAATTGCACTAACACATAGTTTACATTACCTACTGTTTTATTTTTCTAGTTTTTTTTTTTTTTAACATATACATTTTTATTTCTAAAACTACTGCCTCCATTCTGTCTATGAAAGTTGCAAATGTGCTGCATGTTTAAGATAACATGAAGTAATTTTCTAACATTTTATGATTCCCTTTACAATACTCTTGATAATGAGTGTCCATTTATCTTAAAGACCATTGGATATGCTTCTTTGGTAAAAGAAAAGTAAGACCCCTTTCCAAACGTACACTTCCATTGCTTTGAAATGAAGTGCATATTATGTTGTTATAAACAAGTAAAAAGGTTTTACCAGATCCCCTTTCTTGAGGCGGAACAACTCAAAAGTTTAGGGGATAAAAAAAAAACCGTACAGGTCAATAATAGTTTGTAAATATAAAAAAGAAGATGAGGTATGATTGCCAATGAGACAACTCTCCACAAGAGTGCAAAGTTAGCTTTCATTTACTCAGTTTGAACAAATGAATATCATTTAATATGTTAAAAATCACAATTACACTAGCAATTGGCCAAAATATGCATTGGAGATGATGCATTAGATAATGATAAAGAAAATAAAACATCAAAGATTTATTAACAATGGATTAGGAGACAAATGATAATACATGTTCCTATATAGCTGTTTTATTTCATAACAGTGGATTTTAACTTTTGATTCTGTTTTTGGTTTGCTTTTGGTTGTTTTTTTTCATCAGATTTGAAAAAAAAACTGTGTCATCATTGCACTCACCTGAAGAATTTGTTTGATGTCAAAATATAGATTTATATTACAGATGAGAATTAAATTGTCCATCTTAACACCTTTTAAATGAATTTTGTAAAATTGTTCTATAGAATAGTGAAATCAATTAGGAATTCATTCATTTAGACTATGCATAATCCATATATTATAGAATATTGATCATTTATATAAAATCCTCTTTATGTGATTTAAGCTCCATTTAATATTCGTTATCTTGAAATAAATCAAATCATCCTAGTTTCATTTCATTCAAAGGTATTCAGCTATCTGATGGATAATCTAACATTCCATCACTGAAACTGTTCATTCATTTTATATGTACATGTAGAATCGGAAGAATTATTTATTTGTGATATTAATTTTAGATGTCTAGAACTTCAGTACTTTTTATGAATGAAGGAATATTCTTCTGTTATGAAATTGATCCTTTTAGAATACCGTTTTTGGCATAATTAATCCTATATTCAGCTTGTTTGTTAACTCAATAGTCTGTATGGTAAACATCAATATCTCTTTTATATAAAATTTGCTAAGTTTATCTAATTGATATTTCTCTATATTGTTATTTAAATCTATATATTTATGTTTATTAATGTTTCTTCTCAAAGATCTTGCAATAATGGATGCTTATTCTGCACACTGCTGGGTATTTAAAGACACACTAATAAAACAATAATTAATGTTATCAACCAGTGTTGATACTGAGATATTATTTTAGATAAATATTGAAATTGATTTGGTTAATTTTTCAATTAAGATTATTAATAATAAGTTTACAAACATCTTTAAATTTTAACAAAGAAAAATCATTGTTACTTCAAAGTTCATTGGAGATACATGTATAATGAAACTAAAATTGGCAATGAAATTTAAAGTATAACCTGAATGGCCCTGAATCTTCATTGATACAATGTCACTTGTCATTAAAAAATAAAAAGAAAGGGGAGATTAATTTTCCCATCATAGTATGATAATGGTTAAAACATTAGATTGAATGTTGGTCCAGCAACCAGTATTACAGTGATATTCATACTGTACTTTTTCAGTTCACTCAGTTTAATACAGAGGAAGATATTGATGTGGTCGAGTTCTGGGAAGGGAGTCCTTCTCTTGCAGACAGTCATTGTTTGGCTCGCCTCTCAGGCTCACTACCAGCCAGTTATCAAGTTTTTATCAGCTCTAATAACTTCTTAACCGTGAGATTTATATCTGATGCTTCCAGACAAAGAAGTGGCTTTACTTTCACTTGGAGAACAGGTACACTTTACTGCTATTGATAGTCTTATTGTCGAGCCTGCAACTTTTGTTGCAGAAAGCTCGACATAGGGATAGTGATCCGGCGGCGGCGGCGTTAGCTTACTCCTAAAAAGCTTTATATTTTAGAAGGTGGAAGACCTGGATGCTTCATACTTTGTATATAGATGCCTCATGTTACGAAGTTTCTGTCAGTCACATGTCCAATGTCCTTGACCTCATTTTCATGGTTCAGTGACCACTTGAAAAAAAAGTTCAGAATTTTTGTAATGTTGAATCCTCTCTTATTATAAGTAATAGGATAACTATCTTTGGTATGTGCGTACCTTACAAGGTCCTCATGCCCGTCAGACAGTTTTCACTTGACCTCGACCTCATTTCATGGATCAGTGAACAAGGTTAAGTTTTGGTGGTCAAGTCCATATCTCAGATACTATAAGCAATAGGGCTAGTATATTCGGTGTATGGAAGGACTGGTAGGTGTAAATGTCCAACTGGCAGGTGTCATCTGACCTTGACCTCATTTTCATGGTTCAGTGGTTATAGTTAAGTTTTTGTGTTTTGGTCTATTTTTCCCATACTTTGTGCAATGAGTCTACTATATTTGTTGTATGGAATGATTGTAAGGTGTACATGTCTAGCGGGCAGATGTCATCTGACCTTGACCTCATTTTCATGGTTCAGTGGTCAAAGTTAAGTTTTTGAGTTTTGGTCTTTTTATCTAATATAATATGCCAAAGGTCAACTATATTTGGTGTATGGAAATATTTTATGATCTATATGTAAGTCCCGCAGGTTTTATTTGACCATGACCTCAATTTCACGGATCATTGCACAGTGTTAAGTTTTTGTGTTTTGGTCTATTTTTCTTAAACTATAAGTAATAGGTCAACTATATTTATTGTATGGAAGCATTGTTAGCTGTACATGTCTGCCTGGCATGGTTCATCTGACCTTGACCTCATTTTCATGGTTCATTTGTCTTTGTTTAGCTATCTTGGTTTATGTTAAGTTTATGTGGCAGTTGTTAAAGCTTTATACTTAGGACTATCAACATAATATCAATGATTAGTAAAGAAGGCGAGACATTTCAGTGTGTGCACTCTTGTTTTAAGATGCATAGAGATAAATGATGTTTTATTATTCATGCATGCTTCAACAGTAGCTAGTGATGTGACAATCTAGAAAAAAAATTGACATCTCTAAAAACTTCATATATATAGTGTCTAAAGTTAAAAATATAGAAATGATAAGAAATATGGTTAAAAAAAGATAACAAGCATCTTGGTGTTTTATTTATATTAAAATATATGTATTTAATTATTCACCTCAGGAAATTCTGAAACATTCCTTCTCCTGTCAAAACAAACAGAAACCAGGGGAAAAATGTTACTAACACATTCTTTTTACATACAAATTGCATGTTTAAATTTCACAGATTTCCAGTGTCAGATCGCAAAATTATCCAACAAAAGATACACAACAGGTCAGTTAGGTGATGTTGTGACCTTGACCAATAACCAGGACCACACGACATGTGAATCTCAGTGTGCTTCAGCAATCACTTGTACTGGCTTCTCATACAAGAAAAATGACAACACATGTTTCTTACTCAAACAAGTGGCCCTGCCTGTTGATGATAACTGCTGTGACTTGTATGTGAAGACTTGTCCCCAGACTACAGGTTACCCAGGTAAATAATAGTACATTAATACAAGAAAACTGTAGCATCACTGTTTAGCAGTGTCTGTATTTAATGACAACTGTAAACATTTTTATGCATTATTTTTCTTTCTGGGTATATTAGAGGAAAACTGTGAAGTGAAAAAGCTACAAATTCTGTGATTAGCTGTACATATATTGTGCAATAACTACAAGCAGGAGACCTGATTATATTTTATTTTATTTTGCATGATAACTTTTCTTCACTAAGAGTTTCAGTTTCAGAATTTGCATCAACTCAAAATTCATTACTTTAAGAAGTCCCCTATATAATAACCCATAATGTGTTAGAAAATACATGAAAAGTTGGTGGCTGAATTTACAGTACCCTTGAAAAATTCTATTATTTTTTTCTGATTTCACCTTGCTGCTGATGTCGGCAGGTCTATTTGGGCTAATCTAAATTTCAAATATCGAGCCCTTACAATATAAGTTTGACATATAGCTATTATGAATGAAAACATTTGAAAACAGTGTTCTTCGTCAATTATTAAGATTTTCACAATACATATGATGTTCCGATTCATAATTGTAAACTATGCCAACTCTTTTCTATTGATGGATACTGTCGACTGATTGAATAAGTTGCATTGTTTCCTAGAAATTCAATATCATTTTAGATATTAATCTTCATTAATATTCATAACTTAATCAATATTGGATTCATTTCAAATAATTTTAAAATCAATTCTTTAGAAAAAAATGCATTGTTGATATATTTTCCATAATTAATCTATAGACTAGATATAAAACAAATTAACCTTGTGATTATGCAGCTGTTTTATATAACAAGATAATTAGACTGTTTGACATTATTTACTTAAGTGCAGATTTCTGAATTGACCCCTTTGTAGAATATGCACTGAAAATGAAGAATAACTTATCCTTCCTAAATACTCTAATTTTGGTGAAGTTTTGCATTTAGTCCTCTTTTACCTCTTGTTAGACCCCAGTGTATATCAGTGGCGGATCCAGAACTTTTCTTAAGGGGGGCCCGCTGACAGACCTAAGAGGGGGGCCGCTCCAGTCATGCTTCAGTTTTTCTCTATATAATCAACCAAACTTTCCCCACGAGAGAGGGAGCCCGGGCCCCCAGGGCCCCCCTTGATCCGCCTATGTATATAATACTGGGATAGTCTTATTCTCCTAATCTTACCCATTAATACCATTGTTTTTCATGTAAGTGTGAGGAAATAACATAGTCATCATGGTTCATATCATGTTCCGATCCTGGTGAAGAGGAATCTGTACCGGAAAACATCATTAAGTATCATATCATGTGACAAAATTCTAAAATTCTGAAGTTGAAAATATTAAAAATAATATGCTTGTCTTAATTTAGTTTTATAAATATTTATATAGTTGTCTGTTTTTTTTGTATACACTGTCTTTAAAATTTCAGTAATTAAACTTTATTTATAATTTCAGTAAGAGATGAAATTCCTTCCCTTGGAGGTACAGTAACAGGGACATCTTATGATCAGTTTATTTACAGCCCTCTCTACCCTCTACAGCATCCTGGGAACCTAGAAACTGTGTGGATTATACAAAGTTCTGGTAGTAATGTTGTCAGTGTTGAGGTAAGGCACATCTGAATGTAACCAAAATTGTTTGAATTGTTCCAAACCCATAAATCATTCTATGCATACTGTTTAGAATACCACATAAACATAATCCTGAAGGCTGATTACTTCAATTCACATAAATATTTACTAACACTTAAATTGAATGATACTTATTGAACATTTTTGTTATTCAAAACCTTTAGGCGACTCCAATATGTTCAAATCAATCCTGTGAACTTGAAGGGTTTGGCTAATGACCTTGCAAACAGATGAGCCATTTAAAAGTACTTGTGACCTTTAGAAATGTTTAATACATTGTTATATTGATTGCTATTGGATTCTGATTTGCTAAAAGGTGGCAATTTTAAATATGACCATGAGACCAAATGGGGGTACCCTGCTGTAGCTCTCTATATAGTAGAAAACATATTTTCACAATTTTTAGAATGTTAATTCATTGAAAAAGTTTTTAAATGTGTTTTTTGTTGAATTGTAGGTAAAAGATATACAACTCTGTGGATCTGATACAGTAGTTCTTAAAGATGGTAACAATCCAGTCACACCTACTCTGAAGACCTTGACCTCTAGTAGTAAATTAGGGGAGGTCATCATGTCAACAGGAAATAGAATGTATGTCTACATGAAGTTGAAGGAACATCTGAAGTGTAGAGGTGTTCTACTGGCTTATAGGGAAGGTAGGTTGTTAACTTTTGAATATAAATCCATACAAGGTGCCTTATTTACCAGGGAGTTTGATTTAAATCCAAAGAAATGTAATATTACTATTGAAGATTCCAGTATGTAAACAGGGGGCCTTGGTCTAAGTAGATCATCCAATATATCACTAGCTCTTCAAAATAAAGGTTGTAAGTTAGAATTTGGCAGTAGCAGTTGCATTCATCTCTATTTTTTTTTAATTGACTAGGATTGTCCGTTTATCTGCTGAAAGTTGGTAGATTTACAGTCACCTGGCTTCCTCCTCAAATTAAAACTGCCACTACCATGACATAGGCAATAGTACCAAAAGTAGAGTTAAACACCATCAATCAACCTATGTTAACATGGCTTTTTTAAGAGTTTGAGTTCTTCTATGCTTCATAGTATTTACATATACATTTATATAGGAATTAATCTTATCAAAGAAAGCTGAATCAAAACAAATCGTTTAAAAATATATAATGTTTATTTCTCATAGAAAATTGATTAATAATGTTATTTTTTTTCAGGGTGCAATTTCCAGATAAAGAGTAATGCAGGTACAATATTTACCCCTGGATTTGGTGTGGTTAACTATCCTGGAGTCCTGCAATGTTTCTGGTCTATAACATCAGTCAATGAAAGACAGCTGAGACTGCAGTTTAATGAGTATGATGTAGAAAATGCTATGGATTATCTACAGGTAAGATTACTTATGGTATAGGTCAAGTTAGATAATTACTTGAGTGTCCGTGATGGTGACAGCTGATATCATTCTTGTAAACTAAATTTTCAACAAGATCAAGGCTCTGCTTGTGTTAGCGAAAAAATAGATCATTGAGAAGTCATGTACATTGTACGAAAGGGAGGCTAGAATTACCATGTAGATGAAATGTCTAAATGGGCACCAATATGGACCATTTTTAAACTATTATTATTAAAATATTGGTAAGGTCTTTAAGGGTTGACTAGTTTAACCATAGAAGTAATTGGTATTCCTGTGTATGTTCATTCTATCTAAGTCACAAACCTATATTTCTTGTTGAATTTTATAAAATTTATATCAGTTGAACAGATACAATAAACTTGAATAACTTTGAAAACGGGCTTTTTCAGTTAACTTTTGATTTAGTCAGATTGAAACAGAAATGGACAGAAACATAGTTACTGAGAGTTTGAAGACAAGTTTCTCATAGCAGCCACTGATTTAAGTTAGAATTCACATTCCTTTCCTTTTTCAGGCCTGGTTAGGAGATGATGATCAGGGTTCACCAATACACACAGGAAATGGTTATTCTGGAAGTAAACCTCCTCCTATGGTGTCCACTACAGGACAGCTAGCTTTGAAGTTTACCACCAGTGCTGTTGGGAATCGTGCTGGATTTAGGGCCACATATACAACAGGGTGTAGTTTATTGTCAGACCAATCATATACTGTTACTCCATCAAGAACTTCTATCATAGATGGTGATATTGTGATAGTAAACTGTAACACAGGATACACATTCCAGGCTCCATATGCAGGGGAAGCACATGTTGCACTCACTTGTCAGCCGGATGGGGAATATGACAAAACTGTCCCAGTTTGTTCACGTAAGTATTTTTTGGCAAATTATAATGTAGCCTTGGAATAATGATAATAGCTACTTCTTTGTGACAAATATTTCATGCATTGATTTCAAAATCTTCAACCTATCAAGTTTGCTATAATTTTACTATCAAATTTGTGATTTTTAATTAGTTCTTGTCTGTTCACCTTTTTCATTGCATCACTAGCAAATTTAAAATTCTACTGTTTAGAATTTGTGAGGATTAATTCTTTAATCAAGAAATATGACATACAAAATTTATAATGTTTGAAATATGACATACAAAATTTATAATGTTTGAAAACAAGCATTGAGCAATTAGAAAATCAAATATCAGCAAAAACAGGGAAGTAAAAATTTAATTCTGTGAATAAAAGCGAAACAGATAATCAATGACATTACAGATCATAGATCATTTATTATAGAAAAGTAGGAATCATGATCATCTTTTTATATTGTAGAGGCATTTTGTGGTAAAGTACCAGCAATAGAAAACGGTTATGTACAATCATCTACTGGATTATTTGGAGGGAACCAGGCTGTGTATGTGTGTAATCCAGGGTTCACTCCTCCAACAGGAACTTCTTTAACTATCAATTGTCAGGGTAACAGTTTATGGGAGGCACCTCCTACCTGCACAGGTAATATTATAAATTTAAATGATGTTTTAGGCAAAATTAGAAAAAAATAAACTTTGTGATTTATTTGTATTATTTAAGAACTTAAGAAAATTTAAAACTAGACAAGATGCTTAATGTTTGTGGGAAGTTAGACACACACATGAGAATAATAACCCAGGTATAGTCTGGAAGATATAGCTTTGGCCAAAAAACATTTACAAAAAAAGAACAAACATTTTTACAGATGGTAAAACATGAATTTCAACATATATACATGACTGCACAGATTCAACAGTAGACACAGTTGTTCAACAATGGGAAGAAATAGAAAATTTTCAATATTTATAGATTTGAACCAATCATGAATTTAGATTTTTATACTACCAATATGTTTTGAATTTAATCTATTACTTTAAAAACAAAGAAGAATCTCATTTTTCATTGTTTGCTTAACATCCAGTGGCAAGTATTTCATGTATTTTCAGCTTCATATGAAGATCACGATTAATTGTATATTTAGATATTAACATGGAATAACTTATATACATTTTAGGGCATTATGTAACAATATCAATTGATTTTTTCAGCCAGTCCCTGCAGTGGCCAACCTTTATCTGTTCCATCTGGCCGTAGAGATATTGTTAAAGGAGATGGGACATCACATGGCAGTATATTATCATACTCATGTGACCAAAACTATGAGCTGATTGGTCAATCTAGGATTGAATGTAAAAATGGAGCATGGTCAGGCACTACACCTAGATGTCAGAGTAAGTGAAGTTTAATTCTGTATTTTACAGCTTTTAAGTTGTTTTATTGTCAATTATTAGATATTTTTTATTTATTTGCATTAAGATTTTTTTTAAATTTTGATGGATTCATAAGTAAACTAATGGTTAAGATTATGTTTCATTAAAGGATGCCATTAGAGCAAAAAGTATGTAAGCACTTTTTGCCAAAGCTTGATAATCACAGGTCGATGTAAAATTTACACAAATAGGTTTAAGATGTATTCTCCATAACTGCAGAAATCATTACTTCTTAAAATTTAGTTCAAATAAACAAATTATTTTTTTACTTTTTCTTGTGGTTTTCAAATACTTGTACAAATTGACAAATGAAGGCTAATACTATAGAGATAATATTTAGGATGTTCCAGATTCAAAAGCATTGGATAATGTGTTTCACTTTTTTAGACCCAAACCACCCATAATATAGAATTTTCAATTTACTTATAATTCTTACAAAATACGAAAGAAATGGAACCACTCAAAATTTATTAAACTTAATGCCTCCCCTACCATGCATTTCACTCTGGAACAGCCCTTATAAACAGTTTGTTCATTTTATGAAAAAGTTGGCAAACTGAAACAAGAATTTTGTGTTGCATTAGAAAGCAGATCTCTACAAATCTTGACCCGGCTTTATTTTTCAGATATTCGATGTCCACCTCAGTTCATCACTAATGGAACAGTTATCTTCAGTGGTGTTTTAAATCAGGGAGATGATGTAACTGTCAACTGTAACACAGGATTTCAGGCGACTGGAACCAATCCTTACAAATGTGGACAAACTCCTCCAACATGTCAGAGTAAGTTAAGATAAATTATGTACTGATGAGAACTTGTGGGAATAGTTTGGGATCAAATATTGTACTGCTTGTGAAGTTTAGAATTTGAGAAATAAACTTAGATGTCTAAGCCCTTAAGTTAGTAAAAAAAATAATGCCTTGAAGAAAGTATTTGGATGAAAACAAATGAGACAGCATCTCCTTTGTGGACATTAAGAATATTTTATTGCAAGTGTGTGTGTGTAAAAAAAAAAGGGAAGGGAGTCTGGTCTGTACTTGCCATATCAAGCCATGTTTCCATTTAAACAATATGTTTAAATCATTGTATGCCCAAATGCCTCAAAAATGGGCCAGTATTGCTGTTCAGTTATCTTTAAAAGAAAACTTTTTACTTTAGATGTTGATGAATGCACAGCAGGGACTGCCACATGTAATCAGAATTGTGTGGACTACTCTGGTGGATATTATTGTACATGTAATAGTGGATACACACTGTCTACCAACAACCCTAGTATATGTGGAGGTTAGTATTGGACAGGGATAGGGAAAGGTGGGGGTGTTTTAATCAGAATTGTGTGGACTTTTCAGTCGGATATTATTGTACATGTAATAGTGGATACAAACTGTCTACCAATAATCCTATTATCTGTGGCAGAAAGTATATATTGTAGAGGAACATTGGGAAGGGGGCTAAAACAGAAGTGTTTTAACTATTTGATACAAGCTCTGTAATAAATTTATAAGAGACATTAGAAAGAATATGGGGAAGTTTTTTGAGTGGACTTTGAAAAGTGGACCTGAGATGTCGGAACTGCATCCAAGAACTAAATGTACAAATTTTCTGCTACTAAGACTTTAAAAGGGGCAGTATTGTCTTGAGTGCTAAAATTGATTTCTTTATTTGTTGTAATGAATGAAAATTTATCAATTTCTTTCTATTTTTACTATTGTAGATATTGATGAATGTGCCTATAACAATGGATATTGTGACCACAGCTGTGTTAATGTTGCCGGATCCTACAACTGCTCCTGTAACTATGGATACGACCTTTATACATTCAATGGATTCCAAGGACTAAACCTTCAAGCAGGAGAAGATGGAAAGTCACCCTGGCACTCTTATCACATTGGTCATTCTTGTGTGTGTAAGTAACATATGTGACTGAAAACCAAGACTTGGGATTAGATTGTTGTTTCAAATTGAATTGTATGTGCAAAACATGACTTGCCTAAAAAAACAGTTAAAAAACTCTATTTTTATCAAAGGTACAGGGATTATAATGATATAAATGTCCATTTCTAATGGAGATATGTTTTGTGCGGAAAATTATAATTTTTTTTATGAAACTCATCAAGTACTTTAATTTGCTATTTTTCAAATACAGTTAACTCTCGTTGTCTCGAACTCGGTTGACTCGAAATTTCGGATGAGTCGAAGTTTTCACCTGGTCCCGAACTTTATTCCATACAAAAGTATGTAATTCGACTCCTGATGAGTCGAAATTTCGGTTGAGTCGAACTAAATTTAGGGTCCCAAGGTTAACAAAAGGATACAAAATTCATTTTTTATCTCGAACTAATACACATATGTCAAAACATGACCTCCGGGATTTAAATGGATTGAAGAGTTAATCTGACATGCAATACACGTGTAATTAAATTTCCGGTCACTGACCACTGTATTGATTTATGACGTGCTATTTCCATGAGTGTTTACCTAAGATTATCTTTTATATAATTTTTATAAATAATAAGTGATACATTGTTAATGTTCATGAAAAAGTATGAAAAAGTATTTAAATTGTTTACAAAACAATTAGATTGTGATTTACACTAATGAGCTTGGGTGTGTATAAAGTTAGGGTTATGGCTTCCGTTGATGATCACCTAAAAACTACTCAAACGGCGTCTTTAATCTTGTTATATATTCTCTTGAAAAGAAAAAGTGAGATAAAACAAAATGAATAGAAATCAAAATTTTCTTAAATCTCTTGTATCCGAGAATAAACAATTTTGTCAGCTATTAACGACCTGAATTATGAAACTATCGATTGGAAATTACCCTCTTGGAAAAGCCATAGGATTTTTTTTTTAATTGAAACAATTGAATAAGTAAAAATAAAAGTCATTATAATAATAAAAGACTGTGACATACAAATACATCGATCTGATACTAGAATATCGATCCCCTTGCCATATTCACCCGGATTTATTTTAGCTTTACCAAGCTAAGCAAGAGTTGTGTCCCTTAGATTGTCGAACTTCCGGTGTTCGTTTGAGTCGAACTACGTGTATCTCGAAATATTTCTCTGGTCCGGCTGACTTCGACATAACGAGAGTCGACTGTATTTGTGATTTTTGTCTCCATTTTGTCATGAAATACATTAACTTGATATTTTCAGTAAAACAATGCCCAATGCCTAGCCAGACAATAGGTCATGGAAGGTCACTGACATTACAATTGACCTTTACCCAGGGTGACTCTGTGCAGTATTTATGTGATGTTGGGTATGTTGTTTCTGGGTCTAATTCTGCCACAACAACTGTATCTTGTCAAGGAGATGGCACATGGAATCCAGCTATACCTACGTGTACACGTAAGTTTATTGCTGTTTAGATCTTTTGAGAAATTGTAAATTGATTGGATGATTACGGTACTCATTTGACATTGAATTTGAAAGTTTTCTGGAATAATTGCAAACAAAAGTTATCCTGTAAATATAATACTTTTAGAAATTGTGACTTGGATGGACCGTTGTCTCCTTGGCACTCATACCACTTCTTCTTCTATCATTCTTAAATTCCCATGCTCAAAACATTTTCATTTTGAAGCTTTGATAAAATAGTCTAATTGCTTTCTAAATGAAAATAAGAAGTATCTTGACCTATTCTCTATGTAACTATAAAAACATTATCTGTTTGCAGCGGCCACATGTTTTCTGGATGTTGTTGCCGATAGTAACACCACACCTACTGGTAGTATCAATTACAATAGTGCCTATACCCTCCAGTGTGACAATACCAACAGCACTGGTGTGACCCTGAGGAGATTTTGTGCCTATAAACCAGATACCAAACGTTATGGTACAGTTGGAGATAATTTGAATTGTCCAGGTAATATACTGCTAAAAATTATAGTCTCAATTGTACTAGGTGACATCTTTAGTTCTACAATGGGTATCTTCAAAATAAAGAACTCTCTTTTCTGTCGTGTCTTGCATTGCAAAATTGAAAGAAATCCTATATTTCCTTTAGTCTTTTAACAGTTAGTATTGAAATTTTTTTGATTAAATGCTTTATTTACATAGAATAAGTCCATATTTAGTATGTTCCTGAGTTATCACAAAAACATGCATGTATAGGTTCTGCATTTATTTCAACTCAACAAAATTTTGTCCTGTGAAACTACTTTGAGAAAAACAAGCTTGTTATCGCATACCTGCCAACTGTCACTATTTGAGGGGAATTTCCCCCCTGAAAGCTCCCAAATGGAAATTTTAAAAGAACAATTGTGTCCACAATTATAACAAAACAGTTAATCTTACAATGGCTTTAGGCTTTTAAAAGTATGAAGAAGCCAAAAAACAACATTGTTGATTTTGTACTACTGCAAACACATGCAATGACAAAAATAGTTAACCTGCAATTGCTTATTTTACATATGAATTATGGACTACCTCAGGTGTTTCATCTTAAAGTTTTAGTTACTGATTTTTGTGTATTTTATAACCTATTCATGTAAAAACACCACAGCTTTTAAAGACTTGAATAATTTCTGCTGTTTTCTATTTTAGCTGTTGATTGTGGTGCCACTACAGCTATATCTGGAAGTAACCCCTTCTCCAATACCTGTACAGTGACTGGCTGTAGTTTTATATTCAGTTGTTCAGGGAGCTACCAGCTAGCAGGAACCAGTGGCAGTGGTGATACAGTTATCAGATGTGGTGTAGATGGACGATGGGACTATGGTGATTTACGATGCATCAGTCCCCTATGTACGGATCCTGGGACCCCACCAGATGCTACACAGGTAGCCACCAGCTATGAAATTGGTACTGAAATAACTTATCAGTGTAAAAGAACTGGTTATGCCCCCTCGTTCTCTACTCCACTCAGATGTCAGGCAGTAGGAAATACTGTACAGTGGATTCCCTCAACTCCACCTTCATGTGTTGGTGAGTATATAAAGTTTCCTAGCAACTTTCAAGTCTTATTAGATTTGAAGAGAAGATGTGCTGCAAATTTTGGAGAGAACAGAATCTAAAAACAGGAGAAATCTATAAAAATCATACTTGAATTTTTTTACAAAAAGTTATGTTTTGATAAAGGACAAAAATGACAAGTATTTTTAAATAAAATGAAAAAATCTAAAAATCATTTATGCATCAGTCAGACAGCAACTCAACAATAAAAAGCACAAACACAACTAATTTATCTTTAGATCAATAAAATTTTATGCTATAACCATGACATTATGACTTGAACCAAGCCTTTCATTTATTTTCCTATCCATTATTGCAGTGTTGTTATGAAGAGCATGTGCAGTGATAGATGTTGTATTTTATTTGGAAATTAAACATTAATTTCAATTACCTTGCTAATATTATCCCCAAAAGTAAAAGAACCATTCATAACATCTATGTAATGTGTTTCTAAGTTTGTTGTTGGTTGATGGATATTTAAAAAAAAAATGCTAATCTTACCTTTTTTTTCAGATATAACAAAACCCACATTCCTGAATTGTATAACATCTGACCTCACTGTAGAGTTGTACAAAGCACCAAATCATGCTGTTCCTACTGCTACTGACCAGTCTGGGTTTGTCCAGTCAGTGACCACTGTCCCTGCTAACTACAGACCTACACATGTGGTACCTAACTCAATAGTAGTGACCTATACAGCTAAAGATGGCAATAATAATGATGGAACTTGTAGTTTTAATATACAGATAAAAGGTGAGTAACAGTGCAGGACTCCCCATGTGGTACTTAACTTCTGGGTAACTGCTTACACTGCCAAAATAGCAGTTATAAGGAGTAAATATGTATACACAGTGTGAAAATATACAGGTCTGCACTTCACAAAAAGTCTTACAACTAAATTTAATTGTGAGTCTTGATCTACAGGGTATGCTTAAGAATTTTAAGTCGTACTGATGAAGGTATATAAAGGATGAATAACTAAAGAATACTCATGTGTACCAAACTTATGGATAATAGCATAAATCATTGAGAGCAGCAACAATTACAAAGACATTAGTTATCTCATTTTGAAATAGTAAGAAAAAAATTATTGAAAGAAACATAGGGTCTGCTTTTGTTATATTGATGAAGAGAAATGTGCTGAAAATGACACTAGGGGAGCAACCCAGCTATGCAACTAACAAAATTTAAAAAGTAAAGGCACTGATTTAAACAGAAAGTGCTTCAATTGTTTTTAAATCATCAAGCCTTGAATAATTATAGATATATGTTTTCAGACCAAATTCCCCCAACAATTACTTGTTCAACACCTTCCGCCTATGTCATCACATCACAGTCCAGTACCATCAGAATAGATCCCAAGGATTTAGTGACGGCCGTAGAGAATGGAGCACAAGTAACAGCTAATTCTGGGATATTTACTCTCACTTATAATGATGTTGGTCGAGTGAGGATGATCACACTTACTGCAATTGATGCTGCGTTAAATACACAGTCGTGTAGTGTACAGGTGTATACCACAGGTAAATATATACATTTTTCCCCAGCTTATTTGTGTATTCTTTAGGTGTAAAAAATATATACATTTTGCATCTGGTATGGCAAATTTTGCTTTTATTGTTGATGAAAAAAGCATCAGAAATCTTAAATGAGTAAGTTCGGTAAGGGTCATATTTGGCCTCAATTATAAAGTTCAATGCTACAAGATAAAAAATGTTTTAAGTTGTCTTAAAGACATGTGAGAAAGTTTTATAGAACATTTTCTGTCATAGTTTCTATCTAAAGCGTTGATTTTTACATCACAGTTAGGTTAAAATAAGGGATTTTGACGAAATTTGAGAAAATCAGCAGGATTTCAGCCAAATTTAACATAGAGTGCAGAGGTCGACAACCTAAATATTCAAGTTAGACATGTAAAATGTCATTACAAACATTATTGTCAAAGATCTTATTTATCGACGTATGCGCTTTATGTTTCCTGTCCAAATATTTAATGGAAATTTACCCATTTTCATTGTTTTTTCATGGAAAATCAAAACGAGTACTATATGTGACGTCATAGATAAAACGCAGGAACTTAAATTTGCAACAAAAAGACTTATTTCCTATCTAGTCACTGCATTAGCTACTAATTATTGTGACATTGGTCAATAAATCCCAATTTGAAATTTAAGCAAAAAAGGGGGTCATTTTAAGGCCTTATGGAACCTCTTCCTTTGATGAATACAGTCAACTAAATTCAAACTGAAATTTACCACACAGTCTATGGTGTTGAGTAAGAATAAATATATACTACCTATAAAGAGATCAGATAAGTGCAGTCTATCTGATATGTTCATATATCTAGCATATTTATAGCAGTTGTTACTCAAAGACATGTAAACAGTAATCCCCTAAAGTGAATTCCAATTTCTGATTTTGTCTATTTGTTTATCCTATTAAGAATATAAGTTATCTCCCCTTTTATGAAAAGTTTAACAGTTACTGCATGATAAAAACATACTTATAAATTTATGTTTTACACAATCATTTACTCAACATTGTTCATATTTAGTATCTAAATTACATCAATACAAACATGAATTATTTTACAGTACAAAACAAATGTCAGCCATGGTTGATCAATGCAGAAAATGCCCAGAAGATATGTACAGCTAAGTCAGGGAACACTGGATTCGACTGTACATTTACATGTAACTCTGGATATTACTTCTCTAATAGTATCAACACTAACAGTATCTCTACCAGCTGTTTTACAAATAATGACTGGAGCACATACCCATCAGCTTGTATAGGTAGGTTTTGTATTGAAAAAAGGGGCTTTTTCTAATGTATAGATTTGACAAGATACCCATAAACTAGTGATGGTATTTAATGTTAAATGGGGAATTTTTCACATATGATGACAGGAACAGATACCCACCATGTTGTTCAGGAAAATTTTGTGCAGTAAAGAGTTTGTTTTCTAATTTAAAGATTGGACTACCCACAAAAAAAAAGAATGTACAGTATTACAATACAATACAATACAATATTTTTATTTTCCAAAGTATTGATATAGAGGTGGGAATGTTTTCAAATGTAGACTAAATCACGTTCTGACTAGGTTGTATTGCCATTAGTATATAGATGTATTTACAAATATAATAGGATATGTTGTGTTATGTGGGATAATATATTATTGGTTAATTTTGAGGGATATTAATGTAAATAATAGCACTTCATTTCATTATTTTGGAGTTTTTCTGAGTTGTTAGGGTTAAAACTTGCCAATTAGTAGATAATTTAAATATTTTTGGTCTCTTATTTTCCCCCAATAAAGATATTTTGTCCATCACAAGTAAGTAGATATACTTACTCACTAGGTTGTATTGCCATTAGTTTCAATGGGATAGATTTATTTAATAGGATAGGATACTGTGTAGGATAATATTCTATTGGTTAATGGCGCGGGATGTAATTGTTAACAATAGCACTTCATTTCATTATTTTTAAGTGTTTCTGAGTTGTTGGGCTTAAAACTTGCCAGTTTGTAGATAATTTAGATATTTTTGCTCTCTGTTTTTCCCAATACAGATAATTTGTTTATCATTTGTAAATAAGTTAATTTACCTTTAGTTTTATTCTTATAAACAGCAAGAAACCCAGCATACTATAGACAGTCATTTGTTTTACGTTATGGAACTGGTATCCTGGGTGATTCTAATGGTTGTACCAGTAACTATCAATCACAGCTCCAGAACCAGTGGAACAGTATGGCCACTAACTTACAAAACATGTGTCGTAACTCTCAGCCAGCTTATTCCATATCAATATCCTCTCCTGTTGACACCCTGGTGTCCAGACTAGGGGTAGAATATAGTAATGTAAGTATACACAGCTTAAATTAGCTTTTGTAGTATCTCATAGCCAATCATATTATGTGATGCCTAGACTTAAATATGCTGAAAGTGTAAATTTTGTAGAATAATTAAAAAAAAAGACTTACATTCTTAATGAAGTAATTATTAGTGAGGATTTCATATATGTTACTCTCAATATATTGCACAGAAATGATGAAAATTTCGTTTACCTATAATGCTTTGTTAATGCATATTCCCTCTAATGTGTTGTGTTAAAATATGTCATATTTAGTTCAGACAACATTTCTATTAGCAGAATCACTTTTGATAGTGTTTCTTTGAAAATGATTGATGGTTTTTTTTTTTTCGTTATTGTTAAAAATAACATTTTCTTTAGATGATCAGAAAACCATTAATGCTGTTTCCAAATTTGATTAGGAACCTGCATTTTGTTTGTATTTTATAATTTCAGGGAATTGTTTATGCCACTTTCACTTTCGATATGACACCAGCTAATTATGTGGACACTGCCTATCAATCCTGTGCTAACTTAATCTCTAACGCTTTTGTCAACAAGCAGTCAGAATTAGCTCCCATTTTACAATTATCAGCCTCTGGATCCTGTCCCACCGTGTCTTCTTCTTCTGTCACCTATGACCGAGTCCTGAAGAATTATTTTGTTTGTACAACAAATGCTGGAGTTCAGTATGTCTCAGCAGAATCAAAGTCTGTTTGCTGTAAGTTTATAATTTAAGTCAGTTTATGCAAGAAGTGGAAAAAAGCTTGTCCTTGATATGTGCCTGATGCAAATAAACCTACTAAAATCCAACCTTTGTATTAAGGGCTGCATTTTTCATTAAAACCTACAAGATACTCAGGGATGGCTCTTTAGAAATTGATTAACCTCCTATAGAGGCAAATTAAAATTTAGCATTTCCACTATGCAAAAACATAGATGAATTCCACCGATAATTGAGTATTTAAGTGCATCCCCAGGGTCCCACTTTAGTGTTTATATGGAGCTGCCCTTATGTTGCACAACAGGAAAGATAACTAATGAATGGGTTTTCTCAAATTGTCTTTTGTTGATACTTCTTGATAAAATTGAGAATGGAAATGGGGAATATGTCAAAGAGGCAACATTCGGAACAAAGAGCGGAAAACAGCCCAAGGACACCAATGGGTCTTCAACACAGCCAGAAAATCTTTCATTTAATCAACTATAGTTAATAGCAATTTTGGTGTCAAACTTATACATCATTTTACAGTATACACAATGTATTAGTTATTTGATGACCATTTTAGCAGATATCCGTATATAGATATATATTTAACTTTTAGTTGACTGTGCCCTTGGACACTACTCCAGTGAAAAGCGTCAGTGTTTGGAATGTACTTTTGGATTTTATCTTGCCACACCAAACCGTGATAGTTGTGATGCTTGCCCATCAGGAACCAATAGTAGAAAGACAGGCTTGACCAGACAAACTGACTGCTATCGTAAGTCACACTTTAAAGTACATTGTTATAATGAATAATCTAAAATGTCTGATAAGTTTGAATAGAAATTGAGAATGGAAATGGGGAATGTGTCAAAGAGACAACAACCTGACCAAAGAGCAGAAAACAGCCAAGACCACCAACGGGACTTCAACGCGGCAAGAATATCCCTCTACTGAAAGAGGGCTCAGCTGGCCCCTAAACAAAAATGCATTTTTTAAGCATCTTTTTTTAGAACTTTTATATCAGAAGTGAAAAAAATGAGCTTTAAATATGTACTGTATTTTAGATATACATGTATAAGAATGTTGATTTTGTGATGAGGTTGTAAGGATTTATAAATAAATATTTTAGTGTACAAATGTATGCATAGAATATACATTAATTTGAAATGTAAACCTTTATTCCAGAGGAATGAATCTGAAATTTGTAGGGTCTTTTTTTTTCTAAAATATTAAACATTTTCTAAACTTTCTACTTTCCTAGTCCCATGTTTGAAGCACATGCAATTTGTTTTCTACAAAAATCTTTTACAGATTGTCTAAACCGTCTGAATTTCTCATAAGGGGTATGAAATTATAAAATTTTAACAAATTTTAATGTTATTTAAAATACAAAAATTTTTCTTGTATTTTACTCATCCTGAACATGCACAACATATTTTCCACTGGCTGTTAAGCAAACAGCAGTCAATCAAATCTTGTATTTTAAAAAGTCTGAATTTGTTAACTTTTAAACTTTGTGTTTTATTTTTGGTGTATCCTTCAGTTACCTGTCCTAATGGTTTTACATCCACCACTGGACAAGCTCCCTGTTACCAGTGTGCTGCTGATTCCTATTCCTCTAATGGCCAATCATGTACAACGTGTCCTAGTGGCAAGAAAACTATTGGAGTTGGCAAATCTACAGAATCAGATTGTAAAAGTAAGATTGTCTATTGTGTCTTAATGTAAATTATTTTTAGGCGCACCATTTTATATGATGTTAGAATCAAGTTATTTTGATTTTGATTATTATTTAAGTGTTGAATTTATTGCATTATTTGACAACCTGTGTCTTATTGTACACCTGTTTTGGGAGCACCAATTTTTGTAATGTTTGATTCAAGTTATTTTAAGTTAAAAATAAGATTAGTAGAATTACGAAAAGCAAATAAAATAACAAGGGACATCTTTGTATTACAACGCTTTAGTTTTCATGAGCAACTGTTACATATGTGCTATTTTGAATTTGATAGTTTTTTTGCCAGCAAGTGTAAATCAATGTTATCTGCTCCTGATATTAACCTTTATGAGTCATAGTTAAAACAATTTTTTCTTATTTCCTTGACTTTTTAGATCCTTGTCCAGCTGGGTACTACTCATATAATGGTTTAGAGACCTGTACTGCTTGTCCAAGGAACTTTTATCAGGCCAATACTGGTCAGAGGCAATGTCTGGAGTGTCAAGGTGATAGAATCACACAGGCTGAAGGAAAGATTTCACCAGCTGATTGTGTCAGTGGTTGTAAGTAGTGACTCTTCATTATACCAGTGTTTTATTTTTGATAATTACATTATAAGGGAGATGTTTTAATATGTATAAATCCCTGTAACTCATGCTATACTGGTCCATTTAAAAGAATCACAAGTGTATTTTTTTAAAGTGAAAACTGAATAGTAGAAATGTACAGGATTTTACAAAATGATTTAATGTTTTGAAAAGAAGCTTGTAAATATTAGTAAATTGAGTTTAAGGACTTACTTGGAAAAAACCAATACAACGACTCAAACAGTTTTTAGAAAGCAAGTACTATAACAAAATCTTTTAGTAATTTATTTAATTGTTTTTATTTCAGTTGCCTCAATCTGTACAGGTATTTGTCAGAATGGAGGAACATGTCAAGTCCTGAACCATGATTACTACTGTACATGTCCACCAGGTTAGTTGATGATCTTATTTTCAAATTGTGGTTCCTATTTGTATATCAATACCCCCTTTTGAGAGCAAATTTTAAAGATTCTGATTTAAATTTTGCATTTTGATTTTGATAGCTGTATTTGAAAACTTTCAAAATTTCAATTTTTTTTTTACATTTCTAACAAACTAAATGCAATCAAAATTTTGAATTTAAAATAATTAAAATGGAAATCATCCTTTCTACCTATCAGGTGTTAAATTGTAAATCTGTGTTAATATATGAATACCAGGATGCATAAGACATCCATCTGAAGTGACCTTCATTGTGTGTCCTTGAGACCAAAAGTTTGGGAAATTTAATGCTTTAAACCAAACATTTATTAAATGAAAGCCTAAAACCATATTCTTTTAGACTAGTGTTTTATAAATAACTACCTATTTTGTTATAGGTTATACTGGTCCTACATGTGAAACAGAGATCAACCCTTGTGATAGTCAGCCATGTTTTAATGGAGGACAGTGTACAAAGACTGGTGTATTAACCTTTACATGTACTTGTACCAGCAGTAAGTTTTTAAAATCATGTTCAACTTGTTGGTTGAATTGTCAGCAATATTGTAAATTTTATTGTGTGTCAATATTATATTGTAAATTTTATTGTGTGTCAATGCAATATTGTATGTGGCTATGAAATATTTTAAATTTTATTGTGTGGCATTTTTTTTATCGTAGAAAAAATGAAGTGTTTGTTGTAGTAAGCATTTTGATTAGATATTGTCTTTGTGTAATGACTTTTATTTAATTTTACAAATAGTAATGATTCTGAATTTTGCAAAAATTTTAAAAAGATAATTAGTAAAATAAGATTAGTATGTCTTCAAAGACATTTTTTTTCCTCTATCCCATGCTAATAGTTTATTTTTTTACATCAGCTAAGAATATCCACTAATATATACTATGCTAGAATACACACAATTATAAAGATCTATTATTGTACTTTGACTACATCTGTTAAGTTAGTATAAAGTATAGGTCAGTGTAGAAGTTTGAACGAAAAACAGCAAGAAATAGATGATGCCTTTTATAATAAGTTATTTGACATGTGTTACAGTTATTGGAGGAAAAATTGGTGGTAGGTCATTAGTACTGTTAACACAATATATGATATATATCATTGATCAGATTGTAGAAATTTAGCCATATATATAAAGCCGTACTTTGACCTATAATGGTTTACTTTTACAACTTGGTACTTTTATGGAGAGTTGTCTCATTGGCACTCATACCACATCTTCTTATATCTATGTAAAGGTATAATTATGTCAAAGCAAATTTTGTTTAAAAGAAAAGAAAACATACCGGTATATTGAACTTTAAAGGAAATGCATTTTCAAAGTGTTCACAAAGAAATTTGGTAAATAACCAAAATGTATTCTGCTATAGATTTTTGAGAATTTTGATTCATAAAGATGTGTAAAAAAGATGAATTTTTTTTCTTTTCTAAAAACTCTGGAAAAAAATAAAACAATCAAATTTGCTTCACGAAGTATAAGGTTAATGAGAATATCCCTGGATCCAATGCTTAATTCTTCAGTGATTTAAAAGTTTAAAGTTAATAGAAAAATGATTAATAGATGTAGATATTTGCAATGATATTTTATATGATGCACCATGCATTGTGTTAACAATACATTCTTAGCAGTTTGAACTCTGAACCCATCCATTTCCAATCTCTATTTCAAACTTTCATATATATCCTGTTTTGAGATAAATTTAATATATATAATATTATATCATTCCTTGAAAAAGCTGCTATAGGCTCAGGAGGTATTCTATTCTTATTATTGTATTGCATCTGTTCAATCTAAGGCATGAATGACATGAACACTAGACTAGATATGTTAGAATGAAATCCAATCTTACTGTTATAATACTGTATAGTGGGAAATTTTCACAAAGATTAATTTTCGTCAATTTTGCTATTAAGACAAAATTGTGAAATTTATCCCCTCCCAAAAAAAGATATTTAGAATCAGGGGCCAAATAAATGCTTTAGTAATACAATGCAAAAAGATTGGCACTTGAAATATAAAAAAATTAAATCTTGCGGAAATTCACCACTTAACAGTAATCCTTTTCACTCCAGTCTGATTGTTGCACTATACCTTTATTTTAATCGTCTGATAAAATCACAGTTTTGTTTCACTCAATATTTACATTTATTACATAACATTAGAAGAAAACTAGTTCTGTTTGGATTAAAAATTTACAGTTATGATTTTTTTTTTGATTTGTTGTATTTGTTTCTGTTTAACTGATGTTACTATGTGGTACAATGTATTGAGAAGTTGTAATTCAGTAAAAAGAGTACGATGTTAGGAAATACAATAATTTATACAGATATGAAATGAGCACTGTTGTACCTTGTTGATAAAAGACTTATAGATATTTAAAAAATAGTATGATGTGAGGATAGATATTTAAAAAAGAGTACGATGTTAGGAAATACAATAATTTATACAGATATGAAATGAACACTGTAGTACCTTATTGGTAAAAGACTTATAGATATTTAAACTTTCATGTTTGAAGATGGATGAGCTTAAAGTTAAAAGCCTTTTTCCTTTTTATTCTTATTTTAGCCAATATTGCACCCAACCCAATATATGGCTGCACATTTTATAAATGTTAAAATAGTTTTTTTTATGAAAGATAACATACCTTTCTCAAACTTCATAGAATATTTTTTTAAGTGAAAAAATTTTCATACATAGAGGAATGTAATTTTTAACATACAGTGAAACCTGTCCAAACCGAACACCCACGGGACTTTGCGTTTTGTTCGGTTTTCACAGGTGTTCGGATTGTAGAGGTTAACGGAAGTCGACACCAAATAATTTTGGCATATACTGACAAGGGATAATAGGTGACACAACAGACGACAGGTTATTTTTGTGTTGATTTAGATGTAAATGTAAAAAATAAAAGAAGATGAAGATAGACGTTTTGCTACATTTTTGTTTATAAATCAAACGCCACTCCGTCAATCACGCTCGTCGTTGGGAGATGTCCGACGTGAAGCGATTTTGCTTTTTATAATTATTTTCTCATCCGTTAATTCACTGACCAATTCAGATTCACAGTCAATGACAAATGCCGTAGTTGAATCGGGAACATCATTGTACACACGAGTTCTCGGACTAAACTGGTCACCCGCTGATTGATACTTCGGCACACGATAACAGTGAAACAACAGCAGGGGTCCAGTTTATTCTCGGACTTTATCGTTGCCAAATAGCTAACGGGAGTCTTCGGGGGCATTCGAATCAAATATATAGGGCCTATAAAGGGAATCCAGCAATCGAAATCCATTGACCCTGTTGTGTTGCACGACTTCTTAATCCGGTGAAAGGCTTTAAAACTATTATTTAAATAAACAGTTTAGCTACAGAATGGCAGTTTCGATTTTGTGGCCGTAATTATTTGAGTAAGGTGCATTTAATTGATATGAGGGAAAGTTCTTTTCTCGTCATTATCGGCGATGGGGGTAGCTGACCAGTTTAACGTTTCTGTACAAAAAATCACTTTATACATGGACACAGACATGCTAATTAGTTTGTAATAACAATTCACAAGTTCATTAAACCTCAAATACCTTCGGGGATACTCTGCCATCCTGTGTTTGTTTAATTAAATCATGCAAATAATTAATAATATTTTATTGTTTTGATTGGTATTGATCGATTTTGACAGGTAATTTTTAGATAATAATTTACTAACGAGCCTTCAAAAAGCGTTCGGAATTCGGTGTTGACAGGGTTCGGTTTTTTCAGGTTAGATTAACGTTAATTGATAGGGAAATTTTGTGGGACTTTGAAAATTGTTCGGTTTAAACTGCAATTCGGTTTTATCAGGGTTCGGTTTACCCAGGTTTCACTGTATATATTTTTGAAATATTTATTTATGCATGAAGTTTATTTATAGAATAACTACTCCAAGAATTAAAATACTGAAAAATATTCAAAAATATATAGAATTCTTGGATAATTTTTTTTGTTATTACATTGGCTTTTAATGTAAATATAGTAGAAAAGGCAAACAACTATATATCTTTCTTTACTACTATTAAAACTTTTATTTGATGGAACATCATTGACACCATCTTGATAACACCTATTGTTATATTACATCAGAGGAGTAAAATTATCAGGTTTTCTTTTACTGGGTAATCATAGTATTTCATTTTTAACTATGGAATAATTTTGCTTCTTTTAATTAGTCAGGGGTGTTTTCATGATACATGTATAAATGGTTTAATGTTGAAGGCCGTACTTTAACCTATAATGGTTTACTTTTTAAATTGTTATTTGTATGGAGAGTTGTCTCATTGGCACTCACACCACATCTTCCTATATCTAAGTAAAAATAACTGCTACTGTCTATGTTGACAGCTTATAAATTAGTATGTTAACTTTATGAAAAGGGATACAAATATATATTTTGATATTATAAATGTTATTTACTTGATTTATATTTTGTATAGATACAGTAAAACTATACTATATATATTTGTAGATCGTTTTAGTGGAAATCTGTGTGAGAATGATATAGATGACTGTGAGTTTACCAGTGGATTTAACCCCTGTAACAATGGTTCCTGTCATGACCTGGTTGGTGGATATACCTGTCTTTGTCCATCTTACTCTGGCTTTACTGGGTCAACGTAAGTCTTTTAATCAGAAAATAGGGAATCAAGCAAATACTCCTTTCAGTCACAAGTCATAAAAGTTGAATACTATAAAGAACAAAGAGGTTTAGAACTCCTACTGGGGGAGTTTATGAATATAGAAAATAAATTATCCAAATTACTGAACTCCAAAGTAAATGAAAAACTGAACTACAAGGTAAATTTAAAAAAAGGTTGAAGTCCATAAAACATGACAAAATCAATGCTTGACTATATTAACCAATGGAGGGAATTGAAAACAACTGACATAACTTCATTTTCCATTTGTCTCTAGTGATTTTCTTGAGTCAAGGTCTGTTTTAAATTGTCTGATAAGTTAGACAGAACTGGTGAATGCTTGGAGGAAGGGTAGCAGTTAGTCTTGTCATGATATTGAAAGAGAAAACTACATCAGTGTCTAGTACATTGTATTACCACACATAAGCAGGGTCAATTTAAGAAGGAAGTTTAAGAGTAATTCATATGCTGTGGTTGAAAAAAAATCCACCTTAGGCGGCTAGGAAGAACAGTCTCCATTTATTGATAAAAATATTCAAGAAAACTTTGAACTTGTAAAATAATTAATTAATTTTTAAATGTAAACCACATGAAAATTTCTAATTAAATATTCTATTCTTAATACATGTAACAAGAAAAATGTTTTAAATGAAGAATTAGTCAAAATATTGTAACTTCAACATTAGCTGTTTCATAATTTCAAAACTGTAAGGAATGAAAATGAATTTATTTAGTCATTGATCATGTCATCAGCACATCATATCATAGCTAATAATAACTAATACTGCGGAATGCTACACTTCTGGAAAATTGAAAACAGATTCACATTTAGTGCTTTTTCCTATTCTGATGAAATTTTGTAGATATTTCTTATAAGTTCTTTGACCTCTCTGAAACTGTATGACACTGTGCAACAATATTGGATATGATTAATTTTAATGTTTGAATTAGTGAAGCTTATTTCTCAGAGTGTCACGAAAATAATCCACTGCAGTTTGAATTTGTAGAAAAAACCCATCACAGATTGAAAAAACTTGCTGTAACCCATAAAATTTGATACCTCAAAATATTTATTTCTGAAAATCTCGGTTTGACATTTTAAATTTTAAAAAAGCCCTATTACAAAGTATAGGTCTCTGACTTTCAAGCTTATGTTGCTGAAAAGTAATGCTTATTTCTAAACAAAATTCAGTGTGGCATTGTTGTTTCATTCTTTAATATTCGATGCCACATATTTGTCCACTAATTTACACAAAACAATATTTTAACTGCAGTACAGCGGCACCATTAGGATAGTAAGTATTCATTGAGGCTGGTATTACTAACCCCATATGTGTATTATGTGTGTGTTACAGTATCATTTACTTTTTTGGTTTTACTTAATTTAAGTTAAAAAGCATATGAAAATATATCAGTTTTGTTTGGCCATGAAAATATATGAGATTTTTTTCTGTATGCTTAATATATATATAGTGAGGTTTTACTTTTGACCATACAATCCTGTTTGTTTTTAAATATGATGCCATTTTATGATAAGTGTATCTGTTATACATGTAATATAATTACTACTCTAAGTAAACATGGAAATTTGTAGAACATGGAAATTTTTTGAAGCATCTGATTTGAATGGAACTATTTATTTATTTATTTGTTATAAGAGGGAAAAGAGAAAACTTTAATTTTACATAGAAAATATAGTGGATTTCATTTTCTGAAGCATAACCAAGTTGTGTTTAAAGGTTTAAAATTATACATGATTAATAAACAGTTAAAATTTGGTATTTATGTGGTTTTGTAGCTAACCTTCAAAGATTGTTAGATAAAAATATGGTGCTAATTAGAAATTTTACATAACATAATAGTTGGTTTTGGTATTTGAATGAAATAGGTTTAAAATTAAAACTAGGATTTATTGTATATCATCAATAATCAATTTTTTAAGATGTTGGGAAAAAATCATGCTTTAACTTGGCAGAAAGTTGCTTGCTGATTTATCGAAGGTCTTGCTTCACTTTTACACAAACTCACTAAAAACATTTGAGATAGATGTTTATTTCTGTCATTTCACTTGAAGTTCTGTGATGAATTCACTTGTCATTCACTTTGTCAAACAGTTGTAATTTGTTTTTGAATTAGTTCCCTTTTTCCTCTGACAGTGTTACACCAAGGGCCTTATAGCATCTAGCTGTGGAATCCTAACTCTTAGGTCTTTATGATATTTTTTGACTTTTTGCTGACAATAGTCTATAGTCCGCAAATAGTCAAAAATATTGTAAGGACCTAAGAGCTACAGTTCCCAAGCTTTATGTAGCATCATGGTATTAATTTGTGACTGTATTGCTTGAATGTGAATCTAATCTGAAATTATTTGATCATTGAAGATTGTGTTAAGGTTTTGATGCTTTGATTCTTTAAACAATTTTTTCAAACAAGATCGTAAATCAAAATTCCATATTTACCATGATGCTATATTATATTATATTTGTGGGGATAATTCTGCTTCATTTTTGGATAAAGAAAAAATCATAATAACTGCTGCTGAATTTCATATTAATTAGTCAGTCTTTCATTGGAAATCATACTTTTTCATAATCTTACTGATTAATAAGGCAACATATCAATTAATGCTTGCACCATTTCAACGTATAACAAATACATTTGGAACTCCATACTATGTGATATATATCATTTGACATTGAAAGTAAGGTAAATTTTCATGTGATTATACTAAATATACAGCAATTAAAGAATAGTAAAATGTAGCTGCATATTTGAAGATTGTGAAATATATTTTACAGTTGTACAACACCAAAAAATCCCTGCGTTGATGACCCATGTGTGAATGGACAATGCTCATCTTATGGGGCCATTAGAAGGAAATGTATCTGTAATCGTGGATATACAGGAGAAGACTGTGAAACTAATATAGGTAATTATCAGACTGTATTATTTTGGTAATATAAGAACATTTAGGTCACATGGTTTCATACAAACAGCTTTTGGGTCACATGGTAAAAGGGTGATTACATCCCTTTGTTTGCCCCACCTACAATAGTGGAGGGGCATTATGTTTTCTGGTCTGTGCGTCTGTTCGTTTGTTCATCTGTCTGTTTGTCCCTCTGTCCCGCCTCAGGTTAAAGTTTTTGGTCAAGGTAGTTTTTGATGAAGTTGAAGTCCAATCAACTTGAAACTTAGTACACATGTGCCCCATGATATGCTCTTTTTAATTTAAATGCCAAATAAAAGTTTTGACCCTAATTTTATGGTCCACTAAACATGGAAAATGATAGTGTGGGGCATCCATGTACTATGGACACATTCTTGTTTTAAACAACCAGGGATAAAAGGGGAGAGGCTTCAAACATATGTCCCCTTTCAAAAGCATCTATTGTGAATAAAAAATGGGTGCCTTCCTTGGAAACTCACACACTTTAATCTTTTGCCTGAAGAATTTTTATACATCACTGTTCTCTTTCAGTTGTGAAGCTTCATTGTATTCGGTTAAAATAAAACTTGTTAAAAAAACAAACCATTGTGCAAATTACAACTATTAAAGTAAAATATAACTATGCTGTTTTCAAAACAAATGAATTATTATATGGGGATGAAGTCCCCTATTACGGTAGAAAAATAAAAAAAAAATCAGGAAAATTTCCCGAATTTTTCAGTATACTAATGAACTGAAAATTGTTTAAACTTTTTTTCAGACTTTTTTGAATTCACGCATTTGTGCAGAAATTTACGACCTTTTCCAGTCTTGTTTGGATGAGAGTTTGAATAAAATATATATTTATCAGTCTAGTAAAATATGGGATTTGCACTCAATACCAATTCCTTTTAATAATTGTTTGATATGAATAAAACGTTACCTGATGAAAGCGTTTCTTTGTTTACATTGAATATGACGTCATAACTTAAATAACGTCACAACTAAATCCCTAACAACAGAACCAAAATTGGAAATGTGATGGTATTTCCGTTTTTTTTATTTTACATGTTTGAAGAAAGAAAAAAAAATCATACAGACCATCCCCATTAACAGGTAATGCCTGCCTCATATTACAAATATAAGTTTTAATATTATGCATGTTGCTTTGTGTATTACAGATGAGTGTTCACCTAATCCATGTGCTAATGGTGGGACATGTATAGACAATGTCAACAGTTTTACCTGCATGTGTCCTTCAGGATACTCTGGGACTTACTGCCATGTCAGAGGACAATCAAATGTCTGTGCTGGTAGCTGTGGATCAGGACAGACGTGTGTGGATTTCTATCCTGAATCTAAACCTGTCTGCATGTGTGCTAACGGTTACAATGATAGTAAGTGGGTTATTGGGAACATTACTGTGGATTCATTATTATTCGTTTGATACCACTTTTTTGGGGGGTTTCGTGTGGTACAGAAGAACCATGAATTTAAATGCTCATTGAATTACAAAATATCTATTGGCTTTGTATGTGCAGATTGTCAAAACCACTAAATGAAACATATATGAAAATGCAAGTTTTTCTCAATCCATGAAAATTAATACCCACGAAAATAAATGAATCCACAGTATTTGATGGAAGCTATGATCTCTGTATTCTTATTTTCAAAATTAACTAGAATGTATTATTAAGTGCGTTGTAAAAGTGAAACTGATATTGAGGCATAAGTAGATAATTTCATTTCATTCATTTTCTACTAACCACCTGATACTTTACATAAAGGATTTATCTCCCTAATAAACTGTTCAGACAAAAATTAAAGTGTCTCAATGACTCTCATCTCAATCATATAATCATAGTCACCAAGACGCATGCATCACCCTACCAAATCAGTTTTTCATCGCCAAAGAGTTCAGACGTTCTTGAACAACTTCTGTTGTTTCAAGATTTGATTTATAATATGGCAGAATGAGAAGTGAAGGCTCTGATCTTGTAGCAGACGAAGAAAGTGTAGATAATTCTTATGAGATGATGGGGTATGACTGGCAATGAGACTACTTAGTAAACTTTTTGAAATTTAGAATTTGGATTGTTTCTGGAGTAGCAGCTTTTAATATATATAATCAATATTTAACAGGGAGGGAAACTATGTATTCAACACGCCTTATCACTATTTGTTCGCCATTATTGGACATCACAAAGGTATTTTTTTGACATCACAAAGGTATCTATAAAATTTTGATGTCACAATAGAAAATATCTGAAGCCCCTGTAGAAAAGTGATTGTTATATGACCTCAAAAGTTCAACAGGCACAGATGTTTTTGGACAAGCAGTGCAGATTTCCAAGTAGCAAATAGGTCTAAATGAACATAAGAGAGGTGTGGGTCATGTGAATGAGACAGAAACCCATTGACGAAAACAACACAAAGACATTTAGGGAACAAAATATATGTCAAGCTAACATTATAATTAATGCAGACATATTTTTTGGTGAATAGAAACATCTATATTATAGATTGGGTAAATGTGTTATTTGTAACTTATATTATGAACTGTTTCCAGCCTTGTTAGATGGTAAGTACCAGTAGATGGCTACAAGCATGGATATCCCAGCATGACATCTCCATAGATTTGATGTATTCTAGTGCAATGCTAACTTGTCAGACTATTTTTTAAAAACACCTTTTGCTCCTATGTTTCAAGCCGTCCTTCAAATAAACAATAACTTCACCACACAATGCGGCCCTCAAGCACATGTATTACAGTTCATTGAAACAGAGAATCTACTTTTTCTTCATTAAAATTCAAAGTTTTTATTAAAAATGAGTTGGTTAACAGTATAATGCATGTGAATCAAAAGCTATAGTAAAACATTGTCTCATTACATATAGTGTTAATAAGAAAGGCTAGAGAAGAAAATCTTTTGATTTATTTGCCACATTTTGGGGAAGTTTTGTGTTTACTTTTGAATTGCCAACTCTAGATCTATTGTGTGTTCCACCCCTTGTAACAAAACTACAGTAATATTTCACTTTGATGTTGTTTATCTGATTCAACTGTGTGCATGTGCAAGTTTTCTGTGTCTGTATGAGTAAATCACCTGTTTGTCACAATAAATGTTTGTTTGTTAACTAATTTTGGGCCCACCTCGTTTTACTTATCTTTTAATTTGAATTAAATTAGTCAGTTTTAAAATCATGGGACTAAGTTTAATCAAAATGTAAACAGTATGTTATTGTTTATCTACTTTAATTGATATTATCAGATAATATTTTGATTCTTAGCCTCCAAAAATTTTGAAAAATGGTTTGAATTACATAGCATTGCATTAGAATAGAATCATAGTTTATAAAATTGGAACCAAGAATAAAAGAATGAAAATTAATGGTCATATGGAACCTTGTGTTATGCTTTTAGACTAGTGATCAAGAATGGGTTTTTGTTAATAAAATTGGTTTGAATTAATAATCTTAACCTGAAATATGAATCTGATTTTTTTTTCAAAAATGATCTGATTTTTTTATAAAATAAAATTGAAGAAAAAAGTCTAGAAATTGAAGAAGTAATGGCTTGAACAAGGTTACGGGAAGACTATAAAGGAAAATGTACATGGAAATTTAATAGAGAGCTACACATTGATTTTTTATCTATTGTATTACTTCTCATATTACTGTGATGGAATCTGACAACATTTGCATGAATTAGCTGATTCAAATATTGATATTGGTTGGCAAATATATATTTAGCGTTGCTATTCTTTGTAAAATGTTTAGATCTACTACTTCACATTGCAATAAAGCTGTGAAAATAAATCAAAAGACATGAAATTCATCAATAAAATCCCAATTTACTCATTTAGAATATGAACTTTTATATTTCTTGGATTTCTCGTATTTGTTCAGAAACACATTTGAAATCCATTATATTTTTTAGAACACTTAAAATGCAGAGCCTTTATATCATTCACACAAGTTTTCATAAAATTCATATCACTATGAAACTTCATTTGGTCATTTTGCATGCAATGGTTATATTTTAAAATCATCACGTATATATAGATTCTACCACTGCATCGTGTGTAATATGATATTTATCCACTCGAGACAGTTAAATTTTCAAATTTAAAACACGAGGCTTCCCATGCCTTTTAAATATAAAATATTTAACTGTCGAGAGTGGATAAATATCGTATTACACGAGATTTGGTGGTGGAATCTGTTTCTCTAATGATTTTCAAATAATAAGCAGGCAAAATTTCCCTTCTTTTCGAGTGATCTGCAAAAAAATGTGTTATTTTTACGTGACGTCATCAGGCATGGTCGCCTTTTTTCATGCCGTCACAATAGGAAATTCAAAGGAAAGCAAGGAAATTTGACGTCATAATCGGATTTTAACCAATGAAGAACTGAGATCAAACGAACCACATGTTGATTAAATTTTTTTTTATACAATGGGTGCAGAAAGGGATAAATTGACGAAGAATTAGAGTAATATATTTATATAAAGTTCCAAAATGTCATGTTGCAGCCAACAGTCAGTTAGGTCTCTTTATACACTGTATAAGGAAAAAATAACATAGACTTATCTATTTGCTGGCTAAAAACTATTATAATATTGGCTTCCATATTGCTTTACACAATGTAATGTTTCATTTTTAGCTCACCTGGCCCAAAGGGCCAAGTGAGCTTTTCCCATCACTTGGCGTCCGTTGTCCGTCGTCGTTAACTTTTACAAAAATCTTCTCCTCTGAAACTACTGGGCCAAATTAATCCAAACTTGGCCACAATCATCATTGGGGTATCTAGTTTAAAAAATGTGTGGCGTGACCCGGCCAACCAACCAAGATGGCCGCCACGGCTAAAAATAGAACATAGGGGTGAAATGCAGTTTTTGGCTTATAACTCAAAAACCAAAGCATTTAGAGCAAATCTGACATAAGTAAAATTGTTCATCAGGTCAAGATCTATCTGCCCTGAAATTTTCAGATGAATCAGACAACCAGTTGTTGGGTTGCTGCCCCTGAATTGGTAATTTTAAGGAAATTTTGCTGTTTTTGGTCATTATCTTGAATAATATTATAGATAGAGATAAACTGTAAACAGCAATAATGTTCAGCAGAGTAAGATTTACAAATAAGTCAAAATGACCAAAATGGTCAATTGACTCCCTAAGGAGTTATTGTCCTTTATAGTAAATTTTTAACAATTTTCATAAAATTTGTAAATTTTTATTAACATTTTCCACTGAAACTACTGGGCCAAGTTCATTATAGATAGAGATAATTGTAAGCAGCAAGACTGTTTAGTAAAGTAAAATGTACAAACACATCACCATCACCAAAACACAATTTTGTCATGAATCCATCTGCTTCCTTTGTTTAATATTCACATAGACCAAGGTGAGTGACACAGGCTCTTTAGAGCCTCTAGTTAGTATTCCCACTAAAAAATGAATGCAATCATTCCACTGGTTCTCACAAGCACTTTGATTTTCAATTCTATGAAATTACAGGTCTATTGAATATCTTGGGCTAAAGTTATAAAATAACAAATGCATTTTTTTCATTAATAACATATTAACTGGTATTAATTTATCACAATCATATTACATTTATATAAATGTTTTGAAGTCATAATCTCTTTATATATTTCTTTGTTTGATTTTGGTTAATAATTGCTGCATGAAATAAAAAAGATGTAATTTTCTGTGTTTTCCTTCATTTCAGATGGTGGAGTTTGTCAGCTCATGAATTACTGTGATGGCAACAGCTGTTTGAATGGTGGGACATGTTTCTCCTCCTATGGTGGCTATATCTGTAAATGTGCCCTGGGCTACTCAGGGCCTAGCTGTCAATTCATTGTAGATAACTGTGCCGCTCAGCCGTGCGTCAATAATGGTGTCTGTACCAATGGGGTCAACTCATATACATGTACTTGTCCATTAACTGGAACAGGAGGTAAGCATAACAAAGTCAAGAACTTCTATTAATGTATTGAAATTGGGATTTATTAAAAATTACATAAAATTCAGAATTTGAGATTAAATTAAAAACTATATGTGATATGGGGAGTTTAAAAAAAATAAAAAAGTAACATTATTGATGATTTATTTTAATTATAGAGAGAAAAAATCTTGTAAACTCAGGTTCAACAGTTAAATTTTATATTTGAAAAGAAATTGACAATAATGAATCGGATTGATATGATGAGTAAATTTGACAGTCCAAATATTTGTGTTTGTTTATATTTGCAGGGTCTATCTGTTTAGACAACAAAGATAACTGTGCTCCTTACCCTTGTGTTATAGCCAACACAATACAATGTTTCGACAGAATAAATGATTATTACTGTAGATGTAAGGCTGGCTTCAGAGGGCAGAATTGTTCAGTAAGTAAAGAGTGTTTATAAAATTTCAATTCAAAAGGAATATAAGGACAGAGTAATCAAATTGCACCAAGCACCCAAATTGCAACTATTCAACAAAAATAGCAGCAGAAATCTTTCAAGTTTTCTTTGATACTTAACAATTGGTGTTTTTATGATCTGACATTATAGATATCTTTCAACATAGGTAGCCTATATTTAAATATACACAAAAAATTCACAGTATATACCAACAGATGATTTATTCACCAGAAAATGTAAAATTTATGGGACGTTGCCATGCTATCATAAATAAACACAGGTGAAAAAAAAACTGTTAAAATATGTGCAATATGGGTTCCCTAGGTCTCTTATATAAAAAATATTTTTAAAATTATAAGGTTGCTATAGAATTATCTCTGTCTCATAGGCTTTACATCATCGTTTATCCAAATGTACCAAAATATAGAAATAATTTTCCAATTCTGTATTATAAGAATCTTTTAGTTTTTAGCAGAATGATAGCTTCTCCGATGAACCCTGCAAATTCTTATAATTTTAAACACAATAAAATTGAGGATTTACATGTATCGAAAGGAGATTTACATCATGGTTCAAATATTTTTTTTAAATCGATACATTTATAAAATTTCAAAAGATCTTTTTAGAGATTCTTATGGTTCAATCATTTACTAAATATATGTGTTAAAGACATGCTATGGCTAACCGCTGACTTGGTTGTTACTTAATTTATTATAGTTAGGAAACACAGATTGCAACAGTTTTCCTTGTCTACATGGTGGTACTTGTTCTGCCACTTCCACAGGTTACCAATGTGCATGTGCCACTGGTTGGTATGGTAACAACTGTGAGAACATGATAGATAACTGTGATCCAACATCACAGTGTGCTAATGCTGCTACCTGTTATAATACAGTTGTAGGGTACCAGTGTGTGTAAGTATAACAATAAATATTAGATATCTTATGATAAAGGTAGATTTTTCATATCATGACATTAACACTAATGGCTGTACAGTTGCCTATACTTCATTTTAACTTCCACAGATAGTTGTCTCATTGGCAATCATACCACGTATCTTTATTTTTATTTTGTACCATTTTTCACAACTTTTATCAATCAAAAATAAATCTTAATAACAAAGTCATGATTTTTTTCACTAGACTACAATACTTAAAGTTTTATGAATTCTTTTTCAATGTACTTTTGATTTTTTAAGACATTTTTTTATACACTAGTATGATATTACATTTTTGTCCTTACAGATGCCCGACTGGTTACCGTGGTGACAAATGTGATGTTGATTACAACTTGTGTACCATTACCTCCCCTTGTGTTGGTCCAAACAGCACTTGTTCCTTGAGTAATGGCCAGCCATCTTGTCAATGTGCTAGTGGTAAGGATATATTGATATTAGTGCAAGAAAAACACATCAGAACAAGTGTCAGGAGACAGATCTTATGCTTGACATTGTTTTATAGGATTTCAAAATGTCAGAAGTTAAGATATTCTATATTAAGCAATAATCTGGAAATTAATGCAAGCCATGGTAGTACATTTCACCAATTCTAGCCATTTTGCAAAAGAAGACTTTTTATAAAATTGAGAATGGAAATGGGGAATGTGTCAAAGAGACAACAACCCGACCAAATAAAAAACAACAGCAGAAGGTCACCAACAGGTCTTCAATGTAGCGAGAAATTCCCGCACCCGGAGGCGTCCTTCAGCTGGCCCCTAAACAAATATATACTAGTCCAGTGATAATGAACGCCATACTGATTTCCAAATTGTACACAAGAAACTAAAATTAAAATAATACAAGACTAACAAAGGCCAGAGGCTCCTGACTTTGGACAGGCGCAAAAATGCGGCGGGGTTAAACATGTTTGTGAGATCTCAACCCTCCCCCTATTCCTCTAACCAATGTAGAAAAGTAAACGCATAACAATACGCATATTAAAATTCAGTTCAAGAGAAGTCCGAGTCTGATGTCAGAAGATGTAACCAAAGAAAATAAACAAAATGACAATAATACATAAATAACAACAGACTACTAGCAGTTAACTGACATTTTAATAGGTTTAAAAGTAACACTTTCAATGCTAAAACACATGCATGAATTATGTTGCAGTTTCTTTGAATTTAAATATTTTCACCTTCTTATTTAATGGACTTTTAGTTACATGATAAAATAATGGATTTAAAACTATGCTAGGTTTATACATTGATGTTTGGTTGTTGATGGTCTAGATATTAAATCATTTTAAATTAAAAACAGTTGAATAGAATACGCATAATTTCATTTTTCTGTGGATTCGTTTTATTTCATGGGGATAAATTTTTATGGATTGAGGAAAACTATTTTTCGTGGATATTTGATTTCATGGTTTTTACCCAGATATGCGCCTATATAATATTAGTATTTCATTGACCATTTGAATTTCTGGTTCACCTTTACCAACCAAAATTGGTATCCCACAAATAATAATTAATCCACAGTACTCTAAATTTTAATATATAGGTAGATGAATGTTTAAGGTGCAACTAAACTCTTTTCTCAGGTTATCAAGGTGATAGTTGTAATCAGAAGACAGTTACATGTAGCCTTACTACCTGTCAGAATGGAGGTACTTGTCAGGAATCTGGAGGTAGTGTTACCTGTATCTGTGCACCTGGCTATAATGGACAGAACTGTGCTACAAACATTAACGAGTGTGCTGGGAATCCTTGTCCCACTGCATCTACATGTATAGATGGTATTAATACATACTCATGTCAATGTAATGATGGAAAGATTGGAGCCAATTGTGATAAAGGTAAACAAACTATTTAATCTCATTTTGTAAAAGATTTTTAGTTTTAATCTTCTTGCACACAAAAAACAAACTTAAACTTATGGGAAGAGATAATTTATCTACAATATTAAAAATTAAAGTGAATGTAAAGAAGTCTCTATTGCCTGCTTTCAAGGTAGTGATACTCCCGTTTACATTTGCAACTATTAGAGAGAACAAAATATTTGGGTTTAAACTTTTTATATGATGAATTTGCAAGGTTTACGCTTTGAAATACTAATACAGTCAGTGCAAAGACTGTTCCTCTTATTCATCATACAACCAACTGATTGATGTCTCATTGAGTTTTTTTGTTCACATTCATGTTTTTATTTCAGATTTGAGTTATAAGTTTGACATGATATTAGAGCCAGGTCTGCAGTGTGGGGATACAGAAGGAATCAGTATGAATACTGTATTCAGTCTTGCTACTACTAAACTCTCTGTCTCTGTGTGGGTCAGATTTACCTCAACAACTCCCAAAGTCATTCTGTCTCTGTATGCCTTAGAGTGAGTTTTATATAGAATTAGTAGTCAGAATATGAATAAGATACTCAAAAAGAAAAAAACATATTTATTAGATATTTATTCTTTCAATTAAACATAAATTAAACAATTGATAATGTCTTTACTTGGAATAATTGAACAGAATAAGCTGGTAATAATACTCATTATTTAATTATTTATTCATTAATTTTGAATTTATTAAGATGTGTTGATGTAAAATCTTTTTAATATCCATTTACCATGGCAAAAAATATAAGATTTAAATAGAATGATAAATTATTAAACTGAGACATCAAAGAGCACTCCAGTCATGCAAAAGGGGTAACAAGATGGCGACCACTAGAAATTTACTTACAAATAGCCTCAAAGTTCAAAGATCTATATTTATGCAAACATTGTTGAAAAGGGAGCTTCTTTGATTGATTATAATATATATTATCAATTTCATTTTCATTTCCATTCTCAATTTAATTGAATAGATTACTTTGAACTATTTTAATTTACAGTGCAATGACAGCCATCCCAGAGAAGATTCTAGAGATAGGAAGTAATGGTGTCTCTGGTAGTATAAGTGGCAATACTTACAACATGCCCTACGGAACAGGAAGTAGTGTTGTTAACATACGTAATGGTATCTGGCATCATGTCGTAGTCACATGGAATGCTCTGAATGAAGAGAATCCAAGCAACAAGATTGGTCGTGTATTTCTCTATGCTGACAACACACTGTTAGAGAGACGGGAAAATATTGGGACAAGCTATACACTGCCTACTTAGTAAGTTGTGTGGCATAGAGAGGCATTTTCTTCAAATGTCTATAACAGCTTAGCTATTTGAATTGATTAATGTCAATAAATTTAAGATTTATTAGTATGTTTGTTGGGCGATAAAAGTTCTGAATATTTTTTTACTACATAAGGTATAGTCGCCGTCACGTAAAATTGGCACCATGTTTTTTGTCAAAATTTTCTTAAATATCGACCGCATTTACTAAAGATCATGTTCTTCATTTAGCGGAAGTAAAATCCTGACCAAATATCCACTACTGTCCTACCTTTTATTGTGTTTGCACTGTATAATCCTGACGATATTTAATTTTGACAAAAAACATGGTGCCAATTTTACGTGACGGCGACTATAGTATAATATGCAGTTACAAAGGATCTCTGTACAACCAATTTGAGGACCAGTTCAATTCTATATTTACTGTACCTATTAATAGAGAACTAATGTGTTTCTCTTTGCACATGCACACAGATAATTTTAATATGAATTCAATGTCTCTTTTCTCTTGATTTATTTTTAAGAGTTGTGTCTTTATTACTGTATAAAATAATCTTTTAGAATTTCAACTACAGACCTCCAAAGTGAATTAAACATTTCATTAAACCTAAGTTTATAAAAATGTATATGCAATGAAATATGGAAATGAGGTTTATAAAAAGACATTGGAATTGGAAATAAAAAAAAAACAACAGTAGAACAGTTATAGGATAAAAAATGTCTACCAAAAACAAAATAGAATGTGATTGTAAAAGATTTAACAGTTAACATAACATAATTTGTTTATACTTTTCAGTGGTTACTTAGTAGTGGGAGGTACATATGACACCTCAACTAAGACAGTGACAACAGCCAATGGGATCTCAGGAAAAGTTTCCCGTCTTGTCCTGGCCAAAGAGGAGTTCCTGTACACCAGTACCATCAGCTCTCTGTACACTAATGTTGACTACTTGCCGACCAGCAACCTAATTAATATGCCTATCATGTACATTATTGAGAAGGGAGCTTCGTTGATTGATTATCAGAGTGAACTTAGTGCTGGTGTATGTAGGACTGTTACCACATGTAACTTGGGTATGTCTCTTACATTATTAATGGTAGTGTTCACACACAGAAAGGTTGAATTCAATTTAACCCTAAAATAAAAAAAATAAAAAACTTCTTTGTATTTTGAATTGATTCTTACAATTTAGTTTAGTTATTTAAATATGGAAATGTTTTCAGAGGTTGATAAAAAATTATGAGGTCATAAAACTTTTGAGCACAATTATCCTACATATTATTTATTTTAACAGAGAGATGTCATCAGTATTGCACTTGCTGATTTATCTGTATTTGGACTGATTTCATCATATCATTTAATAATGTGCTGTTACCTGTATAATTTGAAACTCAATACTTTCCTATAGTATTATGTCTATAACTAGTCATTTTTTTCACTTGTAAATTCTTTACTTTGTAGCTTCTGATTTCCCCTCTGTAAATTGTCCTGGTGACATCTCCCTGGTGTCAGCAGAAAGGGTGAGTTACCCTGTATGGACCGAGGCATCCTACGGCAATACAGATTCAGGAAGAATTTTCTATAACATCAGATCTGGAGGTGAGTCATCAATGATCAATGATCAGTCATATTACATAAGATAATTAGGACTTTATTTTATCAAGGTCATTTTTGTACTGTTGTAAATTTTGTCAGCTATTCATGATTGGTTTTTGTTCTTGCTAAAAAAAAAAATGGATGTTGGTAAATCAGAAACTTATATTTGTGGATGGAAACTTTGTATAAAATTGACAATAAGACACTAAAATTATAACTGATCAAAGTTTACTCTGCGAAATTTAGGACTATTGATATAGATATGTTTGTATATTTGCTAGAGACCAAAATTATATTTCATTGGGTTCATTTGTTTTTCATGCATACCAATTGTTTTTCACAAATATTGGATATTTTGTTACTAAACTCTGCACACAAGCCTATTGATTATTTGTAATTCCTTCAACATTTCAAATTTTTGTTTCAACTTGACCCATGGAACCTTTTAAAATTGGTATACAAAACATTTTTAAGAATCTGCAGTACATAACTAGTAAGAATTTTTAATATTTTGGTGTGAATTTTCAATATTTTGGTGTGAATTTTCAATATTTTAGTGTGAATTTTCAATATTTAAAAAGAATATACACATGATTATTGTGTATTTTGTGTATATTTTGTAGGTGAGTTGACATGGAAGACCTATGCAGTATCATCAGTGGGATATATGGCTGACAACAATGCAGCTGTTTGTGTATTCAGGTTCTACAATAAACGTAAGTTATCATTGTGTCATCAGATCATGTTTTCGTAACGTCATATGAATTTGTACTCTGTATGCTTTTTCAATGGAAAGATGAATTCACAATACATTCTTAATAGCTTGAAAACCCATGAGATGAGGATATCTGATAAGGCTGTGTTAATTTATACAAATCAATCACACAAATTGTCTCTATACATTAATAAAGGACAGAATGTTGCAATTTTTTGAAGAGTGAAAATATCTAAAAGGTTACTTGGTAATTTTTGTTAAATCATCTTACATTAAGAAATGTATATCCCTCTGCAGAGCTCTGACTCCTTTTCTGGATTTGGCTATACTGTAGGTTGTATTTGGTTTGAACAGCTAACATTATATTAGGTTTTGTATTTGTAAATATTTTACCCTGATCATCGCAGAAGAAACATTTTGAAATCGTTGAAATGCACATCTGTTGCAGTAAAATTGAGACCATAGATATAATAGTACTTTTATGAGGTTCATGTGTCTCAATAGTCCCTGTAACCCTGATAATGATTTGTTTATCGTTAGATAATGAGAGATGTCCCAAATTTATGTAAAGTTTAATGTGTTTTTTTTTCAGGAGGATCATGTCCTTCAGTAACTCCAGCTAACCCAGTTGGTGGCACTGAGAATTGTAGTCCACTGTCAGATGGCGAGAGATGTACCATTAGTTGTAACCAGATAGACCACAAACCATCACAACCAGGGCCATACTACTACTCTTGTAATAAATATGGCATGTTTGACATGGAGGACAGACTGGAACCATTCTCATACCCACCTTGTGCTTGTATGTATTCTTGGTCATAATTATCTCCCCTTACATAGTTAAAATTAAGTCGGATAAAAAAAATATAAATTGGAAAATTTATGGATTTATTGAATCTTTAGGGACACAATTGAGCTAAGTTAAAAAAAAATGTGCTAAAATTGGTTTCTTGATGATGTATTGCTAGTGATAGAACATGGAATTAAATTTTAAAGGAAACAACACAAAACTATAATATAATACAGCTGAACATATTAAAGCATAACATTAAATAGAAGCATGAAATTATTGTCCATCTTTACTCAATGCTATATGCTTTGTCAATAAAGAAATGATATATGTTGTTAGGAGGTACTAATAATTTTAAATTCTGTCTTTCCAGCTGCTATTAGTCGAACAGTCAATGTCAAGCTGAAGATTGATTACGATCTGACAACATCCTGTCAGGCGTATATTGCATCTTTGCGGTCGCAGATGCGGACCTCTTTTAATGGTGTCAATGGTCAGTGGCAACAGAATCTGTGTAATGGTCTTAACTGTCAAAGTGTACCTGTATCAGTCACCTGTAAGTCCAGTACACTGGCTGAAGTAGAGGTCATCTTTAATACAGTAAAGTGAGTATGATAAAAAGAAGTGAGAAAATTTGTAATAAAATTAGACACCAAGAAGGGCATTTCAGCAGACAACACCATTACCAAAAACATGTGACAAATAGATGAGCAACAATAACAAAAATGTAGCAAAAAACTATAGATGGAGCAGACAGAAGGCCAACAAAAACTTGGGGTCAACGTCAGTGGCATTCAAATGTGATCTTTCAATAGAATTGCAGTCACAGTTAAGATTGATAAGAAAATGGTGGAAGTCATCAGTCAGGGGGAATGTGGTGAATTACCTGGTCTTAGTCCCCTGAATGTATAAGTCATTGTTTAATGCAGAGGTGCTGTGTAATACATTAAAGTAAGTAATACCATTAGACCTGCCAGAGTGTTGTCCTTTATTTTCATTACTCCTATATCTTATGTCCTAGTTGTAAAATAGGTTATGGTATAGGCACAATTGTTGGGTAAGCTATGAGTTATGGTTCAAAATTTCTTTTGTATGGCATTTGATATTCCAATGACATGTTACTGAAACTCCAAACTGAAATAATACAATGCATACAAGAATCATCAACTTTACATTAACATAGTTTTAATGACTTAATTTTTTGAGTAAAATAATCTTGAAGATTTAGATGAGAAATAATAGGTGTTTTTCATTTCATTGCAGGGATCCCATTATAAACACACAGTCACAGAGTAGAAGTCCACAAGATGTTGTTGCCATTGCTGTTGTAGATGACAAGACTATCACATATTCAGTAAGTTATAAACTTTCTAGGTAGATATAAAGTCAATGTTTCACATACATGTCAACCTCAGACAATGGGAAATCATGTCATGACATGCGGACTTGTTAATATGAATGTGGTAATATTGTGAATATAAAAAACAATATATATTCTACTGTGAACTTTTATTGTATTAAACACTGGTCTGTTATGTTGCTTTTAAAGCACCACCACTAGGCACATATTCAAAACAACTGCCAGTTTCAAGTTAAGTTGCATTTATTTGATAACAGCACACAATACAAATGTAACATAGTCAAGTTCTGATCAGAATTCAGTGTCAATTTCTTTATATTAATTGAAAAGGCTCTCCCACAGTAGGAATTGATATTTGACTGAATTAGCTTCACCAAGATTTGAAAGAATGTCATAATGTTGGTTTTTTTTGGCAATGTAAAATGTCATCTATTATCTTTGCCATTGCTCCCACTGCTATTGCCTGGTTAAAACTGAGTAGTTCATCAGAAGAAAGCTGGTACTATGAGAGCTGATCCAACAGTTCTGTGATATTTTTATCCCCATGGCCTGTAGAAATCTGTTGCCGTTTTGGCTAGATTTGAAACTGAAATTGAAAAAGAAAAATGTTTTATAAATTTGATTTCCATTAGATAAACATGTTAAATGCTTATTCAAATAGCTGCATTGTATATCTCCTCTCACATGTATTGTTTTTTTTTATCATTGCAACATAGAATGCACAAATTATGTGTTACTTGTCACTTGATCATTTAAACTCGAACTCAAATATATAATAATTTATAAATCTTGAATCTTGCCGTACACATCGTTTTGGCTCAACAATCGGCACTTTAGACGTACAGGCCCTGAAAGTGACATCTTTCTGTGCACATTTCCCCTATAAAGTGAATTTGAAAGAAAGTCACAAAATCGTTAAAACTAATCACAAACTACTTACCTTTTACTGTTTGTCATATAGAAAAATAAACAATGTGGCAGCCAAACAATTACTTCGAATTTTTTCGATATTTATCGCCGAATAAGGAAAAACCCCGAGAATAGCGATATCACTAACGACCAAAAAATGAAAAGAGCGAAAAAGCGTGTAATTGCGTGTAAAGTGGTGAAAAGCGTGTACACGCCATGTGACAAAATCCTCGCGTGTAAACCGTTGAAAAAGCGTGTATTACACGCGAATATCATGTCACTTGACATGTATGATGTTTCAGTAACCTGCACTATAAATGGGATTTGGAATGGATGACATCTTGCTTACGTACTAACATGCTTATATTGTATTTTAGTCAATGTTTGACATTCATATCTTAGGTATTAAGCACTAGTTTTGTTATGATTGCTCTGTTAATTGTGATTCAATAATATCCTTTCTGTCTGATCTGTTAATATTTCCTGTCTGTCTGCTACTTCATACATGATTTACAGTCATTTCTTTTTGTCCACTCCTTCAATCATAATTTACAGTTCTTTCTGTTCTGACTGCTCCATCAACGATTTTTTAGATATTTTTTTCTGTCGGCTTGTTATGCTCCACTTACCATAGTAGATATAATTGATATTTCAGGTTTGTAGTCAAAAGAGATATTGATTTCATGAACCAGCTTATTAAATTGATGGTTCAAGATTAACACTCTATGCAGTGAACAAACAGAATAAGTGTTTGCACTTTGATATATACTATTACTGTAATTGATAAAAAAAAAAATCACCACAAAATGTTTTGCAAAGTAAGCTTCTCTCAAATTTAATTTGTTGATTATTTATATTATTAGGATGCTGTACCCAGGCAGTCGACTTTGGAATTAACATTAGTACCATATTGTGTGGAAGGTCAACAAATAGTGGGTAATTTCTGTGGTAAGTTACTAAAGATATTGTATATCTATCTGTTCTTTTTTCTTTCTTCCTAGGGTGTCTAACAAATGAAAACCATTTTCACATATAAAGAATAAAACATCCACATGTAATTCAAGAAATATAAGCTTCAGACTTTCATCTTTAATGACATTTAAGGACAATATGCTCAATTCATTACAGGTAGGCAGATATGATAAAATTTTCTTCAATAACATAGTTCATTTTTCAACTTCAATAGTTATGATGGAGTGCTTAAAATCTGACACAGTGTGCAAATGTTGTATGATTTTCATAGTATTTATGTAGGATTATTATTTACAGATTGCAAATAAGCAAATGAACATGTTATATCCTTTTATTTTCAGTTTCCTGTGCTCCAGGTAGTTTTTATGACAGTGGAACTGCCAAATGTACCCAATGTCCCATTGGTCAATATCAAAGTTTAACAGGTCAATTATCATGTGTTAGTTGTCCATCAGGGCAAACAACATACAACACTGGGACACAGTCTGATACATTATGTTTCGGTAAGTGTGATAATGATATTTACTACTATAGTGAAAACAAATTAATTGTTATGTTATTAAAGTAGGTGCATGTAAGAGAATTACGCCCTCAATATTAGAATGAGGAAATGAGGTATGAATGGTAATAAGACAACTATCCACTAGAGACAGAGGACGTGAACAACTATAGGTGATGGTACAGTTTTCACATATGAAAAAATCCATGCCATATAGACCCCAGTATGGCAAAATGTAAAACAATTCAAAAGAGAAAACCAGAGGCCTGAAATTTATTACAGCAATGAACAAAAAATATACATGACAGACAGCAACCAAAGACATCCACTGTTACTCATGTATTATATCATATTTCATATTTTTTCTGTTCAGATCTAACAAAGTAAATGTTATGAATTTTATACACGATGCTTATTACCACAAAACACAGATCAAGTTTGAACTTTGGTGGCATCACTTTTACCGTTCCAGAGTCTGACTTCAAGTTCATTGTCCACGGAACACAGAAAATGATAATGCGAGTAGGGCATCCATGAACTATGGACACATTCTTGTTAATGTTTAAAGAATGTCAATTTATTTACTTTGATTTTGTTGTTTTTCTCACAGAATCATGTACAGTTGGGTGGCATTTTTCCTTATCAACTGGTGCCTGTGTTTTCTGTCCATTTGGATTTTATCAACCATCACCTGGATCTTTCCATTGTCTAGGATGTGATGCAGGTCTCACCACTGCTGTACCTGGTTCTTCACTAGCAGGAGATTGCCTTGGTAAGTTATACATGTTTAACAGGTCTTATAAAAAAAAGATGTGGTATGATTGCCAGAGACAACTCTTCACAAGAGACCATTGACACATGGATTAACAACTATAGATTGCTTGTTCATTTCAATTCATTTCTCCAAGGATTTTATGTCTCAGAACCTTACCAATTTTACAATGTTCACAAACAAAAGAGAAGCTGTATTGGTCACAAAAATAATACAAATAATTATGAAAATACAGACAAATTTATTATCATTTTTTGTTTATTTTTTTTAAAGAAAGGGATTGATATTATCCCTTGCACTTTTCAAACCATTTCTGTATTTTTTTGAGGATTTTAAAGTCACAACAGGGTTAACATGGTTAACAGACCTATGTCAGTGGCTGTACAGCCTATAAACTCCATTTTCTTTTCTGTTTTGTAAAAACTTTTAAGAATGATTTGTTAAATCGAAATTGCAAATTCAGATCTGACATCTTCATATTGGGGTCATTTCAGGGCTTTATAAATCCAAGCTTTACAATATTTAGTAAAATGTTTGCATGAATCTGTTAACAATTTCTTCTCATTTTCTCATGTTTATTTACAGATCCCGCCCTTATTACAACAACTGCAGACTCACTACCAGATAGTAAGTATCCTTAAGGAATAAAAACTTTATATGTAGCAGTCTTTTGTTATCATTATTTAAAATTTTATCATATTGCAGCCAATTGATGCAAACAAGACAAAACCAACAAATTGCTTGTTTTTTCATGCTTGCAACAAACGTCCCACAATGTTAGCCAGGGTGATGCTATTCAGGTGTCTGCATAACGAAACTAATTGTTAAAAATGAAGAGCAGAATATTCCATAAAGTGTAATTATGTTTAAGGGTCTGAAGATATATTCTAATTCATATTAATTTTGTTTTTTTAGTGCCCTAGTGACCTAGTCGAAAGGGGACTTTTGTTTGCACTATGTCCGTCTCTCTGTCTGTCTCTGTCCATACATCAGTCCGGCAAATTAGTTTTTCACACTTCTTTGTGCTTGAAAATACTAATTTGAGATCATTTGATATTTGGTATCTTATTTTATCATTACAAATTAAAGATCTATCAAGTTTAATTTGTTCTGATGATTTTGTGCAAAATTATGTCCTTCAACTTAGTAAATTCACTCAAAAAAATCAGTTTTCAACACTTTTTTTCGTCATGCTTGATGATATTAATTTGATAATTGGTATATATTTTTGTCATGACAAGTTACAGACCAAGTTCAAATTTTGTTTGGGTCTAATGATTTTGGGCAGAGTTATTGTCCTTTTTCATTGAATAAGTGTTTTAAATTAGAATTAAAGGACATTTGCAGGTGTGGTCAAGTACTGTTAATTCCTTTGAAGTAATTATTCACAGGTTCTAATGGTAAGTTGATTATAAAGATTTAAACTATTACTGAAGTTTTGGTTTTATGAATAATATCAACCTATCATAAATTATAAAATTGTTTTTGTAGTAAGTATTGTTTGATATCTTGTGAAAAAAACATTTATAGATGATTAGATGTTATCATCAAAAAGTGATGATAACAATTCAGACTTGCCAAATGGGGATATCCCCCATCAGAAGTGTTGACCTGAATTTAAAAACTCTTTATTAAATTAACTGAACACCTCAAATCAGGCATTTAAATGAGTTAAAAGGGCATTTAAGCACACATATACTCATTCAAACAATATATTGGTAGATCAAAAACACTTGCAACCATAAAAGAGGAGCTTTATTCCTCTTTTGCATAAAATTCCCCATGAAGATTTTGAAAAAGTTGACAGGTATAGATAACATCCAGTCATCTATGATTTTACTTGAGGATATGGAAGATCGGTTTTCATACAGCAGTTCAACTAAATTGCTTGTATCATTCACCAATTATAATTGGAGCACTACATCTAGAGGTATTGTGTTGAACAATATGTACACAGAGTTTGAAGTGACAAAATATGTGCACCCATTTAAATGGTCTCTTGTTGTCAAATTCATGTTCATCCATTTGACTCAAATTCTCATATTTGATTTTTAACCATGTATAAAAGATTGTTATATATAACGGATATAAACATCAATATAGATATAAATAGAAAGTGAACTTGTGCAATTGATTTTTTATAGGTCTGTTTGATTTAATATTATAGATTAAAAATATTTGTTAATCATTGTTTTTACCTGTTTAAGAATGATTTTTTTTGTGGATTAAATCAGTCAATCAGATCATTTACCTTTGTTTCAATTTCAATGTTGACATTCTTTTCCTCTAAATAACTTTTTATGGACAATTTATGTGTTATCCATCTCTAGGAAGGGGTTACATTAAAGTTCACTTGAATACAGATACAATGAGGTCGAATTAATCACTTGCAAGTGAATAATTCATCATCAATGTTTCTTAGCGGATGCTAAAAGGGAATTATTATTTCACTATTTAACTTTCATTATAATGATTGACCAAAAAAAATAAATCATATTTTAGATTTTTTATATATGTATCTTACAGCTACTGCTCCTTTAAGAGAAACATTTCAATGTAAAAATTAAATTACTTTTGATAGTGATTATACTTATAGTTCAAACTGTGTTTTATGTTAAAATATTAGTGCATGTTGCACAAATAAAAATCATTTATTATTCAGAGGTGTTACATTTTACTTTAGAGAATTGAGATAAGCTCATCTGAGTGCATATGAGTGCATACAACTAGGTGGGTGGGATTATTTTTAAATAGGAACATAATATACATGTATGTAAATTCATTAATAAAATCCATATTTTAAATAAAAGAGAAAGACATCTGAAAATTATAAACTGCCGTTTTTATCTTAATCTCTTTAGGTGTTTAATCTGCTTTATAAATACAATAAAAATTAGGGTGAAATTTTAAAGTTTAGTTGATATTTATATTTGTACTTTAACTGAGTTTAAACATACAAAAGGGAATAACGTGGATATAAAAAATAAAGGGAAAAACATGGATATACAAACTTAGGAATTGTCATGACATTTGGCAATGGAGGTTTAGCATTTGGCAGCAAAGGTATTATAAGAGTGTTTTTCAATAGCATGACTTATTTATAGAAATAATAAGATGTGGTATTATTGCAACTGAGACAAGAAAGATCTACTGAACTGTGTATGCTCTGTATAATTGTAATTGTTATATATAATGAAGAGGAGAAAGTTTGTTAAACTTACGTCTGATCCTATTTGCCTCTGAGAAGATGATATCGATATAGATATAGAATAAACATACTTTGTCTCCATATATAAAAGTTATTTGTAAAGAACTAAGAAACCGGTAGAAGCAAGGCTGTGCCGAGTATATGGTCAATTTGACTGCGCAATTAGCAGAAGTGCAGTATATACTGAGAACTATCCACCAGAGAATACAATATAAGCAATATTAGGTCACCATACAGCATTATAGCTAGAGGAGGTTTTATAAAAAATTATTGATACATGTACATAAATTGATAGGTTTTGTATTAACAATTTTAGTTTTTTTTCAATTATTTGTATTTAAATTGTGCTCATTATCTTTTGAATTTTTTTACCTCATTGATTGTATAATGAATATTACTGATGCTATAATGTTTATGCCTTTTGGGGCCAATAGTTGGAAATAAAAAGCTTCATCTTTATATTCTTGTTTTAGTTAAATCTTTTTAACTGAAACTATGCTATATTATTATGTAAACATAATTTAAACAGATTAAATTTGTCACAATGTTTTTCCTAATCCTATTTTAGAAAGACTTGTTATCTTTATATTTGTTTATTTTGGTATTTATTCATGACAATAAATTCAGTACACAGTGAATAGTAAATTGTGTAAAGGAGTAAAGAACCTTCTTAAAATATTAAACAAATTTGTAGTTATTAATGGAAATGTAGAAACAAAATTAGTGTTAGCACCAGTTAACCTTTAAACTGTCGGAAGGACAAAATATTGAATGCCAAAAAAAATATGAATCAGTAACTCAGACATCTTGTTAGGTTTGAACACCATTCCAATTTGACAAAATCAATATAAGCACAAATATAGATTGTCTATCTGCTATGAACAGAATCTATACTTAAACTAATCTGCTGGATACACATGAAGGTGCATAAATGAAAATATATTGAATAGTTGTTAGCTGGTAAGAATTTATAATTTAGTTCATTATCTCACTAACTTCATGTTTAGTTTTAAAAATGTCATTACAATCATCCAAGGCTTGGTCATAATTTAAACACGATGCAGATTCATATGCTTCGTCAATTGGTGCCTCATTTTTTGTGGGTACATCACCTTCCAAATACCTTTGTTCTGCAATGTCTAATATTGAAATACAAATACTTGAAAGTTCTGTCAAAATTAGTATTTTGTCCGTCTCTTCAATATAAATTAATGGGTAATTCTGCATTATTATAAAATTTCAGATTTGAAGTCCTTGGCTTAGAATCGACATAACAATGTCATCTTAAACAAAACCAGTAAAGGATGTTAATTGTCATTATTGTGTTACTAATCATCTCTCCTTAAACTATGAATTCCCATTTAACCATCATTTTTCTACCTCACTACATTCAGTATAACTTATTTTGTATTTGTTTTTAGTTGGTGAATCAGGCACTGGAGGTGGATTAACTAGTGCTGAAATTGCTGCCATAGTTCTAGGAATATTTATTTTCCTCCTGCTCCTTTTGTTACTCCTGTTCTGCTGCTGTAGGGATAGATGTAAGTTATCATTTACTTGTGCATGTGTATTTTTGAAAGAGAAGCAGAAGGAAATTTTTGGAATGTCGGGATGCGCTCTTTTTTTTGGGGGCAGGAATTTAAGATTAAAACTTATCAGGACCTGGAAATTGTTGATAATTCTTTCAAATCTGGGAAAGAATATTTTATTATTGCAGTAATTGTGGATGTCACATCCTTTTACCACCCCTCTGGAGTACATTCATAGTGAGCCTTTCAACACAAAGCAATGTCATTTCTAAACGTAATAGTAGCCATGCAAGTGTTATCAGAAAATTATTATTAGCTGGACAACACCAACAATACAACAAACTATACATGCTATAGGACGTATATAGTGAAGAAAAATTGCTAATATAAAAGAGAAGATGTGGTATGATTGCAAATGAGACAACTATCCAAAAGAAACCAAATGACACAGACATTAACAACTATAGGTCAGTCACTGTATGGACTTCAACAATAAGCAAAGCCCATACCACATAGTCGGCTATAAAAGGCATCAAAATGACAAATGAAAAACATTTTAAATGAGAAAACTAACAGCCTAATTTATGTACAAAAATTGAATGTAAATCTAGTAAATTTTGAAATTTTGTATTTAAATTTGCAACCAAAAATATCTAAGTGTTCAAACAGAATATAAGAGAGAAGATGTGGTATGATTCTCATTGAGACAACTCTTCACAAGAGACCAAATGACACAGAATTTTTAAACAACTAAGATATACAGCATTGAAATGTTGATTAATCAAAATCTAATTCTTGACTTTCTTTTTATTCCAGTGCCTTGCTTTGGTAAAGGAGTAGTTGAACCAGATGATAAAACACCATTTAAACACGTCAACAGATATGGTGAGACAGATGTGTACTTCACTAGTTATAAGCTGAATGATATCAGAGAAAAACGAGGAATAAGACCACCGCGCAGCAGACCACGTGTGCACCGAAAACCTGAGAGTAAACAGTACTATGACACTAAACCAATTTATGACTATTCTGGAGAGGATACACGTAGTGTTCATACAGATATATCGCTGACTGTTCCTGTGTTCTTAGAGAAACTCGATGGCAGGTCTGTATTTAGATTAATTTGAATAATTTGTTTTTGTATGCTCCTGTATTACATTTTACTAGCATATGCTAATTGCTTTGTTGTTCTGAGTGTCCAAATCAAACGGTTTCCAGATGATCCGGATGACAATGTGAGCACCCCTTGCTTGATTTAAACAGATTGAAATTATAAAAAAGGACAAGATAGTGCTCAAAGGTCAAGGTCACTGTTACTGAAATATAAAAAAAGTGGAAAAAATTGTTTCTTGATGGTAGCTTGGGTTTCTCTTGGTTTTTACGGAATTAAACTTATACAGATTGAAGATATAGGGAAGGGGAAGAAGCCTTTTAATTTTAGGGTCACTAGATTCAAGGTGACTATTACTAAAAATATATATTTTTTTGTAATTTAATTTCAGGAAGGCAACCACTTTGAATCGTAACTCATCTGAACGTGACAAAATAGCCAAAATTGTAGATGTTCATCTATCCCCCCAAGCATACCAGTACCCCTCTTTTATATAAAAATATTGAGTTATTCATATATTGTTGCATTTTAGTGTAAGAGAAGGAAAGCCAGTATCAATGTAATTATGCCTGTAGCATTTGTTATCAATTTTATAAAGGAAGCAAAATATACTAACAGTTTTGGTGTGGAAGAATTCTAGAGAAACAACTGATTTACTTTCTATTTCTTTTTTCTTAGATCTCTGTAACTGAGAAAGAAGAGTACATCTCTGATGTTCTGATCTATGGTAGCTCAAAATCAAATTTTCTGCCATATTTGAATGAATTTATATAAAAAAAAATTACAAGTTGTTTGAAGCTGTTTTATAAGGGATGTCATAATGTTCTGCAGACAAATAGCTTAAATGTCTGTCCTCTGTTGAAACACAAATTTCCCACTTGGGGTTTTTCCCTATAAATATGTTTACATTTTCTGTATAATTTATTGTTGATAATATATAATGTGTTGCTTACTTTTGTGGAAGACTTTAGACATTGTCATGAGTACATAGAAATGCAAGTCATGATCTCTATCTGATTTCTTATGGAAAGCACTGTTTTGCTGGAAGTATTTATCTTTAAATATGATTTATTCACCCATTTTCAAGAGGACTCCTTAATATTGTCTGTTAAACAAATCATACTTTATTGATTTGGTGAATTTAAATCTTTTGAATTTAGTCAAGTGCATATTAAGACATTTTGTTTTGTTAGTTTCAAATATTTAACATCAATTTTTATCGTAAAGATTTTTTAAACTATTACATTTCTGAACTTTGAAGTTATCACAAGATATGTACCTTTGATTCTATTCCATAACTTGATAATAATATCTCTGTTGAAATATTGATATGACAGAAGGAAGAGCAAGATCAGGGCTGTTTTGAGGATTCTAATTTTTATCATAATAGCAGTTATATAAAGCTCTTAATTCTTAGAAATCCATTACTGTACTTGATCATTCTAGTAGATATATGTAGTTTTAGGACATTTTTTTGTTAAATTATAGCTTGGTGCTTGCTATGAGATCAGGTTCTTTCTTATCAGTATCAAATACTATGAATAGTGGAGTGTCTTTATTCTTTATTTCACTTCAATGAAATGCATCAAATAAAATTGAAAATGGAATAGAAAATGTGTCAAAAAAAGGACAGAAAAAGCTGAAGGCCACCACTGTGTCTTCAACACAGCAAGAAAATCCTGCACCGTGACGTGAGGTTCAGCTGACCCCTAAAGGGAAATGTGAACTAGATAAAGTGTTAAATTTGTCTGTTCATTGCCAACAAACAAGTGTATTGATTCTATCTATTCTATAGATGAGAAAATAATTTTTGTCTTCAATTTAAAATAAACATTAATGGGAATTTTTGAAAACAGCACATGTTGGTACTTATTTTAACATCTGAATAAGTTGTATATTAGATTTACAAACAATATACCATAAATTAGAAATGCGTGTTACCAAAAACTTAAAATGAACATTTGAATTAGATTAAGACATGCACCCTCCACATGAGTAGTTAAAATGAAGGTTACTGTAACAGGCAAGGTTAAATGTGCAATAAGTCACCTTCATGTTCATTAAGGTCGTATCAGTTTCTTTTAAATTTAACTGTCTTCAAAGTCAGAGGATATTACATAGCATATATATATATATATATTCTTTTTACATTATTAAGTGAAAGTTCCAAAGTAGAAGTTTATGAATACTTTGATCTTTCAATCGCATTGATGGGGGAATGCAGATTACATTTTTGGGTTTTTGTGCTCATTTGTGTATCCTTTCAGTAGTCTGGTATCAGGTTAGATTTTTGATTTATGGGTGTTTATATAAAGTTGTGGTCACATCATCTTGAAACTTTGTAGGCAGGTACATTATGATTTTAACAATTTTCAAATTAAAGGTTTTGACCCTGTTTTCATGGTTGTCTGGTTTTGTCATGGGTAAAAATAAAAAAAGAGAAAAAAATAAACAGAAACCTATTTTATTTTCAGAATTAAGAGATTCACAGCATCACAAATTTATATTCACATATCAGCTGAAATTAATAAAGTATTAATTTAAATTTATTTTGAGGGATAGAACAATCGGTTCTAAGTTTAAAATTTTATAAAGGACAATGTTCACTTTTGCCCAAAAATGGCCTTGAATATTAAATTTATTATACACTATCTAATAGGTCCCAATTTTTGTTCTTAAATGGAATCCATTAGTGCTTTGTATCAATAGTTTTAAAGTGGCCCAAATGAATAAGCTTAGGTTAAACAAGTTGTGTACCAGTATAACATTTTTCAGGCAAATTGTAACTAATCCGATTTTTTTTATCTTTTCAGTGTGTCTAACAGGCATACCTATATTTCTAGAAATGGTACAGCAAGATCAGAATTAATCTCCGACCATGAACATATTGGAGTGGAAAGAGTTAAAAAGTTGAAAAAGAAAAAGAAACGTAGAAGTCATCGTCCAGTAGAATATCAAGAAAATACCACTATGGATGAAAATATCTATGACGAAATACCCACAAGTACACCTAGGAGTATGGCACCTGCAGTGCCACACTTGCCAAGGTCACTTAAACCTCTACCGAAAAGACTTAAAACCGAAAGTGAGGCTTCATTTGCTTCTTATTCCGGACGATCAAGAACTGACCCCTCGTCATCAGGGGTGTATAGTAACCATGATTATTCAAAGCCTAAGAAGGAGCATGCAATCAACATAGACTCTGATAAAGAAGACCTCAGATAATTAGGACCCACGACTAATAAAGGCCGGAATGAGATTTAGTTTTAAAGAGTCCTAAAACCTGGAGGTATTTGGACAGACATTTATAGATTGTCAAGTCAGATTGTTATTTACATAATCAAAAGGTTTTTTTATGCAGGATTACTCATACTGTGATGTAAAAGTGAGATTATGCATGTACAAATGTTTATTTATTTTTCTATCAATAGTTTATAATTCTTCATCTTGATAGAAACAAAGAATATTTTCATCTTACTACATTTGATATATCTGATATATGCAACTCTTTTTTTAATATTCTCACATGAAATTGTTTTAATTTTAAATAAATAGAGAGGAAAACTTGATTTTTGGTATTTAACACCATTTTGAACATATGTGGCTATATCATGGCGGCCAAGATGTATACACAAATGTTTATAGTACTGTTAAGTGTTTTTTGAAGTTTTTTTAATTAAATATATGAGTGAATTTTATCTTTGAAAATGTGTACAGATATTTATTGTTAGTAAAAAAAGTGATATGTGATATTTAAAACAAATTTGTTTTAAACTGTAGACTGTGATAAATACATGTTTTTTGTGTAGCTTTTAAAAAAAATATAGTATGAGTGCTGTTTAAATGGATTTATATATTATGTTGTAATTCTTAACATGATCAAAATGAGGCTTTTTTTTTTAATATTGTTTACATTTTGAAATGAGTAAAAAAAAAGAGTTGTATTAGATCTGTGCATTTTTCCCAAGAAGTTAAAAGCTCATTTGGATCTTGTCATACAGTTTTTTGTTTTTTTTTCACGATGATTAATTTTATTAACATAGAAAGTAACTTGTTCTAAGCCAAACATTTAAGGTAAACAAAATATGACCAGAGCAGCATTTAAGCAGAGGTTATATTGTCAATGCTAATGCTCTTTTACAGTATTTATTTGTAGGTAGTTGCAAATACCCTATATAAATTTATAGGTTGGTGTAACATCCACTTTATAGATATTTGCTATCTTTAAATTAAGTATTGCATGATTATTTTCTTTTTTAGTTGTATGATTATCAATATAATTTCTAATTTAAAAATTTTAGGGTAAGTGGAATTTTTTTTGAAAAAATCCTTGCATATTAAAACATAAGGTTTTCAAGAAATTATAATTATAGAGATTGTCTGAAAGAGATAAAAGTTAGTAAAGGATGATTTTTTGGATTACATTTGAGAATTGAGTAGAAAAATAAATAATTTCATAATTTTTAAGCATAAGATTTGTAAATAGTCCATGACAATCAAAGTCTAATACGCAACGATTTTTATGTAGAATATTTGGTGCCTTCAAATGTGTGAATTTGGTTTTGCCAATATAATGTTAACCTGTTTACTCTGATTATAACGTAGATGGTGAGGTGTGAATCTAATCTTATTTTTATGTAGTCTGTCATTTTTCATACTAAACTCTGATCTCATTGATTAATTTCTATGTTTGCCAATCAAAATATAACCTTTGGTGTACTTTGTCAAAATTCTTTTACCTTGCATGACAGTATGCTTCTTTTTTTAATGACTAAAGTTTATGTCATTCCAGACATAAGTTTAAGGAAACTTTGCTTCCGTTTCTTTAAAATAATTAAAACTATTTGTCAGATTTCAGATATATAAATGATATAAGGGTTAAAAAAAAATTCTTATATGGAAAAGGTATTTTACAATTAGCAAGGGATGTGCATGGTTGTATAATATGCTTTTGGTGCATTCGTTTACTGTGAGATGTTTGCTTATTTTTGTAAAAAAAAGTATAGATATTGATATAATTAAAATGCAGGATGCAATGGACCATTGTGAACTTGCTTTTGAGTTGTTGTGTCTGTTCATCACTGAATTATATATTTTTTTTAATAAGATGAAGAACAGCAATAAAAGTGCTGTCCTGTGGTTGTAACTTATCATTTCATCCTTCTGTTGGATTTTTAATATTATGAAAGCTATCATCATTTTGAATATCATGTTTTTTTATTATATAATTTGGTTGGAATTAGAATGGTAAAGGATTAAATTTTGTTTCATTTATTTTCATTTGCTACCATTTTACTTACCTTTTCTACCAGTTCAATGATTCAGAATGATTTTAAATTTTTGTTTGTTTGAGAAATTTGTAAAATGAATATAACTGAGACAGGTATGATGTAATATTATCTGTGCTTTGCTCAGATTGTGTGGAATTAAAGCAATTTGAATGATTTTAAAAATAATATCTTTGCATTCAATAATACTCAAAAATTGCTGTATTTTATTATTTTATATTTATAAAAAAAAAAAATCCATGACAAAGGGACATTGTATTTTTAGCTCACCTGGCCCGAAGGGCCAAGTGAGCTTTTCTCATCACTTGGCGTCCGTCGTCCGTCGTCCGTCGTCCGTCGTCCGTCGTCGTCGTCGTCGTTAACTTTTACAAAAATCTTCTCCTCTTAAACTACTGGGCCAAATCAAACCAAACTTGGCCACAATCATCATTGGGGTATCTAGTTTAAAAAATGTGTGGCGTGACCCGGTCAACCAACCAAGATGGCCGCCACGGCTAAAAATAGAACATAGGGGTAAAATGCAGTTTTTGGCTTATAACTCAAAAACCAAAGCATTTAGAGCAAATCTGACATGGGGTAAAAATGTTTATCAGGTCAAGATCTATCTGCCCTGAAATTTTCAGATGAATCGGTCAATCGGTTGTTGGGTTGCTGCCCCTGAATTGGTAATTTTGAAGAAATTTTGCTGTTTTTGGTTATTATCTTGAATATTATTATAGATAGAGATAAACTGTAAACAGCAATAATGTTCAGCAAAGTAAGATCTACAAATAAGTCAACATGACCAAAATGGTCAGTTGACCCGTTTAGGAGTTATTGCCCTTTATAGTCAATTTTTAACCATTTTTCGTAAATTAAAGTAATCTTTTACAAAAATCTTCTCCTCTGAAACTACTGGGCCAAATTAATTCAAACTTGGCCACAATCATCTTTGGGGTATCTAGTTTAAAAAATGTGTGGCGTGACCTGGTCAACCAACCAAGATGGCCGCCACCGCTAAAAATAGAACATAGGGGTAAAATGCAGTTTTTGGCTTATAACTCAAAAACCAAAGCATTTTGAGGAAATCTGACATGGGATAAAAATGTTTATCAGGTCAAGATCTATCTTCCCTGAAATTTTCAGATGAATCGGTCAATGGGTTGTTGGGTTGCTGCCCCTGAATTGGTAATTTTGAGGAAATTTTGCTGTTTTTGGTTATTATCTTGAATATTATTATAGATAGAGATAAACTGTAAACAGCAATAATGTTCAGCAAAGTAAGATCTACAAATAAGTCAACATGACCAAAATGGTCAGTTGACCCGTTTAGGAGTTATTGCCCTTTATAGTCAATTTTTAACCATTTTTCGTAAATTAAAGTAATCTTTTACAAAAAGCTTCTCCTCTGAAACTACTGGGCCAAATTAATTCAAACTTGGCCACAATCATCTTTGGGGTATCTTGTTTAAAAAATGTGTGGCGTGACCTGGTCAACCAACCAAGATGGCCGCCACCGCTAAAAATAGAACATAGGGGTAAAATGCAGTTTTTGGCTTATAACTCAAAAATCAAAGCATTTTGAGGAAATCTGACATGGGGATATAAATGTTTATCAGGTCAAGATCTATCTGCCCTGAAATTTTCAGATGAATCGGTCAATCGGTTGTTGGGTTGCTGCCCCTGAATTGGTAATTTTGAGGAAATTTTGCTGTTTTTTGTTATTATCTTGAATATTATTATAGATAGAGATAAATTGTAAACAGCAATAATGTTCAGCAAAGTAAGATCTACAAATAAGTCAACATGACCAAAATGGTCAGTTGACCCCTTTAGGAGTTATTGCCCTTTATAGTCAATTTTTAACCATTTTTCATAAATCTAAGTAATCTTTTACAAAATCTCCACTGAAACAACTAGGCCACAATCATCTTTGGGGTATCTAGTTTGAAAAATGTGTCCGATGACCTGGCCATTCAACCAAGATGGCCGCCACGGCTAAAAATAGAACATAGGGGTAAAATGCAGTTTCTGGCTTATAACTATGAAACCAAAGCATCTAGAGCAAATCTGACAAGAAGTTAAATTGTTAATCAAGTCAATATCTATCTGCCCTGAATTTTTCAGATGAATTGGACAACTGGTTGTTGGGTTGCTGCCCTCCAATTGGTAATTTTTAAAGAAATTTTGCCGTTTTTGGTTATCTTGAATACTATTATAGATAGCGATAAACTGTAAACAGCAATAATGTTCAGCAAAGTAAGATCTACAAATAAGTCAACATGACCTAAATGGTCAATTGACCCCTTAAGGAGTTATTGCCCTTTATAGTCAATTTTTATCAATTTTCATTAATTTGGTAAATTTATGTAAATTTACTAAATATAGTTCTCTGTTACTAATGGGCAAAGTTCATTATAGATATAATTGTAAGAAGCAAAATCATTCAGTAAAGTAAGAACTTCAAACACCATCACCAAAATACAATTTTGTCATGAATCCATTTGTGTCCTTTGTTTAATATGCACATAGACCAAGGTGAGCGACACAGGCTCTTTAGAGCCTCTAGTTAGTAATGGTATTAAAAAAACATGCAACATCAATGGAAACAAAGAATGAATAATATTTTAAGGTTTTCTAGCAGCATTTTTATAATGATTTTAACAATGCATATATACTATATTGTCAAATTATATTTAAAAAAAATGGACAATTGCTAAGTTGTGCAAATATAATACTGTGATACCATCAAACCGTCCATTTTTCTTTTAGAAAATCTTTAGTGAGAAATAACATTGTTCATTAAAATGTATGTTATTTTTACCAAGTTATTTGTTTTTTCATTGCATTAAGTATATTGAAAGTATTGAGAAATGATGTTTCTCCAGATCTAGTGGCAATATCAGATCAATACAGGTTTTCAGTAATGAACACGTGTTCATTAAAAAGAACAATTATCACCAATACCAACTCCTAGGTAAATTAAAAAAGTGAGAAAGTCAACAGAAAAAAATGGAAATCAACTGTCATATTCCTGACTTTCAAAGAAAATAGTTGGTTAAACCTGGTTTTAAAGTGTATTATAATCTAAATATGGCCAAAGTGTGTTCAACATAAGAACTGATAAAAAAACAAATACTGTCAAGATAAAAGTTCAAAAGTTATTGTATAATCCTCAAGAAGGTCCCTGGCCTGAAAAAACAACAATATATGGTTGGGTCAAACACGTTTTGTGCACTATATAATATTCACCACTAAGACAACAAGCTAGGACACCTAGAAAAAACTATGCAGGATATGATTCTACAAACCACAAATAATCTGCAAAGTACATAGTAAATTCGGCTTGGAATTCGACTTAAGGAAAAAACAGAAAAAAAACCTGTCAATTGTATTTCTAGGAGTAGATACTTAAATTGATACTAGTAGTCAGCCCAAAACACGAAATATAAAAATGAAACAACAATAGAATGATTATAATTTTGAACAGTCATTTTATGAAGCAAAACAATGACGAAAAAATTGAAAAGAACAATTCAACTTTGTTGGTGATTTGTTATTGACATGACTATAATGTGCAGTATAACATTTCCTGATGAATGCATTCTTCTCTGTATTTGGGATGAATTCAGAAAGCTACATTATACTTTGTGACCTTAAGGAATAAGATATAATGTTTACAATGCATAGAACCATTTGAAATGTAGAGTATAACAAGATGTCCCTATTCAGCAAGTTACTATGTTAGAAGCTTTTACCAATCGATAAAAAAGCCCAACAACAAACAGTATGGGTTCCATGCACTCAACTCGCATTTCTTAATAATCATCAAGAGGTATGCTCGTGAATAAATGTTTTGGTAGCCCATACATACAGAATTTTTTTAATCATTGATACCAAGATGGCCAAAATACAGCTTCGAAAACTACTGTTAATTTTGATTATAGGGGTTTCAACATTAGTAATTAATAGGAAAACTATATATTCCATGAACTGATAAAACTCTTTCAATTGGCAGTTTGAGGTGTTTGCAAGGCATATCCCCCGCATGTACATATATTGTTGATGCTATTGTGGCCAACACCGACATTTCGTGTTTAGCGATTGGCACAAGTCTTGTTACCCATGACACATAAAAAAAGCTCGTATCTACGTAGAATGAAACATTTTGAAAACTCGTATAAGAAACACAAACAATGAAATGTCTTATCAACTAGGACATATATTCACCACATGTGAGTGCTGCTGGAATGTGACATAATTTGAAAGGTATCTAGGACATTGTCGGTAACCATCTCGATTTAAGGTTTATTGTCGAGCCTTCGACTTTAGTCGAAAAAGCGAGACTAAGCGATCCTACATTCCGTCGGCGTCGGCGTCGTCGTCGGCGGCGTCCACAAATATTCACTCTGTGGTTAAAGTTTTTGAAATTTTAATAACTTTCTTAAACTATACTGAATTTCTACCAAACTTGGACAGAAACTTGTTTATGATCATAAGAAAGTATCTAGAAGTAAATTTTGTAAAAAATAAAATTCCATTTTTTCCGTATTTTACTTATAAATGGACCTTGTTTTTCTGCGAGGAAACATTACATTCACTCTGTGGTTAAAGTTTTAAAAATTTTAATAACTTTCATAAACTATCCTTGATTTGTACCAAACTTGGACAGAAGCTTGTTTATAATCATAAGATAGTATCAAGAAGAAAATTTTGTAAAAATAAATTTCCACTTTTCCGTATTTTACTTATAAATGGACTTAGTTTTTTTTGCCAGAAACAAAACATTCACTCTGTGGTTTAAGTTTTTAAAATTTTTATAATGTTCTTAAACTATCCTGGATTTCTACCAAACTTAGACAGAAGCTTGTTTCTGATCATAAGATATTATTCAGAAGTAAATTTTGTAAAAAAAAAATCACTTTTTCCGTATTTTACTTATCAATGGACTTAGTTTTTCTTCCAGTTAACATTACATACAGTCTGCAGTTAAAGTTTATACAACATTTATTAGATTCATAAACTATCCTGGATTTTTTACCAAACTTGGAAGCTTCTTTCAATCAAAAGACAGTATCGAGAGGGAAATTTTTATTGATGTTTTTCCTCATTTTGTTGAGTCTGCGATTAACAGCAAAAGTAGGCGAGACACTGGGTTCCACGGAACCCTTACGAATTTTCTCAAAAAGAGGGGAAAGATACCAGAAGGACAAACAAACACATTAATCGTTAATAAAAACGACAACGTCATGGCTAAAAAAGAAAAGACAAACAGACAAACAACAGTACACAAAATGCAACAAAGAAACTAAGACTAAGCAACAAGAACCTAACCAAAAACTTGGGTTGATCTCAGTTGCTCCCGAAGGCTAAGTATATTCTGCTCTACATGGAGCACATGTAACAAGTCAAATTCGGTAGGTTACATTCAAGAAAAGTGGACGGGATTGTAGTTCTGAAATTACGAACATATCCGCTTTTATCTGTGAAACGGATATTCTATAACGACCAACCAAATCGTGATGGTGTCCGTAAAAGAAACAAAGCGCTTTTGGTTTTATAGTTTTCTTGTGAGCAGCAACCCTCTACTAGGAAATTCAAATCCGGCAATATCGTATTAATTGACACCGGAGCACCTGAGATCACCCCCAGTTTTTTTGGGGGTTCGTGTTACTAAGTCTTTAGTTTTCTGTGTTGTTTCTTGTGTACTATTATCTGTATATTTGTTTTATTACATTTTAAGCCATGGCGTTGTCAGTTTATTTTCGATTTATGAGTTTTAACTGTTCCTCTGGTATCTTTCCTCCATCTTTTAAGAGATATATACTCCATATGCAGGCACTGCTGGAATATTGCTACATGGAAATGAAAAGTTGGGAAGCTGAAATCATCGTAATGTTTTTCCAACGACCGTCATTGTCAATTTCTAGATGAAAGTCGAGATATGAGGCAAATCAAATCTTTCCATTTGTCTTTTAGTTATGAGTAGGGAATACTTGTGTAAAGTTAAAAACAGTCAAAATGTTTTTATACTACTAGTATTGCAAGATTAAAGAGTCTTCGATTGTACGTACTCTAAAATATCTTTGAAATTTTTAAATATCCACATCTGATTCACGCCTTCTCTTGAAACGACAGTTTGTATATTTTGATATTCGTGAAGTAAACGAAACAACCAGGTAAAATAAAACATTTATTTTGTAAGTTTAACATAGTGTATCTGTGAAAAAAAAACTATTGCCTAATTTGTCTGCTTAAAACATTCACTAACGCTCAAGTAACACAATTTTAAAAAAGTTGCGGTTTTTCAAAATATCGTTATGAATTATATTAATATTGCGATCTATGTTACTGTTCGATTACCACTTCTTAACCAGAGTAGTCTAACAGAGCGTTATTTCCATTATGATGTGGCCATACTATTTTTTTACATGTCAGTTCGAATTAGTAATTCAAATATTTGGATGTTGTCGATTGAATAAAGCAAATGGAAACTTTCGCAGGGTCGAGGGTACAATTACATATAACGAGGAAGATAACTTGTCAGTTAACATTTGACTAGAAACATGATATGCAATTTGAATGAGAAAATGAATAACTTTATCTGCATAACACACATAAATACATTAGTAAAAATATCTAATGAAATAGTAAAATATGTTTCAAATGAATTTTAAAAAGTCTTCATCATTTTCGTTCAGATAAGTTATGACATGTCTATCCAACCTTGCATCATTATATTTTCTTTAAGGTGAACAATTTATGTTGCAAAGCATGTACATGTATGTATTATATTTGAGTTAAATTTTTTGAACTGTATATGAGCAACAATTTAAAATAGTTCAAACGTAACAGTGATAATCTCAATAACAATAAATATTATGCTGTTCCAGAAATGACAATTTGGCAAGATCAACAATACGCATGTATTACACAGTGTCTAGGAACACGTCACGGTGGATAAGGAAATTCCTTTAATTATTGTTTAATCTGCCGACAAGAACTCAAATCATCTCGCAGCATCAATGTTTTGTCTTTACATTTGGATTTGTTAAATGTGCAACTGTAAAGATAAAAAAACAAACAATTAAGGTCATACCAAACATTTTCACTAAAATTAGTTTGGCTAGTTTAATTTTCATAAAATTTTGTCAAAGTGTTTACTTTGACCCTTTAAAAAAATATAAAAATTTCAAAAATTTTGAACCAACCGTTTTGTCAGAAAAAATACACTGGTTATATAGCAGTTTGACAAACACCAATTTTGATAATTGAGAAGCTTAATATTCCTTTTTTTTAATAGCTTGTACTTGTATGATCAGCTTAGTCTGTTTAGGCAAATATCTTAAAACATATTATGATGTAACGTTTTCTCCAAATTTGAAATCAATATTCACGGGTACTACTACATGTATATCAAAATTTACAATTTTTATAACGAAAATTAGTTCCATTAGTTATTTCCAAATTGTTTTAAAGAGTAAATTATGCTCAATCTTTAGTTTTGTCTATGCTTTGTTTTGTGTATTTGCTGACGTGTTCCTCATTTCTATTATGTATTTCGCTATAAGTTATACTTAATAGTTTTTTGATCATGTTAAAATACTCTAGGATTGTTTTAAACGTTTTTACAATATTAAAATTCGGCATGTGAACTATAGCCTATCACTTTATATCTATAACCTTTTCTGACAAGCTATCATTACTCAGTATTTAGTTTTATATGTTGTGTTTTGAAATATGGTTTATTGTTTTTTTGGTTATCAATTTCTTTTCTTGCCATGTGATTGTCAGTTTGTTTTCGACTTATGGGTATGAATAATCCTTTCATATCTTTCTTCTCGTTTTTATAAAGCTAAATATGTGTTGTGTTTACTTACAGATTTAAATAAAATTGATTGTCTGTACCACAGAGAGGATCCAACGTCTTCGGGCATACTTTAGAATCAACATCTGTGCAGAATAACACGAAGTCTATTTCAGTTGGGAACTGCATATCTGTAATCTGTTGAGTTACTTGTGAACTGATAGTTGATACTCGTGATTGAGTCGATCGTTCCGATGATGTCTTCAACAGACTAATTAACACAGATTGTGTTGTCTTTAAATTTATTGACGTAATGTTTTTGGTAGTTTGAGTTGTTGTAGATGAACCCATTGTATGGAAATCTTTATTTTTTTCATCTTGTGTTGACTTTGGTACGTTGACTTTTTCAGTTGTTGTCGATACTATCATATCTAAGGTGGTCATGATTGTTTCAATGCTTGGGATTTTTGGTGTGGTCTTAATGATGGAATGGATGGAAGATTCAGTGGACTCTGTAATGTTTCTAGTAAAATTACACAAACTATTCTCACACAGGGGTTTTTCTATTGCTCCCTGAACTTCCTGGCTACTATTTGTATTTTCTGTTGATTCAGCAACATGGTGTCCAGGTAAATGTTTCCTTGTCCTAGTAATATTGTTATCTGTACGAAAATTAAGTCTTTCGTCCGCACCCATTGTAGTTGAATTTTCGACTGTAAGTGGGCTGTTTGTTGACTCTTGGAGCTTCCTACCTTTAAGATTATATGCATTTCTTCTCGATGTGACACCATCTATGCTCCTTTCAGTAGTTTTTCTGTACATAAGTCTTCCTGGTGTATTTGTTGATACGCTGCTCGGTTTTTTATTTGCTTTGAAACCAATCATACATTGTGAACAATGACCTTTGCATTTAATCTCAAGAACATTATTGTGGCATTTAGCCTGCGCGTAAAGACACCTAAAAAAACAAAGTTTATGGCACTTTAAAAAAAAGGCAACAGTAAATTATCGATGTAAAACCCCTAAATAAAAGACAAGAATAATATACCGATGTTCCAAAGAAAAAACCCATGTCAGAATTGCAATGCTAACTACTGGTCTAGATATCCCACCGGGAACGAAATGTGTAACCCATCTGAGGAGTTTTTATTATTTTGGAGCACATCCCTCATAATTGCTATGCGTCGCCAGTAAAACTTCACTTGCAACGGTCAAATCGCCAATTGACGACGGCAACTCTAAAAACTAAAGTTCTGTTACTCCTTATTTTCATGAAAGTGAAATTTGTTATCCTCTTATGTGTTGAATATCAAAGTATACCATTCATAACTAAATCACTGTCATGCGTTTGTTCTATCAACATTTTCCAATGAATTAAAATTATATAAAAAAAAAAGACATGAAACAAACCTGTTTGAGTAAGTTTTTTCATCATTTCCACAGACAATCTCGTTTGGCTCAGCTGAATATTGTATGTTACAGTTAATTTTAGTTACTGTTGCACACAACTCTTCCTGAGACTGACCAGAAGCTACGACATGTACCAGTATAAAACCTGTAAATATAATCATATTGTAACTGTTATATATGTCATACTAAAGTAACATTATATTGCATAACATTTCTGAAGTTGCATTCTCATGCAAAGAATGTGATTTAGTGCTCACCTCTCTCACATTATTTTATAAAAAAAAAATTGAAACAAAGATTTATACGATGATATTGTACAATATTTGAAGGTCAGGAAAGGACATCGTTTCCTGATATTGGTCATTAGAAATCAATATTATATAGGTGTAAAAACATCCATCTAAAATGTCCTTGGCTTATTGACCCTTTTTCGTTAAACCATATCACACTTTGGCCCGGTTAATATTGTTTAATTATATCAAATTTGAGAAGATAGTAAATAACATAAGACACTTGCTAAGCTATTGAATGTTTACATGGGCTCTAATTTTCGATGAATATATTTGATTGATACAAAATATATTCATTATTCTAAATTTAATTGCACTCTGATTTAATGTAGACTTGTTATCTATAGTTTGAAAGTTTGGGTAGAGACCTGATTAATTCTAAGATCAAACTAGGTACTAGAATATTTTTGTCTTGTTATGTTGTTGTTTCATTGACACATATCTCCATCTCCTTTTGTACTTATTAAATCATCATCTCTATTTGTACTGATATCTTGAAATTATGAATAGAGTTTTTTATTGGATGTTATACTTTTCTTCATATTTTTGTTAGTATCTAAAACTTTCAAAACATATATGTTAAACACCAAATTTAACGAGTTGAATTCAAACGTTAATCAACTTTGTCTTTAGATTAAAATTTGTGCATATTCGCTTTCCGAATGACCTAAGAGTATTTACAACATTCAATTTGCGATAGTAAAATCCACAATTAACATCCACAAGTATAACGTTCCAATACAGTACTTCATAATTTGAAAGCAGTTGAACAATTCCTTTGGTGTACAATATCGATATATTATGTTTTTTTGTACAAGTATTCTTGTTAGATAATACACGTTCCCTTTTTTTCTATACCGTGCGTAGGAATAAAATCAAGACCACTATGTACAAACAAGTTATAACTGGTTTTGTCTTCTTGAACATCATATTTTCTTATTTCAAATAACAAAACGCATTTAAATATTTTAGAAATGCAAGGAACAATAAGTATATAATTCATAATGTAATAAATAAACTTTAACACCAGCTCAACTGTTCAGAAAAGTACCATCTTTTCAAGTTAACCATTAATCAAAATGATATATCGCAACTTGAGTATCTTAAGTGTTTAGCTTTAGATTATTATGTTGACAAATTGTATCATAAACTTAGTTTGGAGAGCTCTCTATCGTTCTCAATGATATCACTCCCTTTTAAGTAACAATGATCAACAATGATAGTTGACTTGTAAATAGTATTACGTATTATTGCTACATATATACGTTCGTTTTTTTCTTATTTTTCAAATTTTTATCAACTTTTAAAGTATTTGCCAAAAATATGCAGTTGTTTTAGTACCATACATCTTTTTACATTTAAAGGACTTACTAAAAAGCAGGAGAGATAGAAAAAGAAAATAAACTCAATATGAAAAGTAAAATTTCTTTGTAAAAGAAATTTTCGAACAAATAAAATAATCCAATGTATTTCTCAAATTGTATAAATAGAAAACAAGCATCAGGATCAACGAAGGTAAAAGTCTATATTTTACAGAGGATGTTTAAAAAGTTAAACAACTTATTGGAAAATTCGACAGAACTTCCTGATAAATACTTGTTTTTTGTTTTACGTAACGCTATCACAGAAACACAAAAAGAAAACAGAATGCTATTACAACATATTTAAGGTAGTTCGTTTATTCGATTGCTATAATACCAGTAAGTTTAGGTAAAACAGAAAGAGAAGCAAAATGCCTTACAAATCTAAAAGCATTAAATGAAAATTATATGACATTCGTATTTTAACAGATTTGCAATACCAGTGTACCGATGCTAAACTCTCATGCATCCACAAAGAAAATACAAATCAACGCAAGAAATGTATTACGGTATCACATGAACTCTAAAAGAATGAGATCGGACGCGTAAATAGGCTAAGCGCTTCCTAGGATATGAGTGTATCGTCCTTTTGACAACAAATTTACGCCAAGTTCTGAAAACAATGTTATTGTGGTTGGATTATATTGGAAGAACCACAACTTTGTTAAGCAAGAAAAATGGCAATATAATCTTAAAATTATGAATTCACATATAGCCTATTTTATGTGCTTTGCAATCCGAATAGTATAAAAACTGATTTCTACAAAATAATAACTAGATTAACAAGACTACATTTTGATTGTATAAGTGTGGGCAAATTTGAAGTATTTATCCAAACATGTACATGAAGGATTTTCTTAACAAATACCAAATGTCTATGGGAAGTAAAGCTTTCAGTTGTCTTTCAGACATAAGTTAGTTTACACTGGGGAAAAGGAACCCTTTTAAAAAATTGTCGGTGGCCTTGTTTTAAAAGGAAGATGTTCCTATCAAATTTACCATAGTTTTTCAGTGACACCCAGACAAAACTCCTGTAAAAAAACTGGTTTCAAAAGCCAAATTTATCGGTGAATAACATTTTGATTCTACAAAAATATGGTATGAGATGTCTTTGGATATTGATGAATTTATCATCATTATATTTATAAATACGCCAGTTATGTTGATAAAGCCTTAAGTGCCATAGGTTGCCACACTGGGAATTTGAGTAAATACTGGAAGAATCTACGAAAATTACCTTGGTGTAATTATAAGCGGTTCTCTGCATAGGAATATATTTTCAAAATAAAAATATTTCTTATGCATATACTCTTTAGAAGTATAACATATATTGAACATATTGAATTGAAAAAAAATATGATAATAATGATGAATAAATATATTTATGCAAAATAAACATCGTTAAGTAAAATGCATCTAAAATCTACAAATGCAATAAATATCAGTTAAAGAAACTTACCGTATACAAATTTGCAAAGATGAGCCATTATAGATACGAACTAAAATTTTGTCTGTATGAACTAAACAACGTGTACTTTATTTATGAAATGTATTGGTAACAAGTATCGATTATAAGATTTAGGACTGGCATATGTAGGTTGGACTATGATAATTTACAACCTACCGACCTAGTCGTTCCAAAGTATGTTACAAAATTAGCTTGAATTTGATTTGGTTCGACTGACCACAATCCTGATAGCATTGGACTTATGTAAACATGACAGATTTGTTTTAGTTATTACATTGTAATAATGACGTCAAGTTGTAATCAAGGTCCTTGAAAAGGTGAAATTTTAATCAAACGAACAAACTGTTTTTAAACGCAGCATTTATTAAATTCACGAAATATGCCTTGTTCTATTGCAGGTGCAGACAATACGTTATAACATATGACGTAAAAGCAAAGCACGTTCATTGCTGCCTTACAAAGTGACCTTCCTATACATTAGACACTGGCGTAGATAGAGTCACTTTAGAAAACGAATCAAAACAATTAAAAAAAACGAATGAAATACGACCTTGAAAAACATAAAAGTGGTACTAGGAATTACTAAAAGTAACAAAGAGAGGCGAAATATACAAGAGGGATATAAAACACAACACAGAAAGCCAAAGATTGTGCAACAGTACAATACAAAACAATACTATATAATGCAATACAATACAGTACCGGTGTTTTGATAAAACAGTCTAAATGTTTACAAGCACCAGACTCCTACGAAACAAAACATACAATTAAAAGCAGACAATTAGGAAATTGTTTTAGTCAAGGATGTCTGACTTGGTACATATGTACAATCCCTATGAAACAAAACCAGACAATTCGCCGTTTCAGAATCTAATGCATCCTGGGAATATTTTCAAAAGTGTACACCAAAACGTCCTGATTGGTTAAAAATGTCACAAACAATGAAAATTTAACCAATGACGTGACGTTATTTTCATTTTGGGGTACGAACAATGAAATTACCCATGATTCTTTAGATTCTGAAACGGCTAATTAGGAAATTGTTTTAGTCAAGGATGTCTGACTTGGTACATATGTACAATCCCTACGAAACAAAACATACAATTAAAAGCAGACAATTAGGAAATTGTTTTAGTCAAGGATGTCTGACTTGGTACACATGTACAATCCCTACGAAACAAAACATACAATTAAAAGCAGACAATTGGGAAATTGTTTTAGTCAAGGATGACTGACTTGGTTTATATGTACAATCCCTAGACCACATGTCATAAAATTGAAAAACGTAAATAAACTTAGGAGGAAATCAGAGAACTTATCCACGTTTCTTGCTTATCATAAACGTTGATGTCTTAATATTTATCGAAACTCAAACTTTGGTGACCGGCTAACCATAGTTTTAATTATTGTTTAAATAACGAGTTTCTCATGTAAGTACAAACCTGTGATAAGTCTTATTCAGTTTGTCAATCTTAAGGAACAGATGACGTAATTATGGTAACGACTATTTGAATATATCCGTCGTCATCCTCGAAATTAGTATTCTATTACGGTTAACCAAGCCGTGATGGCGTCCATATAATGGACAACCAGATGACTTCAATTACACAACTTTAAAAAATGGTATCGCGAGGAGAAGGTCGACTAATCTCTTTTGAATTGTTCAGGTAGACTAGTTTGTTTTCAAAAATGAAAAATATATATCATCTAGCTTCACATTCAATTATTTTCATATGTTCAGGCTTAATGATAAAATTACAAATTAGCAAACCTAAATAAATTATTCAAGTGAGATATCTTTTTAGACGACACGTGCGTTTGGCGTAATGGTAAGTGTAAAATTTTAGTGCTGGTATCTATGATGAGTTAATATACAACCCCTGGGTCGATGCCACTGCTGGTGGAGATTTACTTCCCCGAGGGTATCACCAGCCCAGTAGTCAGCACTTCTGTGTTGACTTGAGTTATCATTGATATGTTCATTATTATAAATTAACTGTTAAAACTTTGAATTTTTGAAATACTAAGACTTGTCTACCTCCGAAATAGATGACCTTAGCTGTATTTGGCAAAACTTTTAGGAATTTTTGGTCGTCAATGCTCTCCAACTTCGTACTTTATTTGGACTTTTAAACACTTTTTTATTCGGGCGTCACTGCTGAGTCTTTTGTAGGCGAAACGCGCGTCTGGCGTAAGTGTAAAATTTTAGTCCTGGTATCTATGACAAGTTTATTTGTAATGGGTAAGCATATTACAAAAATCGAAACAGCATCTTCTATAAAAATTATTTTCTTTTATTTTATACGTTTAAAGTATTTCAATATATATGATATACGTGTATAAATTATTTTATTCATGTAAATGCATTTAAAAAAAAACATCGTTCACTTTTTACACCGCATTAAAAAATCCTTGTCAACAGACTTGACTTTGGATCTGGAAAGAGTTCAACTTCCAAAACAAATTAATATGTTATCCAAAAGTCGCAGTGACTATCAATTGTACATCAATATGAATATAATAAAATATGTGTACTCTGAAGTCTCATCTAACCTTATGATGTATTTAAGTTGTGTAAAAGTCATAACAGTGTATTAAATGATGAATATATAACAAATATTAGCTAGAAGAAACATTTATCCTTTAAAAAACAACTTTCAAGTTGCTTAGGAATCGCGATGATGCAAATGTAAATATATTCATCGGTTTCTAAGTGCAACATCTCAGCCAAAAAAGTAAAATAATAAAAATACCGAACAAAAGCTCCATTTTCATGATAAACATAAAAACTAATACGTATACATACCGATTTACAATTGTGTTTTACCAATTCGTTATAACGTTTGACCTAAGGAGTATAATCATTCTGACAAAGGGAATTTATAGAAAAATTCGAATTCGAAAGTCGTCTTAATCGTTGTGGCTACATACAGCTATGCTAAGACATAATGATGATCGAACTAGTGATTAACATCCGGGTTTTCATATGATATGGAGGTTTGTGAAAACTTAGCTGATAATACAAAGTATGAAAAGCAGAGTTACTTCCACCTGTCATTGTTATTTTTTAACTATGGATGAATGATTTAGTGTTTTGTTGTTTTATATGTTTATGTAACATAATTTCAATATCTTGTCTTTACTCAAACAAAGCAAGAAAATGGGTTACAACTTGACATGATATTTTATTCCATTCTAATAAAGTTAATTATAATATAACAATCCAATATGAGATAAAAATCGGCTAATTTCTGTTTCTGATGACGTCAAACGGAGAGAATTAAAACTAACGGAAATTCTTCAACAAATAAAGTAATTTGTCATAATTTGTTGAAAACGATAAAAACACAACAGATTTGCGATAATGTTTTTAATCTGTAAGTTAATACGATTGCCACGTTTTATCTTTAACGCCTCGGAAATTGAAATAATCATTGAAAAATATTTCGTCTTCCTTTCTAATGCAATGAAACTATTTCCTGAAATAAAAAGGTTTTAAAATTTAAATTACTAGAGGAAACCATAGCTTACAGCTGGTCAAATTGTATTTATAGAACTATAAGATACAAATCCAGGAAAAACAAACATATTTTTCAACCTCAGGAAATCGTATAAACTATAACAGGAGCGAGACCAGGACGTTGAGAGGATACACATCTCATGATATTCATGCATTAACCGACATTCAATTCCGAGTCAAGTTCTGGTTTATTTACAGATCATGTTGGCGTTTGTTTTTGTTTCAGTTTAGTGTTTTGGATGTGTACCCTCGTTTTGATTTGTTACCTGGATTTGTTTTCGCTTAATAGTTTATGACTATTGAATAGCGGTATACTACTGTTGCCTTTATTTGAGATATTGATGTTAAAATATTATACAAAAACAAATTGTGAAAATAACTTTGACAAGGTTTGAATAATTAGATCAGTAGAAGTATCAAAACCTCAAATATATGTAAAGTCAGGTGATCCTTTAAAATGAAGCATAAATGTAAGGAAATATCGGCTTCTGTCAAACTCAGTGCATATAGAATATTTTACAATATCAATCAAAGCCTTCGAAAACGTATTTTCTCGTCGCATCAAAGATAAATCGCCAAATTCAGCTGAATAAAGTTCACAGTGGGGTCTTTGATAAAATATAGGTTTTTCTACCTTTTTTACTACCGTTTTCGTTTTCCGTTTTACAGATTCAATTGAGTTAGTTGAAGTTATGCAGGCGTAGTGCCTTACTAGGTAAAGTGTGTAAGTAAAGGCAACAGTAGTATACCGCTGTTCGAAGTCATAAATCAATTGAGATAAATAAAAATCGGATTACGAACTAAAACTGAGGGAAACACATCAAATATAAGAGGGAAACAACAAAACAACAGAAACATTAAAGTGCAACAAAAAAACTAAACGACAATGCAACACACACAGAAACGATGTGTAAGATAACAAGTGCCATTTCTCTGGCTTGGTTCAGAACATTTTAAGAAAAAATGGTGGTTTGAACCTGGATTTGTGGATTTTTTTTTAACCAATACTTATCAATAATTAAAGATTGCTCAAAACTACAATAACTTTGTTTTTTTATGTTTAGTAACCATTCAAATCATTTTGTATCTTATTCTAGCATTTAAGGTTAGAACATATAGCAAAATCGAACATATTACACCTCTATTTTCGGATAAAATAGAAAAAAGAAGAATTACAGCAAGTCACATTCTTAAAAGTATCAATCGAATAAAGTTATTCTTTTTCTCTCTCAAAACAATCAAATTTATTACACCATTTAAATAAAGTACTCTTCACTATTGACATAGATGGACGACTTCACACTAAAATCTATGACAAACGGGAAGATTTCAACCTCCCAATTATCAATTTCCCATTTCTTATAAGTATCATACCCTCTGCCCCTTCTTATGGTGTTAATACGTTATCCACGTGCATGTCACACTATGCGGAGTTCATATACAGGAGTTGCTCCTTACGCAGAAACTGCTCCATCGAAGGTACGAGAAAGGAAGATTAAAAATGACACTCCGTAAATGTTATGGAGACCATCACAAATGGGTTGATCCATATGATGTGTTTTTGTCCAAACTAACTAAGGACATTTTTACCACGTCTTTGATTATGGTTTGCCATTACGTCGTCTGATCTTTTAAGTACCGAACGTGACCTATTCCATATTGTGACTGTTTTGCTGTGTGTGAATTCGCATTGCTATAAGACGTGTCACGGTATTTTGCTATCCAAAATTCATGTATCTAGGTTTTATGTTATATTTGTTATTGTCAAATGTCTTATCGTTTGCAGTTGTAATTCTTACTTTTATTCTGTTCTATTCGTGTGTGAGGGTAAAGATAATTTATCACCGAGTTCATTTATAAGTTTTTAGTTTGGGTCAACTAAACTTACACTATGTATTTGTTTTTCAGTATGATTTAGAAGAAGTTCCGACATAGTTAGATAATACAATTAATTATAAAATTAATAACACAATTTTGTATTAATTAGTATTGTAATTTTAATTATTATTATATACATGTAATATAAATATTAGAAACCTAATCTTGAATTCTAACCTAATTTTTGGAAAATTTTAGAAATTTACCTGTGACGCTACTTTTGTGCGTCGATCTATTCGGCTGACATACAATGCGTTGTTCGGCTGTTCTGTTTTTATGTGCGGATCTAGGTTGTTTTACGTTTTCGTTTTATTCTGTAGTTAGTCGCCACTTCGATGTTACATGGTCATTTTTATAAATTTACTTTTTTCAAAAATATGGATACTAAGGATTTTCGTATTCCAGGCAGATAACCTTAGCCGTATTTGGCACAACATTTTGGAATTTTGAGTCATCAATGCTCTTGATCTTTGTTTGGCTTTCTTTGCTGTTTTGACCTGAGCATCACTGCTGAGTCTTATGTAGACGAAACATGCGTCTGACCTATCCAATTATAAACTTGGTACCTTTAATAACTATTAGCTTGTCGTAATGTTCAATTGTATTATTTATTTGTGTGTTTCTCTGTCCTGTATGTTCTTCCATTTATTTATATTATAGTCCTGTCATGTACTGTTGTCATTTTAGTGTTATATTTAAAATTGTTATTAGAGTGGGAGGTTTGGCTGGCCACAAAACCAGGTTTAACCCACCATTCTTTCTTCAAATGTCCTGTACCAAGTCAGGAAAATGATATTTTTATCTTACAGTTCGTTTCTGTGTATGTTGCATTTAAGTGTTTCTGTTGTGTCGTTGTTCTCCTCTTATCTTTGAGGTGTTTCCCTCAGTTTTAGTTATTTTTTTATTTTTTAAATTAATTTATTTTTTCTAAATCGATAAATTTCGAACAGCGGTATACTACTGTTGCCTTTATTTATAAATAAGAGTTCATTAATACAAAATATAACAAAAAGAAATCATAAAGTTAGCAATGACCAGATATTTCAGAATAAAAGAATATATACTAGTTATAAATACAACTCAGATTTGTTTTTAATTTTTAATGAATATTAGTATATGATTTAGACATTTTAATAGTATCATCCCAGAAGTTGATATTGACCTACGAAATTCACAAAAAAACATTAGAAATTAGCTTACGTCATTTCATAAAGTTAAATACGTTTTTTGAGCCTATAGTTGTTCAGGTGAAACAAAATCGTTGACCAACTAAAACACAAGCTATCTTAATAGTTTAAGCTAATATTATGTAAAGAAATGTAAATATGACCTGAATTGTGACCACTAGGTGTCTCTTATCAAGTTGTTTTATGAATGGATGGTTATATGGAAATGATCCGAGTGATACTACTCTACATTACTCGTAAGTCTTTATATATTTTTGGTATTTAAATAAGTTTTGTTTATTAAGCATTAAAGATTTACAGTCGGTAAAATACATTCATAATTTTATGTGTGTCTGTATTTTTTTTAATGCAAAATATTAATTTAAATAATTAATATGAAATATAAATGACAGTAATATGCATTTTAATAACATTATGTATCAATGGAATACCAGATACATTTTTTTACGAATACTTTAGAAGTTTTATATAAGTTCGATATTGAACCCGTTACACAATAGATAGATGTGAACTAAAACTTATATTGTTTCAGTGTCAGTTCAAAATAGTTATAGAGCCTGGAGTCAGTTTCACAAAAAAAGAACTTACGACTAAGATTGATCCTAAATTATGAACAATTCAGAATACTACGTATCAATCTTTGTCCTAAGTATTTTTGTGAAACCGACTCCTGGTATCTATAATGTGTTATTCGCATGTGAGTTGCTACTTTCGATATACAAACGACTTGTTATGAGTGTCGTTTGAGTGTTAATAAACGAGTTAGAACAAATGGAAGAAATATCAAGGCATATAAAACATTTAAAATGATGAGATGTTTGATAACATTTGAAATATGCAATATGTATATATCAACACCAAAGATATGTAATGCGCTATCAAATAAGAGTGGTATGGATTTATGATATAACACAGAAAAAAAGATTTGAAACAAATATCAGAATTTGAACTAATTTATCATTCGATATCCACGTTTTGCGTATTTGATGTCGGCAAGTTTATAAAAGCTCCCGTCATTTGTTTTCTTTCATTGAATTACTGTATTCATTTTTGGTTAGAACAAAGGGGAAGATTTTAGTTAATACATTTTCATATTGAGAAAACATGAAGAATAAAATATAAAAAAATATATTTGTTGTACAAATGATTAAAAATAACTAATCTACTTTCACAATAGCAATGTTTGAGGAAATATAAAGACATAATAAGTGACGATTTTTTTTATAAAAATAAATTAGAAAATTATGTCAACAAAAAACAAGAAATATTTATAATTCTAGAAAACCACTATATATAAATATTCTTACTTTGAATAATATTTTGTTTCTTCAGTTGAATGTGTTAAAGCATCTGACCTCTGTTCTCAAGTCATCACTTTGGACTGTCATACGCAGTATGCTGCAAATGAAGCTGAGGAAGTTTGTGGAACAAATGGAATCTCATATCACAATTTGTAAGTTTTATCCACAGTTTAAGGAAAAAAACTAATAAATATAAGAGTTTGTAAGACTTTTACAGATTGCTAAAAAATATACATGTAAAAGATTTATAAAAGGAAAAATGGGGGTCAGTGATCAAAATATTTAAGGCATTCAAATGGATAAAACCAGAAGATTCCGAAAATCTGACAAAAATCCCAAGACATGACAAGAGAACATCCTTTATTTTGATGCAATTTTTATGTAACATTTTTTTTCATTGGTTAAAAGTAACCGTCAAATCCACAGTTGACCAGTCGTAACTAAGGATGTATCCGGCATTTTGAATACATGGATCACCAAATGTTCGATTACTACAATATTATCGAAAATAAAACAACACCTACATAAAAACGCCGTCTTAACGTGATTTTATCCAATATTTAATCGTAGAATTAAAGCAATTACCTTCAGTTCGTAAGTTTTCATTTGCAAGACGTCATGTTTAGTCATGACGCTTTTGTGCAAAAATCCTTCATGAATTTTCGCGTCGCCAGTAAAACTTCATTTGCGATCGTCAAATCACCAATTGACGGTGGCAACTCTTTCAACTACAATACTGTTATTCCTTAAATAGAATAATGTGTAAGGCTGCAACAGAAAACCAGAACAGAAATGTAGTTTAGCTTCGCATGAAGCTTTGCTTTTTATGGTTCTCACAATCGATTTTTATTTATTGCATGTTCACTGTAGATATTATAAATTTGGAGTTTTAATTTCAAAAACATATATATCGAGTCAACGGAATCCTTATGCTCAATTTTTTTTATTCAATTTGAGATTCTTTACCTCGACATGTTAGAAAATTTAATAAATGTTCAACTAATTAATTACGACATCAAGTTGTAGCATGATCAAAGATATGAAAACACCTTTCGAGCTGTTAGTTATACCAGTATAAAGACGACTACAATATCAAAAATCAATACCTTTTGCTGAGTAGAAGCCGTAAAGTCATAATTTTGTATCAATTTCTATTGATATGTCTGCCTTTTTTGAAGAGTTATCTCCCATTTCATTGCATATCTCCATAGGAATTTTAAAATCGTGATTTTTAGTCTTCCTCAAGTTATATTTTGTTGGACTTTCTTCTGTGTATATTTGGGGTATAATGCTAAAGATTAAAACTTAAAAATCTTTTGTTACAATTAGGTTTTGGTCAAATTTATTCTAGATTGACTGGATTACTTCTATACACTTTAACTACTAATACATGTGTCATGCGTATTTGTATATTCCGAAGGCATACTGAATGTTTTACGGAGGGGACCAACCTAGCTGTTTGACTACCTATCAATTTCGATTAACCGGTTAATGATTCCGATGATTTTATTATCCTACAGAATTGAAATTCCATTTTCTGCTTGAATAAGACTTGTGTTTCTAGTTCTTTTTTGGTAGAGTACGGCCCTCTTAAAAACTTTGTCATTATTGTAGTCTTTCTGTAAGTGATATTTTAAATAATGTTTTTTGTTTTCAGCTGTTATTACGCACAGGCAAAATGTAATTATACTGGATTAGATATTCAAAACGTAGGGCCTTGTTTAGACGACACAAAAACTACTGCAGTAGAATTATCTGGGTCCCCTACCATCAATACATCAAATCATCAAACGACAACCAAGAACACCGTGACAACAACTAAAGCCCCGTCTGCGGATCAAGATCCCATTCAACAGCTATTTTGTACCGGAGTTTCAGCGGGAACTATAGCATGTCCTGACGAACTGGATCCGTATTGTGGTACAGATGGAATATTTTATTTAAATAAGTATGCTCCAAGTAGACTATTTTTGTGTTATTATCTATACTCAGGGCATGCTCTATTTTACTTTTTGAAAATGGTGGAAAGTGCTTAATGTTTCATCAAAAGATTTTCTGAAATGCCTTATCGTTGATAAGGATACACTTTATTTTTACTGAAGTTTATCGGATTCTAAAATTCTCATTCCTAAACACTTCAATGTGTATTGTAAATAAAGGCAACAGTAGTATACCGCTGTTCGAAACTCATAAATCGAAGGAAAAAAAACGGGTTACAAACTAGACTGAGGGAAACGCATTAAATATAAAAGGAGAACAACGACACAACATTAAAATATAACACACACAGAAACGAACTAAGCATTAGACAAAATCCGATGAGAATAACAAATATAACATCAAAACTAAATACATGAATTTGAGATAGAAAAGTACCGTGACACGTCTTATAGCAATGCGAATTCACACTCAATAATTCTACAAGAGGAAACAAACGACACAACAGAAACACAGCGTTAACATGTAACACACACAGTAACGAACTATAATTATACAATGGACATATTCCTGACGTGGTACAGGACATTAAAAAACAAATGGTGGGTTGAACCTGGTTTTGTGGCATGCCAAACCTCCCGCTTTAATGGCAATATTTAATATAACATTAAAATGACAACATAACATTACAATACTACAATACAAATAAATAGGAGAACATATTGGACAAAGAAACACATGAATAATAGCTAACAAAAGGCACCTAGTTTAAAATTTAATACGCCAGATGTGCGTTTCATCCACAGAAGACTAACTAGTGACGCCCAGATACAAAAAAGTTTGAAAGCCAAAACAAGTACAAAGTTGAACAGCACTGAGGACCAAAAGTTAAAAAAAAGTTGTGCCCAATACAGCTAGGGGTTTCTGCTTGGGATAAGAACATCCTTATTATTTAGAAACAGATTAACATTTTCTGAAACCTACTAAAACGTAACGTCTAGACGCCGTCTTATTAACCGTCGACATGACCTCTACACTAAGTAAAACAAAACAGTAATTGATACTTGATGAATATAAGAATTTATTAACCAAACAAATATCCAATAAGGATATATTTTCAAACGACTCTACAGAGAGCGCACAACATTATCATTTTAGTTGACAAAAAATACTTTAACTTTTCGTAATAGAAAGTATACTGCATATTCTGAATTAAAAACATACATCATTAAACAATGCAAAAATGATAACTGTTTATTAATGATGCTTCAACTTTAAACTATTATATTTTCAGCTGTTGTTTTGCGAAAGCCAAGTGTCTTGAAGACTCTTTATCAAAACAACCATTAGATCAGTGTAAAGGAAAGATTTCTAGTAGAGGGAAATAATCTCAAAAAAAGAAAGTACAAAAACAAGTTGTATCGTGAACATAATTGCATAATATTTGTATTTGTTTTGTTCTAAGTTGTTTTATTTTGTTTGAAATAATTAAAGATTTCTCAAAATCGTAGAAAGTTTTTTTTAAATTTGATATCGATGGTTAAGATCTATATTTTTTTAAATGACTGAACAGTGAAGGAAACCTACACTGACACATGAAATGTACAATAACGAACACACAATCCAGAAACTTGTGTACTAGAAAATCCTGCGTTTACGAGACATATCAACCACACTTTTTCGGTAGCCATTAGCAATAAAAAAAAAAAAAAAAAAAAAAAAAACTCACACACACACACACACTACGGAAACTGTACATAACAGCCATTGGACTAATTTTCAAAAACATTGGTCTTTTTTGTATTCTGATAAAATTACCTACATGAACTTTTTCAACTTCATACTTCGTCCGTGTCTTTCTATTTGAGCGTCACTGATGAGTCTTTTGTAAACACAACGGGCGACTGACAGACACAATTTAATCGTGGCATCTATGATAAGTTTATTTGATAGCATAAATTTAAACTTTCAGAGAAACCGTTGTTGTTTTCAACAAAAGAATATCTCAAGGAAATTTTAAATCCAAATTTTCAAGAAAATTTCGAATGTCCACTATTTTAACTATTTTTTTGTTAGATTTGTTTCATTGATAGTGATATTTGTTTGTCTTTTCATAAAAAGAAGTTATTTTTTCATATGATGAAGGATATCACATATACAGTTATGTCTTCTTAATGTCTTGACATTTATCTTGAAATTGATTATGAAGATCACGGTACGGGATTACCTTAATGTTGCTCTATTGAACTTTTTATTTCTATGTGAGTGAAACTCCTAACGCCATCATGAGTTGGTTGACCGTTATGGAATAACCGTTTCACAGATGATATCGGATATGTTTCTATGTCGTAACTACAATCCCCTTCCCTTTTCCCTTTTCATGAATGTGACATACCGAATTAGACTATTTACCGGGTCTGTTATAACATGAGCAACACGACGGTGCCACATGTGGAGCAGAATCTGCTTACCCTTCCGGAGCACCTGGTATCACCCCAGATTTTGGTGGGGTTCGTGTTTCTCAGTCTTTTGTTTTCTATATTGTTTCTTGTGTACTATTATTTGTCTTTCTCATTTTAAGCAAAGGTATTTTCGATTTATCAGTTTGGCTGTTTCTTTGGTATCTTTTGCCCTCTATTATAGGAAATGTATATGGATAATGTATGATACAATTGCTATCATATCTGATGGTTTTCATTTCCTATTAGGACGTCCTAAATATTGACAACAGTCGTTTTCCGAAGTTTAAATCGATTATGAAGACAAAACATGATAACCCACAACCAAAGTACTTAAGTACTGAACATCGGAGGACTGCAAGTTCTTGTGGATGGTCACAAGCACTTGTCTCAGGTAAAAACCCATCTCTGTACCTAAAAGTGATGTGAATGTACAGATATAAAAAACATACAAGGAATTCAATCTCACCGCTATTATATAATAGTGATACAAATCAGTATACTCCGGTTTGAGTAATTGTATATGAGAGTTACTTGTATACATTTAATTTTTATCTATTTGTATATCATTATATTCTACCATATTAATATTAGTGCAGTGTAAGTGCATAGTGGACAACCTCCTGTGATAATTGTATTCTTCTAATAGATTGGATTTGAGTAAGCACTAATATTTTCCCGCAAAGCATTCAATCTCCCATGCAGAGTTATTAGTCCTTGAGGGAGAGTAAGGACCGATAACTCTGCATGAGAGATTGCAAAAGTTCTTGTGATATTCTTCAACATGCGTTAACATGCATACAATCTAACTTTCTTTCATCTTGTAACAGTATTAAAACATTTGACTTTTCTACTCTTTACACAAGTATTCCACATTCCAAACTAAAAGACAAATTGAAAAAGTTGGTATTACTTTGCTTCATAAAAAAGAATGGCCAACGTAGATACAAGTATCTTGTCTTAGGGAAGGATAAATCATACTTTGTAAAGAATCACTCTGATTCAAACAAAAAATTCTCTGAAACCGATATTATCAAGATGCTTGATTTCTTGATTGACAACATATTTGTAACGTTCGGAGGACGTATTTTTCAACAGAATGTCGGCATCCCAATGGGAACAAACTGTGCCCCTCTACTTACCAACTTGTTTCTTTATTATTATGAGGCTGACTTCATGCAGGAACTTCTTAGGAAGAAAGATAAGAAGTTAGCAATATCCTTTAACTCTACTTTCCGCTATATAGATGACGTTCTTTCACTAAACAATTCAAAATTTGGTGACTATGTGGAACGCATCTATTCCATCGAATTGGAGATAAAGGATACTACAGATACAGTTAAGTCGGCTTCATATCTTAACTTACATCTAGAAATTGACAATGAGGGTCGGTTGAAAACAAAACTTTACGACAAAAGAGATGATTTCAGCTTTCCAATTGTGAACTTTCCATTTCTAAGTAGCAACATTCCAGCAGCACCAGCATACGGGGTATATATCTCCCAATTGATACGATATTCCCGTGCTTGCATTTCCTATCATGATTTTCTTGATAGAGGGTTACTGCTCACAAGGAAGCTATTAAACCAAGAGTTCCAAATGGTGAAGTTGAAATCATCCCTTCATAAATTTTACGGACGCCATCACGAGTTGGTTGACCGTTATGGAATAACCGTTTCACAAATGATATCGGATATGTTCCTTACGTCGTAACTTCAATCCCCTTCCCTTTCATGTGACCTACCGAATTAGACTATTTACCGGATTTGTAATCACATAAGCAATACGACGGGTGCCACATGTGGAGCAGGATCTGCTTACCCTTCCGGAGCACCTGAGATCACCCCTAGTTTTTGGTGGGGTTCGTGTTGTTTATTCTATAGTTTTCTATGTTGTGTCATATGTACTGTTGTTTTTCTGTTTGTCTTTTTCATTTTTAGCCATGGCGTTGTCAGTTTGTTTTAGATTTATGAGTTTGACTGTCCCTTTGGTATCTTTCGTCCCTCTTTTAACACAATTTTTATGTGTGTGTGCATAGATATTAATAATTTTTTTTACATATATATACTCAAAACATTTTTATATAATCAATTGTTGTTCTAAATAAAATGTTTTATGATTATTCATTGAAAAAATGAATTTATAACAAGCGATAAGAATTGTTACTTTGCACTCGATGATGTCCGTGTATTAATAGATTATAGACCGGTTTCCAGTCAAACACGTTACGTATTGGAAATATCTCTCGCAACAATACATCGGAATGCTCTCACGGTAATCACGATGTAAAAACTGAGCCTGGAAATCGCACGAACTAGAAAAAAGCAAGACTTGGATAAAAATGCCTGGTATCATTGATGAGTTGTTACATCAATCCAGTTGTTTACTAGTTTACAAAAGTTATTAACAAATATTTGTAATCCCTCAAAACAAAAGATTTTTTATAGACAAATATGAGGAATGAAGAGCCATTATACAAGAACTGACGAGGTATCTGCCTTTCGAAAAAATCTTGTTATGAAGCTACACTGGTTTTGTCAGGAGTAAACCTGCTTAAAGTAGTTTAATTATGTGGAAAAAATGTTCAGTAGAAGCTCACAAAAATCAACAAAAGGCACTTTATTTCTATTTTTCAGAACTATATAATACAGTATCAATTAAAGTTTGTGTTTTCAAAAGCATGTTAAAAAGATCTGACAGTCTTTAATCTAGTTGTTGAACCATCAAAAAATTCTTATGATTAAGATTTTCAGTTGTCGTTTAAAGTATTGTAAAAGAAAAAACGGTAATCTTTAGAAATTGTTTTATAGATCATAGATCAAAACGGCCAATTAACAATTTTCGTATCCATTATTTATGAACCCTGTTTATATTGTAAAAAAATATGCTACTTTGAATGCATTTTTTTGTTAGCTTAGAATGAAAACCACATTTGAAAGATTAGGGACAAAAAGGCCCAAAAAAACGACTTGTGCAGATCGGCCATAATCATATTGAGAAAAGGATACCGAACTTTTTTTTCTAAGAAACTTTACCTGTTATTTTTTTTATGTCAGAACATAACGTTACCTGCCGACAAATGTATCGTAGAGCATACAAATAATGAGTTGAAAACAAGTGCGTACTGTCACAAACTCCAAGCACCAATGTTCTGGAAAGAAATACAAGTTATACTTTGACCAAAGACAGTTAAAAAAAGTAAATCACAAAAAATACTGAACTTCGAGGAAAATACAAAACGGATAGTCCCTAATAAAATGGCAAAATGGCAAAATCAAATGATAAAACACATCGAACGAATGGACAACACCTGTCATATTCCTGACTTGATACAGGTATTTTCAAATGTAAAAAATGGTACATTAACCCAGTTTTATAGCGCTAAACCTCTCACTTGTATGACAATCGCATCAAATAGAACTTATACCGGATGATGACTTAATTGTACGGAGAAATGGAAGTTTAGCACCATATAGGCCTAACTCTTTTAGGCTAAGCGTCTTCTTAAGCATCCTGGAACAAATCAGGATACAATCGTTGTTATTTATATATCCTCTCTGACAATATAGCTATTCTTTTACGATATTACTAGGAAATATGGAATTTTACTACTGAAATAACCTTTAGCTAATATTGGTTAATATGATTCATCTACTTGACTTTTCGTTTGATTTCCATTCGATGAAACGTTACTTCAAACCATCAATTAGTATATATGAACTTTTATTAGGTATGTAGACCACGGGTTAAACTCTTAATTCCATTATTACGTAAGCATGTTTGCTTTTTGAGGTGTTTTAAAGTCAGATTCAAGGGTTGGTAAACATGACTTAAAAATTTGTTTAATCCTCTCATCACGTTTAAATGATTCAGACCAAACGTTCAGATGATTTGGATTGTTTGAGAGTACCAGGATGTTATGGTTTCTTATGATTACATATTACATAACAGGTATGTAGATTATGCAGATAGTATATGAAATACGAGCAATTGTAAGGTCAATTTTAAAAGGTTTTTATCGTGTTAATATGCCATAGTAAGTATTTAGTTTTCAGCTTATGACTGTATGGATAGCGATTTCGTAAAGTGGTAAAAGTATTACGATTATGGAAATGACATTATAATCACTCAAGCTTTTGTTTTATTAGATGTTTTCAGAGATTTCGATACGATAACATTTCAAATTCCAAGTTTATTAGAAAGAAAACAAGCAAACGCAAATGAGGAAATAAACAATAACAATTGAAAGAGGTAAGATTTTACCAAGGCAAACACATGACACCAAAGATGAGCAAAAATTTGTTAAAACAAAACGCAATGCTGACCAAATTGAGCAGCATGAACCGTTTTAAATGGCTTGGATGACCTAAGGTTCTTCGAAAGTGTTGAAATATCTTCGTGTTTGAGAAACCTTAAGTTTTAACGTAAAACATTCTAAGTTAAGGATTTTGATTTAAATTATGATATTTTCAGCATGATATAATAATTTACAGAAATGGGGTATATTTAAACGGGTGTCACATGTGGAGCAGGATCTGCTTATCCTTCTGGAACACTCCTAGTTTTTGGGGGTTCGTGTTGCTCAGTCTTAAGTTTTCTATGTTGCTTCCTGTGTACTATTATTTGTCTGTTTGTCTTTTTTTTTTCATTTTTAGCCATGGCGTTGTCAGTTTAATTTCGATTTATGAGTTTGACTGTTCCACTGGTATTTTTCGCCCCTCTTTTAAAAAGAATCTTGTTTAGATTTATCAATTGTAATTGAAATGTTTTAAACCGTGTCTTCGGGATAATTCAAGATGACCTATTATAACAAACGACGTACAATACACATTCTCTGTAGCGTACCATTCCAGACTACGTGAACTAACAAGTAAACGTTGATCTGTGGTATGCGACCCAATAGCACGAAAATAAACTGTAGACGTTTCGCTAGGGAACGTTAAAATAATTGCATTGTGACCGGAATGGTCCTTCATACATCGATTCACTACTTCATAGTTTGAAACAAGACTGAAACATTCCATTTGTCTGTTTTGGTTTTGCATTTGAAAAGAGGATTAATTTTACCAACATTAAGATACTTTTGAACAAATATAGTCCAACTGGAAAACTCTCAATGTACAAAATGATCTATTACTTTTTACTAGTACAATAAATTGGAAAATTCTGAAAAGAACTAAAATTTAAACATTAATAGAATTAAGAAGATATGGTATCAGTGCCAATGGGTACGAAGTTTCGTGGATTCCGCAAAACTTGCATTTTCGGGGATATTTTATTTCGACGTTTTGACGAACAATTTAAAATTCGTTATACATGTATTCGTGGTTCCCGGGTAACTACGAAATGTATTAAATATATGAAAATAGTGGAATTAACTTTTTTTTGGAGTGTAAAAACTCTTTGGATTTTTTAGATAAATTACGTGCTTTCGATGGTCCTCTTGATTCTGTTGAAAGTTTACTCTTTACACTACACTTCCACACAATCTGATCAAACAAAATTTTTCCTATTTTAATTAAATGATCGTTTGGTAAATCTGAATGCAAATATATTTGCTGCAACTCATTTCAAGCCTTCTTCTCTAATGATAGCGGTAAATATGATGGCCAGATATACTTACTGGAGGTTTGATGAGTTAATGTTCTTCTTCATAATATTTATGTACGTTTCGGCAAAACAGTTTATCGACAGGTTGGAGGTATTCCAATGGGCACTAATTGCGCCCATTTGATAGCAGACTTGTTTGTGTACTGTTTTGATTCACAGTTTATGACCAAACTCAGCAAAGACCCGTCTAAATTGCATTTAATTGATAATTCATCAACACATTACGTTATCTTGATGATAATTTTCGTCAAATAATCAAGAATTTTCTCAATATACTGCCTAAATTTAACAAAAGGAACTTACTTTGAATAAATCAAATTTAAACGGTAAAAACTGTCCTATCCTAGATTTTTTTTAGATATTTCGGTTTTACACGGGAAACTCAGCACTAAAATTAACGATAAAAGGGACGATTGTTCGTTCCCTACGGTAAGTTTCCCTTCTTAGATGGTGATGTTCCTTTAGCACCATCTTACGTTGTTTATGTTTCACAACTCGTTCGCTATGCCCGTGACTGTTGTGACGTTATTGATTTTAACGAACGTAATCTATACATTACTGGCAAATTATTAAATTAAATACAGGGATTTCGTTACCACAAATTGCTTAAAACCTTTACTAAATTCTTCCATAGATATAAAGATTTGGTTTGAAGTTTGGTTGTACCTGTAGAAAACTTCAAAAGGGATAGCACATCCTCATTTTTGTCGAGCCTTCGACTTTAGTCGAAAAAGCGAGACTAAGCGATCCTACATTCCGTCGTCGTCGGCGTCGTCGTCGTCGTCGGCGGCGTCCACAAATATTCACTCTGTGGTTAAAGTTTTTGAAATTTTAATAACTTTCTTAAACTATACTGAATTTCTACCAAACTTGGACAGAAGCTTGTTTATGATCATAAGAAAGTATCAAGAAGTAAATTTTGTGAAAATAAATTTCCACTTTTCCGTATTTTACTTATAAATGGACTTAGTTTTTCTGCGAGGAAACATTACATTCACTCTGTGGTTAAAGTTTTTAAAATTTTAATAACTTTCATAAACTATCCTTGATTTGTACCAAACTTGGACAGAAGCTTGTTCATGATTATAAGATAGTATCAAGAAGAAAATTTTGTAAAAATAAATTTCCACTTTTCCGTATTTTACTTATAAATGGACTTAGTTTTTTTTGCCAGAAACAAAACATTCACTCTGTGGTTTAAGTTTATAAAATTTTTATAATGTTCTTAAACTATCCTGGATTTCTACCAAACTTAGACAAAAGCTTATTTCTGATTATAAGATATTATTCAGAAGTAAATTTTGTAAAAAAAAAATTCACTTTTTCCGTATTTTACTTATAAATGGACTTAGTTTTTCTTCCAGTTAACATTACATACAGTCTGCAGTTAAAGTTTATAAAACATTTATTAGATTCATAAACTATCCTGGATTTTTTTTACCAAACTTGGAAGCTTCTTTCAATCAAAAGACAGTATCGTGAGGGAAATTTTTATTGATGTTTTTCCTCATTTTTGTTGAGTCTGCGATTAACAGAAAAAGTAGGCGAGACACCGGGTTCCGTGGAACCCTTACGAATTTTTTCGGAAATTTTGTTTACCATGCCCGGAAATGTGGAAACGATCCTGGTAAACTTATCGATCCTTTAAATAAACTTATTATAAAAAGTTACCAATTCAACACTGTAATTAGGTCATTGAATATTGTTTTTATAGGTATCAATATTGATTTTGTTATCAGTAAATTAAAATAAAACTAAATATTATTGTTATATACATATACACATTCATGGATCTATAATCTGTCGATATCTGTATCCTGGCATTGCACAAGGTCATGTTTTTCTCTGACGATTTATGACGTCTTAACCCAAATCCATTGGATGTTTGATGTGTATAGATTGACAATGTAGTCTTAGTTGAATGATTTTTCTATTAGTTGTTAGTGGCTTTGAACTAGCTGGCAATAACTGTGAGTACTCTCAGATCTGAACTTAGCGTCTTTTTGTTGCTGGGATGTACTTGTAGTATTTGTATTTGTATCCATTTGATGAGTTAAGCTATTTTCAACTGATTTTTATAGTTTTTCTTATGTTGTACTGTTACACCACTGTCCCAGGTTAGAGAGGGTTGGGATCCCTCAAAAATGTTTAACCCCGCCACATTCTGTATGTATGTGTCTGTCCCATTTCAGTAACCTGTATTTCAGTGGTTGTTGTTTGTTTATATGTTACTTATTTGTTTTTCGTTATTTTTTGTACGTAAATTATGTTGTTAGTTTTCTAATCCCGCCACATTCTGTATGTATGTGTCTGTCCAATTTCAGGAGCCTGTATTTCAGTGGTTGTCGTTTGTTTATATGTTACTTATTGGTTTTCGTTATTTTTTTGTACTTAAATTAGGCCGTTAGTTTTCACGTAGCTGACTATGCGGTATGGGCTTTGCTAATTGTTAAAAGCCATACGGTGACCTATAGTTGTTAATGTCTGTGTCATTTGGTCTCATTGGCAATCATACCACATCTTCCTTTTTATATCCAACGAATAATAATAAATCCACAGTATAAATAACCGAACTTGCTTCTGTAAGAATATACGAAGGTGACACGTTACCTGCCAGCTTGAGTCTAGTCACATTACGTGTATGTCTACGAGGAAAGTTATCCTTTCATTTCTCATTTTAGTAAACGTGTTCATGTTTTATTTTTTTAGATTTCACTTCTTCTCAATCAGATCTTTGTTCCAAAGTGCTTACGATAGATTGTGATGGTCAGTACGTGTCATCTAAAGACGAGTCTGTATGTGCCTCAGACCTTGTCACTTATAAAACTTGGTGAGTTGAAAAAAAATGTTCAACATCGAACATAATCATTGAAAGTAGTGCTAACCTGCAGTCGCTAGGGGACTGTGCGAGGAAATGATGCACCTGCTTAGATTCTTAACATTAATCTTAATCTAATCTTTGGAGGGAAAACCTAAAATATGACACAGAAGAAAGAGTCGTTTGGGGCAGGCACCATGTACACGGTGAACACATACACGGTTCGAAATATCATTTAATAACCATTGTAAGTCTGTTCATAGATGGAAGTATTTTTTATTTTGATTCCGTTTTTTGTTTGTTGGTGAATTTAATCTTTTACAATTTTCTAAGTTACGAACGAATGTAGCCAATAAGAATTCTCCATAAAAAGACCGAAACATTAATAAAAAGAGTTTGTTCATTGATATCGGCCATTTTGATTAATATGTTATTTATTCAATATGTTTTTATTATTTTATAGTTGTCATTTTGCACAAGCCAAATGCCTAGATGGACAAATAATGATTATATCTGAGGGACCTTGCTCTAATGCAACATATCTTTTAAATGCAACAGCTGCTTTTGCTCAAACGTGTGGTACTTTTCTACCACCTGCCGAGATAACTACAACTAGCACAGCAACGGCCAATATTAAAACAACATCAACTTCAGATAATGATCCCTTTGATCATATATTTTGTTCTGGTATAAACAGTGGTGCCATAACGTGTCCAGACACATTAGATCCTTACTGTGGGACTAATGGTAAATTCTATCTCAATAAGTAAGTACATGTATAAAATCAAGACGGATGGGTTTACTGACTTTTGTTACCCTACAGTACCTTCTGGAACACGATAGTGTTACACTTTTTGTTAGATATTGGTTTTTTTCTCCAATTAATCTTTTTAACGGCAGTGACAAAAATAAAGAACAAATACAACAGTTTTTCACCGCCAAAATTATGTTTGTTCTGAATTACCTTTGTATGACCACTCATGTAATTAACTAAATGCATTCATCGATACAGTTAAGAAGCTTACCCAGTAACTATACATGGATTCATTTAGCATGACAAAATATGTCCAGTATATAGAAATGTGTTTGTTAACTAAAATATTTCCTACAGCAGTGTAACTTCTTAATATGAAGGGGGGATCGACATATGTTTTATTCCACTAAAACAGTAGTCACAGTTGCATCTTTGTTTTACCTGTAGGTCTTTTATATCGATATTAATTTTTTGTTCATTAATTGTTTCAAAATTATTTTGACACTTCAAAAAACATAAGGTTGAGTATTCAAATCTTTAAAATCAAAACAGTAATTATATACATCAAACAAACTGAATTGATCGCTGAGTCAATATTTGCATTACACTTTAAAAATAGGAATTTAAGACTTATATCGAAAATCTTACTATACGCTCCATCAGTTCACATTATTTTCAACTACAAAATAATAAGATTATTATATTTCTGTGTTTTAGGTGTGATTTCCAAACCGCCAGGTGTACCAATCCGAGTTTATCGATACAACCAATCAGATTGTGCAAAGGACCAACGCCTACTCCAGTAGGGTAGCAAATTATTGTCACAGATTATGCTAAATACAGCTCTGTTTAAAATCGGATACGTTATATTATCCTACAAGTCGTTTATGAAGTGAAGCAAGCTGTTGGTTAGAACAGACATCTGCGCTTGCATAATGGCGTCAATCAGAAAAAAAAATAATAAAAAAATAAAAAGTTTTTTGGTATAACAAACCATACTGAGTAAAAAAGTTTAGCAAAATATTTCAAAATACTATTCTCCTAAACATGACAAACAACAAATTAAAAATGGAAATGGGGAATGTGTCAAAGAGACAACACCACGACCAGACAGCAGAAAACCGCCGAAGGCCACCAATGGGTCTTCAACACAGCGACAAGATCCTGCACCCGTTGGCAGGCTTCAGCTTCCCCCTAAACAAAATGTGTATTAGTTCAATGAAAAATACGTCACACCATATTCCAAAACATAAAAATGAACTAAAATAAATTAAAAAAAAAAACAACATACAAGACTAACAAAGGTCAAATGCTCTAAACTTAGAACAGGCGCAAAATGTCTTTAACTTAAGTTATAGTGTATTCTCAGCGAGTTTTATCCCACATCTCCTGTAAATCTAACAAAAGCGATATTTGAAAGATATTTGATTATTCACCCTACGTTGTTAGGTTCAATATTATCTAGTAATTCTAATAGAACAGCCAACCTCGTCTGAATGGCTCGTCTTTTCTTTTCTTTTCGTGTTTCGACTTTTAATACATCAACTAACAGACATAGAAAATAATCGAAGACTGTACAATACTTCTTGATCTAGGTCACGTTAAAGTATATATTTTTTACCATAACCACAAAGTTCTATATTAAAAGTATAATAACGAAAAAAAATAGAATTCCTCTGACAAGTTTTCTTACTTGGGACAGACAAATGCAAATGTTGCAGAAGTCAACAAGTTCCTTTATATCTTAGATATTCGAATAACAAACGATAAATCAAAAACACGCACAATTGACTGGATTTTGTTTTTGGTGTTTTAACGCCACTTTTAATTAAAGCATCGCATTTAGGCTATTTCGTGGCGATCAGTTTTATTTGATGGAGGAAACCTGAGTGTCTGGAGAAAACCATCGACCTTCGATAGCAAAACTGACAATCCTAGTCAATAAAGATAGGTGTTGTGTGCACCCGCACGAGGGAGGTTCTGATCGCGGATCCCGCTTAATGTTTTGTTAGATTCCCGTTTCCCGCTTACACTATGTACGTAAGCAAGTTTCATTTTTTTTTGTAATTTCCCGTTCCCCGCTAGACTTCATTTCCCGTTTTCACGGCACAATAATTTGACTTTCACGTGTCACACTTACAACAAATTAGCAATCCCGCGTCACGCTTAGACCCCAATGAGACCAACTTCGAGCTCACAACCTCAGTGTTGACTGGCTAGTGATTACAGTAGTAACTACTTAGACCACTCGGCCAACTAGGCCCCGACGCACAATAAAAATAGCTAAGAAAACCCTATTCAACCCTATAATAATGATATTTTAGTCAACACCAATTACAGGAAGAATTAAGAAGTGTTATAAGGTATGAAAGAATATCAGCAATTACTGATAGCAAACCTATTGAAGAAAATATTGACGGCCTGTACTGTAATATGATTTTAATATGTGTGGTTTTACATCGAAGCATCGTGGGAAATATTTTAAAACCACATTAGCCGAATGATATCCGCGTTTTTGTCCACCACCACAACCTTGAATCAGTAGAGTGTGCTGTAGTACTTTGTCCTACTAGTTGCGAATTACTTCTAGATTTTTTTTGCTTGTGTATCGTTCCTATACGCGTAAACATATTGCATTTGTACTGACTATGGACATGATTCAAATTGGGTTATCTCCCATTTCCAGGAAAAAAAATCTCAATTCAGAAATACAAGTATGCCTAATTGGTCATTTACGTAAGTGAAGTTTGTAATTAATGCCGAAAGTCCGAAAGACTGTAACAACTAAGTATCTGCTGTGTGTTTACTAGAAAAGTCCGGACGACAGTGAATCTTTAACTAAGTATTTATTGTGTGTCTAATAGTAAAGTCCGTTACGGCATGGGTAACAATGTAGGGTTTATAATTTGTCTCATTACAAGCATAATACGAGCAAAAGAAGACATCTTTTTCCTTGGAAGCTGGACAAAAGTTGCAAAGGACAGACGAACGCATGATCGCTACATCACTTTATACCACATGCTCCTCAAAGCGAGGGTACGATTAATGACTACATTTAGAGTGCTGTTTCTGATTTCGTTGCCTTCTTGAGAGCGGAAGTATAAAACCAATTGCTGTAGCTACATTAGCTAGCTCCTTGTAGTACACTTTTAACTTTATGTGTCGTTATTTTTATTTCTTTGTTCATGTAAGAAGTCGTCCTGTTGTAGCTACACTGCGCATGGTTTTATCGCATGTTTTTGTTTTACGACGTTTGATCTACATGTAGAACGGCATGTAAATTTGTTTAACCCAACCACATGAAGTGCGTGTACTAAGTCATGTTTTCTGGACAATGTATTATAAATAGGAAGATGTGGTATTATTGCAAACGACACAACACTCTGCCTGATACCGAATACCTTAATAAAGTATACGGCCTTCGACAATGAGCAAAACCCATAGTAAGGTATAATGTCTAACAACTAAAATGAGGAAACTAATGATCTTATTTATATACAAAACAATTATAAATGAAAAAAAAATCAGCTCAAGATGAATTTCAATTGATCGATAAGTAACCCCCAAACCGCTGATGTACACTCTTTTAATTATAGTAAAACAGTTTTCGAACGGTAGAAGATTGTTTGCAAACCAAAATAAACATATACTAAAGGGAATAAGGCAAATTTAACTCATTCCATTTTAAACCTAGCGGTATATTTTTAAATGCCTTGACTTCATGTCAATACAGTAGTTATTAACAAAAATTAATTGTTAACCAGTTTTTATAATTAGCCTAGGTCAAAATGTAAACACATCTATTTTTAAAGTGTGGCTACATCGATATAACATTAAACAACATACAAGCATAATACATTGCTGTCTCTACAGAGATTCAAGGGACTTATATGTGAAAGAATAATGAAGTTTCAACATGTATGTATACTTTAACAGGAAAATGGCTGCATGTTGTCATGGTTGCGGTTGTTATTATCTTTGTCGTATTAATTATGTTAAGTAGTCCCCCTTTTCGTAATTTTGGTTTACCGTTTTTCGTTGTATTTTACCCCTGTCTTTACATTATCGTATACATTGGGCAATGTTTCGTGCACACTTGCTCTTTTTATATATCTTTTTTTTTTCAAGACGTGTTATTGTCAGGTTAATTGAATATGTGTTGCCAATGCATTTGTTACTGTAGCTAAGTACTAATTAAACGATACACTTTCTATTTCTCTTTATTTGAAGATCATTACTTAACTGAGTTAATTCACCAAATAATTAAATTTCCCTCGCATGAATATTTATGTGTGTGTTTATTTCTATTATAGAAACAATGCCATTATATTATGTTACTACAATTCTTGTTCAATTAATAATCTAACCAGTTCTTTGGACATTGAAAATCTTGGAATTCCCCTATTGAATTTGGTTGTCGTTAAGTTGACAGTTTTCTTTTTTTTCTTTATATCACAAATAAACAATTTAACCTTCGCTAAGATACACATATACCTATTGCAGAACTGGAATTATAATTAACAAAGTATCTATTAAGCGTGTACACTTATTAGTAGAACTGTTGTGATTGAGGTTTAAATTAATTTTTCTATAAATGCTTACACAAAATATCCATTTAAACCTAGTATAAATAAATTTATGTTCATTGTCACTAGTGGTAAGCGGATGGTCGTAACTAAAAAGTTACGACCATCTGAATATGGGAGACAACTCTAGGGATAAGTTTTTCTTTTCCGATTTTCGTACAGTAAAGGTTCATTTGAGTCAAACCGCTTGTCTCATATACATATATCGTGAGTGCATTCTTGTTGAAACCAAATTTGACACATAAAATCATACCAATTTTCGTAAAATAGTCATTAAAAAATTCGATTATGATGGTCGTAACTTTAACTTGTGATGGTCGTAATGTCAACTATAGTATTTTGGATGATGGTTGTAACCGACACAAGATGGTCGTAACTTTGAAAGATGACCATAACTCAAGTATTTAGACGAACTCTTATCAAGCTATTTTAAAAGTACTGTGCACATGCATAACCATGTTTATAAACTCAGTTGTTATATAAAGTTTACTACAAAAAATATTATTTCATTTGTTACTCTGATAATAGTATGCAGAAATTAAATTAAAGAATTATCAATCATACATTTTTGATATGTTCCAAACGACCATCATTTAGGAGAGACAGTGAAAACTAATCAACTCGCATTAAGCCAAATAGTATGTTAGGGTTGAGTATTAATATATTTTTACTGTACGTTAAGGCATAAAATTGTTGAATATTTGCTTTCAGATTTTTTTTTATTTACGACTTTTTGTTTCCTGCAATAATGTCGGCAGATGAAATTATTGAACGTACAATTTTGAACAATCTTCTTTAATTTTTAATCAGCTATTGCAGTTTTTATAAACATTTGGCTTTCAAATATTCGGCTTTTGGTGAATCATGATTTAAAATGAAAATCCACAAATGCCTGGTGTTTTAATCGTGTTGTCTTTATTTTTTATCGATTGCATGACGATCTTGCGGTATATCATTGATAATTGTTCTAAGTATTTGTTCAGAATAAAAACTTAATCCATGGTGTCGCAATGAACATTGTGTTAACCTAGAAAGTATGAATAAGGTTGAGATATTTTACAATGCTACACGCGTCAAATTTAAGAGTAAGATCAAGTATCAGTAGTTTGTAGACGGGCTTGTATACAGGATAATATTACAAGGTAGAACTAAATGTACTGCGGCAAATATTACATACATATATGCAGGTATATATTTTACAATGATACACGCTTTGAATTTAAGAGTAAGATCAAATATTAGTAGTTTATAGCCAGTCTTGTAGCTAAGATAATATAACAAGGTAGAACTAAATGTACTGCGGCAACTATCACATACATATGCAGGTTGAAAATAGTATTTATGTTATATGTTTATATTGTATGAATGTACTCAGATTTAAAAGACAAGCACGCTGTGTTGAAGCATAAAGATCTATCTTTTAAATATTATCCTGGCTACAAGCTGTGTATGAATACTGTTTGCTGAAGTCCTTTAGCTGAAATTCAAAAAAATACATTATCATCAGCATATAGTAAACAATGTAAATTGCTGACCCTTAAATATTCTTTAGAAAGAAGTTTAAAGATCCATACTGTGAAGGAATTTTTTTTAACTCGTGTAGTAATTTTGACTCTAAATATGCCGCCTCTAGAAGTGGAAAGATGATCCCCAATTGTCAAGCCTGTGCCAGTATCTGATCATAGACTTTGCAATGACAAAATACAGAGTGAATCTACCGAGTTAAGAAAGATTGGCAAAATGTGTTTCTCTTTTGGTGACACCATGTAAATGTTTACAAAATTCAATGCGTAGTCTTTCTGAAAGAATCTTAGGATAAGCCTGATCTACATTTGTAGTCATAGTTTTTTTGTTTTATGAAAGGGTTGAAATATCCCCAAATTTTAGTACTATATAAGAGAATAGGTTTTATTGTATCCTCAAAAACATGAAGGCTGTTTTTTAAACTTGAATTCAGTGACAAAAAGTCCTTGCGTAGCTTATGGTAGGCTTTTAACGCCTGTTATTAAAATAAAAATCATGTTTGACATGTCTGCCTGTCTTGTTAAATACTATGGCTTGGTTTTATTGGGATTAATTTTCAAACACCGATCTTAATCCATCAAGTTTACTTTGAAGTCCTTTTGCTGAAGTTGAAAAAATGGCAAGATCATCAGCATATGTATAGTAAAGAATAGGCTGGTCGTGAATAAACAACAGCTGGATCAGGGGAACTTTTAACACAATCAGGAAGTTCATTTATAAAAATTTTAAACAAATTTGGACTCAAATTGTCTCCCTGTTTTACTCCAACTTTAGTTCTAAAGAGATCTCTTATCATACTCTCTAACTATATTCAATAGCTTAAGTTTTATCCCTGGGAGAATGACAGTATCAAAAGCCGGCAAACATTCTACCTTTCTTTTGTATTACAATACTTATTTATAATAGTTTTTAGAATGAACATATGGTCAGATGATCGTGTTTTTTTTTTTTTTTTTTTTTTTGGTAAACCCAAATTTGGCTCTCATCAATGATAAAATATTTATCTAAGGATTTACAAAGACGTGTATCAAGTATCTCATTAAAAAGGCTTCCCCAATGAATCAGTAATTTTAATTCCTCGATAGTTATTAAGATCGGATGCATCATTCCCTTTATGAATTGGGAATAAAAAACGTGTGGTCCAGGGTTCATGGTATTTTCCATAAGAAAGACAAAGATGTATAACGGATAGCATGGTACCAATAGGCGTATTCAGAATTTTCTAAAACCAAGGGTAATAATTATACCTGAACTTCGAATTTGCACCTTATAATTAGCTTGACTATATACCAAATGACAATACGACTTCTCAAAATCCAGGCTAAGAATAAAATGTATGTTGTTTAATTCGATTACGGACCTGCGAATTCGCGGATATGATCTTGTCTCGATAACGATTCCCATAACATTATTTTGACTCCTTACTTATGCTATTTCGACTTAAAGTATCAATTTTAAATTGTAGATTTTTCTTTAAAATTCCACCTAGTAGGTACATACTAATTTTTAAAAAGTTTATCTTTTCAATACATGCAATATATAAAGAAAATAGATCAGGATACTTTTATTTCATGTGATGTCAAATTTGTTAAAATCGCCTTTTACTTTTAACTAAGAATGATCATAACCAGAGATGTGTGTTAAAATGAATTCTCCACTTTTGAGAATTTATATTGTTATTAAACTTAACAGCTTATAATTAGTTGCCTCTTGGTTGATTTTATACATTATATTTTAAGTAACAGTGACTGGTCATTTCATTTTGTATTGGGTTTTTTTTCGATTCGTTCCAATTTTCTTTCCTTTCGCACTTTACAGGTATCCCTCTCTTCACCTCTTTTAGTTTTTATCATTTAGTGAAATCAACTTCACAAATATATCATATAATATATTCATCTAACAAAAAACACGTTTAAAACTCTGACTTGTCTTATTAGGTCCTATTTAAAGTCATAAGAAACCTCAAATTAAAAAAAAATATGCATATGTTTTTTATAACTAAATAGATAGTTTTCATTATACAACTTATGAACATATATTTTTTTCTGAGGAAAATTCTTTAATTTGTCCACATTTAGAAGAAGTTTACTTATTTTTAATTGCTTGCTTCCAGGAAGCAATTCGCCGACATATTTTCCGTATGCATAGTGACCCGAGCGTAACCCTCCTCGTAAAAAATCCGGTGATCGCAATACGCACGGATCTGTCATTGAAATAAACAAATATCGGATTATACATGTTAAACACGTGCTCAATACCCATGCTTTTTGTGATTTGTTTACAGTAACTATAATGTGACAATCGGTAAAACTCGGCTTCAAAACACGGCATTTAATGAGCAGCCATATTTGTTAAATCATAACAAACAGAGAGAAAAGAAATTGACGATTATATGATATATTTGCGAAAATTATGATTAAATCGTGCACAGAGGACTAAGTTTATGATATATACATGCATTGGTTCAAGAATTGGATAAAGATTATTTTTCACCACTCACTCGTTTCATATGACTTTAATACAGAGTTACGACCATCACAATTTTAAGTTACGACCATCCTGAACATTTTTGTTTTTTTAGTTACGACCATCATGCTCGAATTATTGAATGATCATTTTACGAAAATTAGAATGTTTTTATGTATCAAATTTTGTTTCAATATCAACGCACTGACGATTTGTATGTATGAGACAAGCGGTTTTACTGAAACATTTTTTTACTGCACGAAAATCGGAAAAGAAAAATGTATCCCTAGAGTTGTCTCCCATCTTCGGATGGTCGTAACTTTAAGTACTTTAAGTTACAACCATCCGCTTACCACCAGTGTTTGTGGCTTCTAAGATATTTTATTCATATGAGTATGTTGTACTATGACAAGCAAAACAGACACTGTAAAAGGGGCATTAACTGTCATATTCCTGTTCACCCAATTGATTCAAATTAATAAACAATTAACTACATAAAAATGAGAGGATGTGGTATGATTGCCAATGAGAAAACTATCCGTCAAAGTTCAAATGAAGTGGTTGAAAGCAATTATAGTCAACTGTACAATCTTCAATAATGAAAAAAAATGGAAACAATTTAATTGAGAAAACTAACGGCCTAAATACAACAAAATAATATACGACTTGAACAAACGGCAACCATGCACTGATCATGAACTACTTGCACCTGACTTTGGACAGACACATACAAAATGTGGTTTGGTGAAACGTATTTATGAGCGCTCATCCCTACCCAAACCATGGACAGTGGTGTAACAGCACAACACAAAGAAAAAAACTATTAAAATCAATTGCAGAAGGCTTAGCTGATCTGATCGATACAAAGCAGAACAACATGAAACAAAAACGCAGACCGGGCGTGGCAGGGTATATACCCAGCCTTCATCCATTAATAAAAGAATACACTTTGTACAGATTGTCGATGGTCTGTAACCCGATGTACTAAATACTAATAAGACAAGCACGTGCAATCGTATAATGATAATTTTTCTAGTTCTGTTGGATTTCATGTTGAATCATCGTTTTTACCTGAATAACAATCATTTGTTACGGGTCAAATTAGTCAAAGAAATAGTTCCTTCCGATAACTCCATTGTTTCACTTTAAAATGTTGACATATTTTTCCGTATCATAATAAAGATAATAATAAATTAATAATAACAATAACTAAACATGATAAGCAGGTAAGTCACCCATCTCCAGTTAAGGGACAAGAGGAATGAAACATGTTTGAGTAGGGTAAAACAAGAAACCTATCAATCCGTCAGATCACAAATATATTTTCCCCCGAAATGTTAAACTTAATTCGCGTTACACTTGTGAAGCGGTCTTTCTCTTGGATGAGAGTACTTGGATTAGATCTCCGACAGGTTGAAATGAACGAACTTTTTTTGAGAGTGGTTCCTACTCTGCTAAAAACGCAGTCGAAATTAAATAATTCAGGAATGGTTAAATATCATTTTCTTGTTATCTTTCGAATAAGCAAGCTAGTCTGATTTTAACAAAGCTGGATGTATTCATATAAGATTAGCATATTTACTCTGTATGACACACGCTCATTAATCAGCAGCCGTAAATATACTACTGTTGAAATATTAAATAATTTATTTTCTTTTTTATTAGGGGCATAGGTCTATTCTAAGACTAAGAAAATAATTGTGAACAAAGCCTTTAAAACTTTAAAGAAATAGCATGGGTTCCGGTGGAAGTAGAAAGGTAAGTGCACAAATTCATTGATGGGTAAAACTACAAAAACAAGAGTACTCTGAGCAAGAGTATGTTCGAAGAAAATATTCCACAGTCAAAGAATGTGTTGAAAAGCTCAAACTCAATACTCCTCTTAGCTAATTAACATAATAGAAATCAAAAAATCTTTCATGTAGTTTGATGCAGTCAATACAGCGTCTTTAGTCATATCCATAAATCAACGCCACTTTGCTTATTTGAATATTATACTAAAGAAATCGGATACGGGTCACGGAAATTACATTAAAATGATAGGGAATTTTGAAAAAATGTCTGTTTTAATTTTAATTTTAGTGATAGACAGGTTGCCGGGGCAGAAAATGAATATACACAACAATATACACCATTTAAACGAAACATAATGACTGTTGTTGCAAAAATACAGGTTCCTGAGCTGTTTTAAAAATCGAAGCGAGAGGCTTTTAACATTGCAGTGTAAAATACAGGCTAAAATGACTGAAACGTCAAATTTGCAAACTATAAAGAATAAGCAAGTCCAAACCTTGTATGTGTAGTCGTTGAACTCTAGGTTCCCACGTAAAATTAAAATGTCACTATTTCAAGAAGAATAAACTCACGAAAAATTCACTAAATTCGCGTTCATTGTTTTGATTTTGACCGCCTGACAACTTTACGGAAATATCAAAGTGATTATAAATAAGGACTCTGTGACGGGCAACTTATAATATCCGTGTTTTACAGATTTTAATGATATCAAGCCTATCAAGCCAGTCCAGTTCAAAGTACTATCACGTGGTACAATTCTCATTTACATATTATGAATATTAATTAGCAAAACCACTACTAATTTCTGGCTATATGTTGCTTAGTCTTTAGTTTTCTATTTTGTGTCTTGTGTACTATCATTTGTCTGTTTGTCTGTTTATCTTTTAGCCATGGCGTTGTCAGTTTACTTTCGATCTATGAGCTTGACTGTCCCTCTGGTATCTTTCGCCCCTCTTTTAATGTAATCATACCCAGTTCTCGGGTTCCCTGTAGTCAACACGGATTTTATTCCTATAATATCGACCGCTTCTCTTATGCAGAAAGGAGAGCGTGATTCTGCTGTTAGATAAGTATCTCGTTTGACCAAGTTTTAGAAAGGAGTAGGTGCAGTAAGACCCCTTTTTGGCCCCCTAATATAGCAGTTTTACAAAATTGTTAAAATGTAAACTTTTAGCTATTTATTGGAAAGAAGAATACTTCTGTAATATAAATATGAGATTTTTTTGACAATTCAGTGCACATGTATCGGGTACTATCATCATTAAGTTATGATACTAAATTACTGAAATAGTTATCAAAGGTACCAGGATTATAATTTAGTACGCCAGACGCGCGTTTCGTCTACATAAGACTCATCAGTGACGTTCATATCAAAATATTTATAAAGCCAAACTAGTACAAAGTTGAAGAGCATTGAAGATACGAAATTCCAAATCTTCACAATTTTAGCATTTGAGTTACTTTTAGACGGATTCCGTATTAAACGAAACTGGCCGCGTTTGTGTTCATTCTTAATATTTAAATATAAGTTGTATTCGATGATAATAGATAACATATATAAAGGTTGAGGTGGAACACTAATGCTGCCATTTTCATTTTTGACAAAAATCATCTGAAAAGTGACATTTTTTGGGCATATTTGATAGATTTTTAATATTTAAGCTTAACTTTGAGCATCTTTAATGATTAAGTGAATTCAAATCTTTCACATAAACTAATCGAATCTACGTAAGTGTCCAAAATCTTCCATCAGATGAACTTGAAGTTTTAGGCCGGACCTACTCCTTTGCTGTTTCTGGAATTAACTCAGGGGTATGAACGTTAAAAGTTCAATGTTTCTAAGTGTTATCTTATAATTTGTACACTTATAATCACTTCTGAACCTTTTGTCAAATTTAATGCTATATAATTAGAATTTAATGAAACGTAACAAGATGTCATATGTATTTGACAATACTCATCATGAGAATTTGAATAATTTTTAATTTTCGAGCTTGACGAAACCTAATTTATTTGAAACAAATCGACCTTACATGCCAACTTGGCCATGACCTTTAATAGATGGTCAAATTTCATTATACATTATAGCTGTTCGTTCCGCATATATTCACAAAATTCTGATCTTATTACTTCATCTAACAAGGTATTTATACATATTATACTAGTATATGTATTAAATTTTTATTTCAACTATATTGTCTTGCAACACTAAAAATTAAATTGCTTCTTTTATTGCTGGTTAGTGTTTAGTTTAATGTGTGGCCTGTTGTGTAATGTATTTGCATGGGTTACCACAAGATATTTGAGGGTGGTGTTCTTCCGTTTTTGAATTTAAGCACCACCCTTGGATTCCAAGTATCACTCTTGAATTTCTGGCAGAAGATCATTTTTCATATTATTTCAAAACTACAGGTTCATTTGTCAGGACTGACATTGAGAGTGATGCTTGAAATCTAAAGGTGGTACTACTTCTAGTAAATATTAGCTTGAAAGGCGATATTTGAAAAAACAAACTGTTATAAAATTACGATGGAATAAATTCATTTTTGTTTATATGTATTTAAGAGCTTTGCAAAAAAGTAATGCCTAAAATTAATATTTTTCAGCGGTTAGAATATTTATTTTATTTGCTTCATTGTAAACTTTTCTTTGGTGATCCATGCTTGTAAAGAAACATTAAATAAATGTAATGTTATGAATGTTTTAGGCTACACCAACCGTTTTAAAGGGATACAGACGAGAGATAAGCAATGTATCGTTGATGAAAGTAAGGCAGAAAAAGGTCGTACGGATCGATGAAGGTGGAGTAGAGACAACATCTACTACAACCAACGCTAAAGTAGCTGTGTCTTCTACCAGCAAGATGGAAAATGATCTCTCAACTAGTTCAGAGGAGAAAACTGAAACTGAAGATATGGAAGCTTTAAAACCCGTACTGGAGATGGAAGAGGGGGAAACAAAGGCGAAAGGGGAAACACAGGTAGAAGGGGATACAAAGACGGAAGGGGATACACAAGCGGAAGGGGATACAAAGACGGTACATGATTCAGGTACAGTAATAAAACTTTGATATCTTTTCATTTGCTTTTCTTATCATTTGTCGTCCGTAGTCATCCTCGGCAATACCTTTTACAAAAACCTCCTCTATAACTGTACTGGGTCAAACTTGTTTCTTGTTTTAAAAACGTAGTCCATGACTGCGTTAGCCAACCAATATGTCATATTTGGCAAAAAATAGAACATAGGGGTAAATACATATTTTTTTTTATTGTCTTAAAAACTGCTACATGTTAGCATACTGAAAATCTGAAGAGGGCGCAACGATGTAAAGAATGATGATATCTATCAATTGCTCATTACTCCGGACAACTTCTAATTAGCGTCTTTGCCCTTAAATGACAAAATTGCAACATCTTATTTTTCATTTTTGCCTTATATGCCTTATATGTAGATTGTAATAAAATTTTAACAGCTACATACTTCCTAGAAGTAGTACCACCTAAAATGAATTATAGGATAAGTTGAAGTTTTATGGCATCAGTCCCTTTGCTACAATTGCTATTTTTGAGGGTATATTATTTTCAAAAAAACTTTATTGATTTTATGTAATAATCACAACTTGGAATACTTGAGTACGTCGAAAATAAGTGAGATGATAATCATACAATAGAGCAATGTTTATTTTCATTGTAAATTGTCCTTGCGTTTCTTTTTGTGTATCTAACTTGTCATTTAACTTGTTAAATGTTTCGGTGTATTTGATTTTTCTTTTCAGAATCAAATAGCATTATCAAAGTCCAATTGTGTTTATCTTTTTTAATATCTCAGTTTTTCCCTCGCACTTTCGCTGTGCGTTTGTCAAAGTAATAACAACGAGGGGTCTCAAGGTCATTGCATACGTAATGGTATCAGGAGAAATTACGAGAGACACCAATTTAGCAGCAGTATATTTCTGAAGTATTGATAAAGTGAAGGATTTCTTTAAAAAGAAAGTCCATGTACATGTGTCTTATAGGAAAACTTAGCCATTCATTATATAAAACATATTCCCTTTTTTTTAAGTTGAAGTTTCATATGGCTTGAAATGTACGATAGGAATATTTATACATTTTTCATATCGTAAAACTAGTGTGATCACTATTTGATATGTTTAATTCCTAAAGCTATCTCTGAAATGAGCTTGTATTATAAAAGGGTACCAAATCATTTTAAACAGTTTTGAATCAATGACAATTTAGTAAACGCATTATCTAAATTCTTGAAGAAATTAATTCTTTTTCCGTTTTTCAGATTTAATTAAAACAATATATTGTGCTACCTCGTCAGAGCGCCCGTTACGCAATTTTGGAAAAATTGATTATAACGTAAATGCATATCATGGAGGACGTACTGCACTGTACTTTGTCTCGACTACGTCTAATTATAACAATACACAAATGTCTTTGGTACGATCCGGATATGATGGTAATCACGTACAAATTGAGCTCCTTTCAAAGATAAGTTCATCAGTATCAAATGAAGATCAAAGTTTTAACTATCAGGTAGACGAAGAAGGAATGCTTATTGCTCATTGTTACTATGACAGTAATCACATCATGCTTTTAACAAACGACAGTAACTATGGCAATCTAAGGAATGGGGTGTTTGTAGAAATGCAGGATAGTAAGTCAACAGTAGAGTTTCCTTTGAATGTCAATGGAGCGAGAGATGAACATGGAAGTGGAATTACATTGATACTTTGTAGTGGCGGGAAAGGAGACGATTCTATAAATACGCTGTATTTGATTCTCTCTGAGACAGAAGGGAACAAATTCAGCGCTAAAGCCATTTCTGGGGAGGATAAATACGAGTTTTCTGTTAATGAAGATGGCATTCTTTGTGTCAGTGGACCAGCCGGAAGTCGATTTGGTTTATGGCATAATAGAGATAATTTAACAGGTACACCAACGGTAACGTCCCATCCTTTTGTCAGTCAGACGCAGTGCTTAGATGGAAACGAAGCCATTTTACTAATGGAAAACGTCACAGAACATGCTGCTATAGTAATCCTATGCTCAAACAGTAACGGAATGGAGGATTCTACGGTTTCCAGTGTTTATCATTTAGTGATAAAAGATGGAAGTCTTGTTGCGTCAAATGCAATATCTGGTTGTCATGGTACGAATTACAAAAAATCGGACTTATGGACTTTCGAAGTTGTTGGTGGTCGTTTGCTTGCTTCTGGACCTACTGGACCTTGTAGATATGGGGTTTTATCCAATATAATAGCATCAAATGAAGAATTAAAGAAATCATGCAAACAAGATTTCTGTCTAGCAACAGGCGAGTCGACGAAAACAAAGGGGGATATAGATTTGACCGTAGAGGAAATAAAAGGGCATGTCAACAAACCTTCAGAGATTTGTATAATGTTAGACCATAAAATAATTCAACTTATACCCATTAATGAACTTTCACAGCGAAATGGATCTTATTCCTTTAAGTATATATGGAAAGAAGATGAGAGAGATGTAGGGCATTATCTTGTACGAGTATTTGCTATCAGGAAACATGTCAGAAGTATGTATATTTACATCTCCATTTATCAAAATGTCATTTGACAATAATGAAAGTATTCTCAAATATTCTATGCCTAAGCTACGTATGTATGTTTACAACTCAATTTATCAAAATGTCATTTGAGAATTCTCAAATATGCTATTCCTCAGATACGTATGTATGTTTACAACTCAATTTATCAAAATGTCATTTGAGAATTCTCAAATATTCTATTCCTAAGATACGTATGTTTGTTTACAACTCAATTTATCAAAATGTCATTTGAGAATTCTCAAATATTCTTTTCCTTAGATACGTATGTATGTTTACAACACAATTTATCAAAATGTCATTTGAGAATACTGACAGTAATTCAAATATTCTATGCGTAATCTACGCCTTTCAATAACTCATTTTTGTTTCAATTCGGTCCTAGATTTTACATTCCTTCCTTGTCTTTGTCCATATAAAGGAATGTTAAATTTCGAAATATACTCATGTCAGAGTAGAATGAAAAGTGATAAGAATAAAAATAACAGATATTACGGTTCTTGAAATATAATATTGTCAATTAAACATTCAAAGGGATAGAGAAGTCACTAGCTTCGGTACTTAAACTCAATAGAATAATATGAATAAATACTGATTTTGTTATCTCTTAATTCTGTTATTTTACGATTTTTTTTTTTAACAATATGATAATTTTATTCACCAACATTGCTTGTTAAAATAACCCTTTAAGATTCTAAAATTTTTTTGACGTACCCTGTTACAATCCACTGGCTACCCAGAGAATAATGAGCTGATTAGATTAATTGACATACATTTTGCTTACAAAACACTATGATAATAATATCAGAAAAATATTCATTGATTATGTTCCTTTTAAATTTTAATTGTAAGTAACATTGGACGTATTGTCTTATGTCCATTAATGTTGGTATCTACTCTCTTGGTGAATTCATTGACAACTATATAGACGTCCATGTTTTTTTGTTTTCTGCTCAGATACATAGATAAATGATATTTTTTTTTAAGGTGGCGATGATGTGTACATCGAACTTACAAATTCTCCGTATTCATTGATTAGACAGAAACCAGGAGTTATTTATGCCTTGAACGTCGCAAGCCCAGTTTACCAAGACATGAATGGCATTGTATATTCAAGTGAATTTTCATTGTTTGCTAATTACGACTCGACCTTTGAAATGGGTGAGAAATCATGATCCACTTATACTTTCAGAATGTATTTTATGATGACAAATTGATTATGATAGCTGTTGTCCATTCGTGTGATGTTTTATATCATTTGATTTTGCAAATTGATAAGGGACTTACCGTTTTTTTTTATTTTTGTCGGAGTTCATTTTTGTTGTTGTTATTTTACTTTTATATATATTATGTATGATCAGAATCTACTCATAAGATCATATGCGAAATATGATCATTGTTAAATCGAATTTGCCTATGCTTATGCCTATTTGTTTTCAAGTCTCGGTACTGCCTGACACTGTGCGTATTCGATCAGTGTTTAAATGGTTACGCATAAGAGATAATATATTTAAAAATTATAAACATCAGCGGCAAAATGCTGTAAAAAGACTCTGAGATATATCAAAAGACATCATATTGTGCCTATATCAAATTGTTAAATAAAAATATATGACCAATGGTAATTAAATATTTACGCACTGTGACTCTAGGAATGAAGGAGGCGTAATAATCAGTACCGTTTTTGATGATTTACAAGCAAGAGTTTGTGTATATTACCTTCGAACTAGGCACTAACAGGCGAAAATAAAAAATACATTATACGGACCATGACATATTATAAAGACCAATTGAAAAATTTATCAAAGGTATAAGGTAATTTTCATATGAAAAACATATTTAAATAACTATTTGTTCTTTGTATTTTCCTAAAAAAAATCGGACTCATTATACATTATTCGATATACTTTTTTTTGCCAGGTACCCAATGCAAAGCTGCAGGATTGCCTAAGAATAGGGCAAATCTTCCTGCTTCTATATTAAAGACAGATGACGGCTTTCTATACTCCCGAGCAAGAAGAGCTGAACAATATAATGAGTTTGACCACAGGTTTACTTACAAGGTATATCATGAATCATAAAACATACCATGAATGAATAGCATTTGATTGTATAAAATTGAGAAAGGAAATGGGAAATGTGTCAAAGCGACAACAACACGACCATGGAGCAGACAACAGTGTTTTCTTACAATATCTGTATAAAAAACCAAAATAGGAATTCTACAACATGTTCATTTACAAGATTTGTATAATTAAATAACGAGGAACTTGAGAACAGGTTTACTTCAAAGATTTGTATGATAAAACAAAAAGGACTTTGACCACAGAATAGCTAACAATTTTTGTAGATAAGAAACAAACATGGGTCTGACCGCTGGTGTACTTACAAGATGTATTTGTAAAAGGAGATTTTACCACTGCTTTACGTACAAGCTTTGTATGACAAAACGGATTTGGATACAGGTTTACTCACAAAATGCAAAATGGCATGAAAAAATTAAGATTGGACCACATATTTACTAACAAGTTTGAATAATAAATCTAAGAGGGATTTGACCGGGGGCTAACTGACAAGGTTTGTTTACTAACTAAAACAATGTAATTTGAACACAGTTTTATTTACAAGCCTGTTATGAAAAATTAATTTGAAAACAGGTTTACTCACAAGGTTTGCATAATAAAACAGTAACTTGACCACAGGTTTATTTACAAGGTTTGTATAATAAAACAAAGATAACATTGACCACTGGTTTATTTACAAAATTTGAGTAAGCAAACAAGTGGTATTTGGACACATATTTACTTACAATGTGTGTATAATCATGAATTAAAAACAAAAGAAATGTCAGTACTTCATATCCATATTCTAGTACAAATAATTTCAAAAAATATTATTTTTTGTTAAATTTCAACGACACTAACTTCAACAGTGGTAACATTAATTATAAGAGCAGACCCTACTGACAAAGTTTCAGTTTTCACTAAAGATATGAGAGAAAAACAAAATGAATATATTGATTGTATGTAGATGAAATATGAACACTTTCCTATACAAATGACCCTCATTTATTTAGAACTCTACAGATTTTAACATTTTACTGAAAACTTCAGGTAGATGACTTACCAAATGGGACATTCAAACTAAGATTGCACCTGACACAGCCAACGTTTCATTTAGACGTAAATGGAAATGATGTTAATGATGAAGTCAACCAGGTTAGTTAATCAGTTCGTTCAATAATACCTATTAGTTAATAGCGTTGTATAAACTTTAGTATCGGCTACTGCCATGAATCTATTTCCATAGGCTACCTATCAACCATTGCGTTTTTACATATAAATTCAAAAGAATGCATCAACCACAATATAGTTTGGACAGTCCTTTTTTATATACACTCCTATAATGTTGTCAGTAACGGGACTCTATGACAAAAGAGACGATTATATTTTGTAATTATCAATTTGTGTTTCCCTGTTGTGATTCTTGGTTACATTTTTGTTTGTTTTAATAGCGAATAAGATTATATTACAATGTTGACTGTTGTACCCCTACTTGAAATTGTTTACCATTTCTGCATATTTGTTTGTTCACGCATAGTTGTCAATATAATGCAATTTTATGCGACTGTCCTACAAGTGAGAGTTTTGTTAGCCATATAACCAGGTTTAATCTACCATTAGGCAAGACAAATGCCTGTTGAAGTCAGGAATGTGACAGTTGTTATCCATTCGTTTGATGTTTTTAAGCTATTGATTTTGCCATGTGATAAAGAATTCTTCGCTCAGAATTCGGTAATTTTTTTTATTTTACCCTTTTTCATAATCTAGAAAATATATGATTGAATGTGAAGGAGATAATCAAAGACTCAAGTGTCCGTAAAGAGAAAAAAATATCTTAAAGCAATAACTGGCACGGATTTACATAATTTAACAACAATATATGTTGTATTGTGGTCAATATTGTCTGAAAACTAACTCAAGATAGTTATTTAAATTAATAAGTTCTTCATCAAAGTAACATCATACTTATCAATAATTAGAAATCTTATTGATGTATGTTTTATAATTACAGAAAATTAATGATAGTATGGAAGCAGCAGGAAACTTGAAAACCCTTACAGCTTATCATGTCGACATTAACGTGGAGATAACAGACAACTGTCTACTGATACAGAGTCGAAGCGGATCAGATGTCTATAAAAATTCCGGTAGGTTTCTCCAAAACTTAAATACATGATAAAATATGCAAACATTTCGGTACCAAAGGGACATTCATTAATAAAGAGTGACAAGTGTAACACAAAAGGAATAACATCAAAAACTTGGGTAATCTCAAGTGTTCATGTAGAGTAATTAGATCCTGCTTCACATATAACAACCACTAACAAATAATAAAATCAAAACAAGACTGAACTAAAAGTAAAACAAATCATAACCTCGTTAACATTGACAATGATAACAAGGTTATGATTTGTTATTCTTTTAGTTAAGTCTTTTTTTATTCTATTTGTCAGTGGCATTGTATTTCCATTAATTGAATCGATTTGATTTTTTTATTTTCCCCTAATAAGTTTTTATGACTATCCTGGAGTAAGAGTTGTTCCTTGTTAAAACCCTGGTACCCTTGATAATTTTTTTTTAACCATACCCGTTTTGATTGTCTAGCGATAACATGCTCGTCAAGGATGATTCTTACTACTTCTAAACGTGCATTCAGCTTTAATGAATATCAGAAAACACTGTGTATTCACCTATTTCCGTGGGTACCATTATCAACTGATTTAGAAAAAAAATTTGCCTCTTCGTGGATATTTGATTTCGTGGTTTTTCAAAGTTTCAAACAATCATAAAGAAAACTTGTAATTAGTTAAACATTGGAATTCGTAGTTCACTTGTACCTACAAATTAACGAAAATTGATATCCAACAAATGAAAATGAATCCACAGTATAAACAGGAATCAGGAAGTGTCCAGTTTGATGACATGTGTGCTAGCATGTTAAAATTCCTACTCATCGTGTACAACCTGGTACAAGGAAGTAAATATACAGTTTGATGGACAAATAGATGGATGGATGGATGTTTAACATGCAGTTGTATATAACATGGGATTTCAAAACATTACAACATAATATGAATATAAACCAACATCGACACACTAAATCGGATGTTTAACATACTCGTTCACAAGTTAACTTTCCAGAAGAAGACATGTCACCTTAACCGGACACATTATTCTGACTCTGAGCCGATAGACTTATGCCACGCGAATAGAGGAGAAGCATTTAGTTCTAGGGTTTGAAAGCATGCCCCCCGCAATGGAGAGGCTGCTTCTAGAAAATATACCGTTTGAAATAAAAAAAAAAACCAAAACACCCTAGCAGTCAGCTCGTGGTTATTTTTTAACATAGTTAAAACATAGACTAAGCTACATTAACCCCATTAGATTCTGGTTGTGATCTCAGGTATTTTGGAAGGGTTTAAGAGACTTATGGTATGTAATCAATGTCGTTTTACACAATATATTTCTTTTATTATTCGATTCTATTTGAAATTTATGCAGACATAAAAACGAAGTTCTATTAAAATACACCGTGCAAAAGGAAGTTATTAGTAGAGAAATTATCATATGCAGAATTATCAATGCAATCAGTTTAAAATTCGGTAAAAATTTGACTTTTCCAATATATAGTTGAATTTAGATTTTAGGTTTGAATATAAAAAGTCGTAGTTAACCTGTAAACCATGTTCGGATTAATAAACATTTCTCTTGTCGCCCCCCAAAAAAACCATCGTCAGCTGTATCCGAATTTGATCTCACCATAAATAAAATAAAATTATAAACAAACAAATATATTTTGAGGGTTCAGTTGGACTTTTTGGGATGTCAATGTCATCGTAAAATGTTTTAAACCGTTACATTTTAATACTGTATACACGGCAATATGCTTATTTCTTGTAGACTACATGTATGCCTTTGCATTACTTGACAAGTCATATAAAGACAAAACAATTTCTGAGAGTCAGCTTAAAGAAGAAGAGCAAGAAAAACACAAATTAGCAGATAAAGCACTTCCAATGAATATAGCTGTTACCAGAAAAGAGATGACAGTTGTTGGTTGGTCTCCAAATCTTCTCAAGAATGCAAGCGGTGAGGTATGATATCTTTAATGAGTTTTCAAAACAACTGGGTGGTTAACATCTTGTCCCCGAGAGCATCACGAGCCCAGAAGTTAGCAGTTTTTGTGTTGACTGTGTTCACAGAAAATATTATTGGTATGTTCATTTTTAGCTCACCTGAACTAAAAGGTCAAGTGAGCTTTTCTCATCACTTGGCGTCCGTCATCCGTCGTCCGTCGTCTGTAAACTTTTACAAAAATCTTCTCCTCTGAAACTACTGCGCCAAATTTAACTAAACTTGGCCACAATCATCATTGGGGTATATAGTTTAAAATTGTGTGGCGTGACCCGGCCAACCAACCAACATGGCGGCCATGGCTAAAAATAGAACATAGGGGTAAAATGTAGATTTTGGCTTATAACTCTGAAACCAAAACATTTAGAGCAATTCTGACAGGGGATAAAATTGCTTATTAGGTCAAGATCTATCCGCCCTGAAATTTTCAGACAAATTGGACAACTGGTTGTTGGGTTGCTGCCCCTGAATTATTCATTTTAAGGAAATCTTTCAGATTTTGGTTATTATCTTGAATATTATTTTAGATAGAGATAAACTGTAAACAGCAATAATGTTCAGCAAATAAATCAGCATGAACAAAATGGTCAGTTGCCCCCTTTAGGAGTTATTGCCCTTTATAGTCAATTTTTTATTAATATTCATAAATGTTTGTTAATTTTTGTAAATTTTCAGAAAATACTTTCCACTGTTATTATTTGGCCAAGTTCATTATGGATAATTGTAGTAAAAGAATGTTCAGTTAATAACGATCTAAAACACATCACCATCACCAAAACACAATTTTGTCATGAATTTATCTGTGTCTATTGTTTAATATGCACATAGACCAAGGTGAGCGACACAGGCTCTTCAGAGCCTCTAGTTATTTATAAATTTGCTTTTCATAAAACAAAGAATTATTTCCAAACACTAAGGTAAGCAATGTTTTTATAGAGAAAAATATTTATGTATTAATATGCCTGGAAAATATAAGAGTGCATATGCTAAATTTAGATGTGGTGTTCCACCTCTGAGAATAGAAACTGGTCGATATGAAGGCATTATGGTTGACAATAGATTATGTTTTAATGAGCAATGTAAGAAAAATAATATTATTGAAGATGAGAAACATGTGTTAATTAACTGCCCAGTATATGCAGATTTGCGAGCTATTTTATTTAGACATGCCAGCTCTTTTAATTGTGATTTTGTTAATTTGTCTGATGATGATAAATTCTAATTTTTATTCACTGATGAAAATGTGTGTTACTTTTTAGCCAAAATCTGCTATGATGTATTATTAAAAAGAAAAGGTATTTTATATAATTGTAGATAATAATGTGTTTTTTAGAAATTTTATAGTCTCTCGTAACTCTTTTTAGAGTGGCTCATGTTGTTTTAAATATTATTGTTATTTTATTAATGTATAAATGTATGTCCATTTTGAGGTGAGACTCTAATAAAGTATTTGTCTTGTCTTGGTATAAGTGACGAAGTCATCTTCAGTTCAGCTGTTTGGAGTAATTGGTCATCAACTTCATAATGAACAGTTTTTATTCGAGCGCCAGTATCATTTTTCGCTCAAGTGAGCTTTCCCCATTACTTGGCGACCGGCGGCCGTCGTCGTCGTCCGTCGTCGTCGTTAACTTTTACAAAAATCTTCTCCTGAAACTACTGGGCCAAATCTAACCAAACCTGACCAAATCATTATTGGGGTATCTAGTTTAAAAAGTGTGTCCGGTGACCCGGCCAACCAACCAAGATGGCCGCCATGGCTAAAAATAGAATATAGGATAAAATGCAGTTTTTGGCTTATAACTCAAAAACCAAAGCATTTAGAGCAAATCTGACAAGGGATAAATTGTTAATCAGGTCAAGATCTATCTGCCCTGCAATTTTCAGATGAATCGGACAACCCGTTGTTTGGTAGCTGCCCCTGAATTGGTAATTTTAAGGACATTTTGCTGTTTTTGGTTATTATCTTGAATATTCTTATAGATAGAGATAAACTGTAAACACCAATTATGTTCATCAAAGTAAGATTTACAAATAAGTCAACATGACGGAAATGGTCAATTGACCCCTAAGGAGTTATTGTCCTTTATAGTCAATTTTTAACAATTTTCATAAAATTTGTAAATTTTAACTAACATTTTCCACTGAAACTACTGGGCCAAGTCATTATAGATAGAGATAATTGTAAGCAGCAAAAATGTTCAGTAAAGTAAGATGTACAAACACATCGCCATCACCAAAACACAATTTTGTCATGAATCCATCTGCTTCCTTTGTTAAATATTCACATAGACCAAGGTGAGCGACACAGGCTCTTTAGAGCCTCTAGTTGTATTTTGTTCAGATTTTAATGAATGCAGTTAAACTCATTTTGTTAGTTTAGGATTTGGCTCATACCTAAGGTTTTTAAATCCAAAAACTTTGAATAGAATTGACGTTTTTGATCAAATAGGTCAGTTGAAATGCGATTAGTTTATGACGTCGCAGTGTTACCATTTGCAAGCAATTTCACCATATATATAAAAACTTTAAGAATTTTACCATTTTTCAATTTTCAAGTAAAAAATAATTGGTTTTTTAAATATTATTTTCTCCAGTTTTTTGCTCTATTTACAAAATGATTTAAAGAATCATATATACATTCCCCTTCCAAAAGGACTGAAATGTCTGCGAACCGGAGCGGTTGAAACAATTAAAATGATATATGACCAAAAACAATCTAAAGATAATAGCCGATACAGATTATTTGTAATTGATTTGTAATCAAACCAACTACACACTTTCAATGTTACTTTTGAAAGTTCCATTGAACGCCTGGCTGCTTCTGTGTATTCACTTTACTTTGAAAAGTACATTGTTTCATATATAAATGGTACAACATTCATCACATGTGCAGTGAACCACCAAAGTAACGAAAACTTACCTTTTTTGCATAGAACAAAGATATGAAACACTGGAACGTATCAGGAGACATAAGAGTATGTGATGCATCTGGATATGGGACTGAGGCTTGCTTTAGAACGTCGTTTATGTGGTCTGAAAAATATCAAGAAGTAAATCTACTTGACCATTTAACAGCAGAATACTTAGATTCGGCTCCTGATATACAGGTAAGATGTTTTCGTTGAGTAGATATGTTTTGGATGCTGTTTCATTATGGGACTTTCCATCCTTCGATTGAGACGTTACTGATTATGCCTTGACTTAAATACTGATGACGGTTGTCTATTTGAAGTTTGAAGTTTGAATTTTGTATTTTGAGTTGCAATTTTTATGCAAATTAAACGAGAATTTAAAGTCGGTTTGGAACCATACAAATACTTTTAATTTTTTGTTATCTTTCATAATTCGTTTAGTATCCTGTATTAGACATGTTAGGCATATATTAGTGAGACAACAATTATTGTATTTGATTACGCTGAATTAAATAAAAATATCAAAATATCAATGAAATGGTGGAAAGATATAATGTCTACGACTCTAAGAGTTGTGTTTTCAATGCAATTTCAATTTATATCCAACCGCTGACTAAATGATAAAGAAATAAAGACTTAAATGATTACAGTATGTTTCATTTTTAACAAAAATGTTTTCCATAATTTCTGTGTACAGGTGTGTGAGTGGTATAAACAAGGGCATTGTTCAGGAGGATTCTACTGCTTTACAGCCCAACTCATGTCAGACGATGGTCAGGTAGGATGATAGGTTTAACCTATACACCATTTTAAAATGTGACAGACAACAGTCAGTTTAGATAAAATATATACTGTATCATTGTTCAATTCATTCAAAGGACATCTTTGCTCTCAATATAAAAATCGGAAGTTCAGCAAACTTTTTTGAGTTATGTCATTGTTTGTCTACTCAAACGGACATTAAGGATCTAAGGTAAAATTAAATAAATTAAAACTGATACTTTAAGCTGCAAGAGTATTAGTTAAGAATAAAAATAGACTAAAAATATTGATAGGTCATGAAGTTCCTTTTTGCAATATTTAATTTATGAAATATGGCTAGAAAGGACTTACTCGGACTTTTTCCATATAGTTTCTTTTTGTATTATTTTTCGTCTAAAACCGAAAGAAAGACAATCAAGTATCTGCTCAAATTTTGTCAAATGACCTTTCATTAAGTCTTATATATATTAAAATATGAATAGGTGTTATGGGGCAAAGTATTTTACCATGTATCATATGGAAAAACACCAAGGAGTCCGAACATTTGACACTTATTCCAAAACCTCACCTTAGTACATGCTTAGATATTTGCAAATAAACCCAAAACACTCTCTGGTATATCAGCTCGCTTAAACAGTACAGTCTAGCAACTTTATTAATTTTATTTGCAATGCGCCAATGTTCACATATGTCTGCATGCTATAACCCGCTGCCTCAACATATCATAAATCAATACACAACCTGTAAAAGAATTCATGTGCGTTACCAATCTATTCAAGCATATACAATTTTTAAAAACGTCTACTTTAACCATAAGTATGACTGATCCAAATACAACTTGGACAAAATATAAGTGGTTTCAGAGATGTCCAGACTAAGCTATCCGAAGGCAAGCGCCGAATGAAACATAATTAATACACCAAAGTTCTATAGTTTCTGATTCGGAAACAAGTGTAAATTGAATAGATCTATTGGTACGAAAAACCATGGATTTTAATCACAGGGTGTGTCGAGCGCACACAGTACATTGTTATTCATAACTATATAAGTTTGTTTTTCAATAGCATAAACATCAGAAATTCCGTAAATTGTTCACTACAAGTTTTTTCAAGACATACTTTAAAACATATTTCATTATTCATTATATGAAATGAAATAATGGAATATTTAGAGATGGATAACGCATGCTTTGTCAGTATAATGTTATTTTAAGAAACAGAATGTCAACATTGAAAGTGAAGCATAGGTAAGGCAGCGGTTAATTTCCTGTGTCTGTTATTTCATAAGCACAGAAATTTGAGTTGTTCTTTTAACTCCGACGGAATCAATTGGTCACTTGATGGTCGCAAATAACCGGTAATGATTCTGCTTACGCGTCGCCTGTAAACCTACTTACGACCATCACACTCACCAATTGATGCCGTCGGATCTAAAAATACAATACAGTTATCTCCTAAAGGTACACTTAAAACGACTTATCTGGTATTTTACCTTTTCAATACAAAATTTTATAGATAATAAAAGAGTATACAACAGGAGAATTAGGTTCGTTAACTAATAGCGATTGGACAGAAGCTTCTGTGACTTTCTCTGGTTATGGACCTGGAGTGAGGATTGTCACGTTTTCATCTAAAGGTATGTAATCTTAAGATAGTGATATGACGCATTGATAAAGCTTCAAATAGTTCTACACGTCGTTTATCTCCAAGTGTAATCAAACTATTACTTTGGATAAGCCGTATTTATCACAGGTGCAGGAATATTTGTTTTTTAAGGAATATATTTTCGTATATGATACGGTCTTTCAAAAGAGGGACGAAAGAGAGACAGTCAAACTCATAGATCGAAAATATACTGACAACACAATGCCTAACAAAAAAAAAGACAAGCAGACTATATTAGTGCTCAAGACTGTTTTCATATAAATGCCACTGATGAGTCCTATGTAGAAAAAACGCACGTTTTTCGAACAATATTAAAGTGCGAGGTTTGGCATGCCTTAAAACCAGGTTCAACCCACCACTTTTATTCCCCTTTAAAAGTGTCCTGTACCAAGTCAGGAAGATGGTCATTGTTATAATATTGTTCGTTTCTCTTTGTGTTGCATTTTAACGTTGAGTCGTTTGTGTTTTCTTATTTTTGAGATATTGAGATAAGACGTGGCACGGTACTTGTCTATCCCAAATTCATGTATTTGGTTTTCATGTTACATTTGTTATTCTCGTCGTGTTTTGTCTGATGATTGGTCTGTTTCTGTGTGTGTTGCGTTTCGGTGTTGTGTCGTTGTTCTCCTCTTATATTTAATGCGTTTCGCTCGGTTTTGGTTTGTTACCCCGATTTTGTTTTTTGTCCATGGATTTATGAGTTTTGAACAGCGGTATACTACTGTTGCCTTTATTTATAAGCCTTGTATCTTTTTATACCGTACCGTTTCACCAACTATCAGGTTTATTCTATATTCTTGGTAAATATTATTATCGCTATTTAACGAAATTTTCCTCTGAACTTACTGACTAATAATTTCCTTTCTCATCACAGTACAAAAATATAAAAATTATCGCTAGAAACTAAGGGCGCGCGTGCAATTGTCAATAATTCCAACGATAACAAATATATACATCTATCATGTGTGCAGACACGATGACTATAAAGGGTCCTGAGTGCACTTTGTATGACCTGATCAGTGCACTTTGTATGTCCTGATAGATGTTTAAAGAAACCCATATGTAGCTGTTGTAAATATGGTATTGAAGTTATATTGTGTTTATTGTTAAATTATTGTTTAAATGCTTAGTTTAAACATATTTATTTATAGTGGATTGGGAAACAAGTTTTGCAACTTATATTAATCCCTTTCCACTTTGCGGGTGCGAGTGCTGCCTTGTAGCGGCATTAGCCTACTCGAAATCTACAAGGGTGTCTTTAACGTGCAAGAGATATGGCTCTCTCTTAATACGGGTCAGCCATGTATCGTCCCCTTTCGACGGACTATCATTGTTTCATCAGGACCATACTCACAAATGGTGTCAAATACTATAATGAATACATATATAGTTTGAAATCGTTGTTCTAATTTTCATTTTCTAAATTTATTAAATACAATGTAAAGATACCAAAAATGTGTCTAGGTTGTTTAAGACTTGGTTAAGTATGGTTCAGACTAAATCGAGAATGGTTCAGACTAGGTCGAGAATGATTCAAACTAGGTTAAGACACAATTAACATGGTTAAGTACAAGTTCAGACTATTAATTATGGTTCAGACTACAGTCGAGTATTATTTAGTAGATTTCACACCAATTCAGACTGGTCGAGTAAAAATCAGTTCAGTCAAGCACAGAAATAGGCCATTTCAGACTTTTTCTGGTGTGTATCATATATCAGTCAGATTTCTATCTTCAATTTTACCGTTGACCCCTTTGATAGTAAAAAGTTTACTAATTTGTGTTTGGTGCATACCATTTCTACTGTAGCACTTAAATTGACAAGATCAATGATGATAGTTGCCAAACATATCTATCAAATATCATATCAACCTACCTATTGTAATTATTGTGAACTTGTTCTCGTCCTGAATATGCATGAAATATTTGCCACTGGACGTAGAGCAACCAACAACCAATCAATCAATGTTACTATAATAATCATTGTTGCTATTTGTGTATTTTTCTGTTGATCTTTTAGTGTGATAACTTTTCATATCATGCTACTCACTTGGGATTAAAAATTGTCGTCAGAAACTATGGGCTCACATTTCATTGTCAATGTAAATATCAAAAAAAATATCGTCAGAAAGAATGGGCGCACATTTCATTGTCAATGTAAAAATAACGACGCCATTATAAAAATGGCGATAAACAAAATAGCTATGGTCTTTCAAACTGAATGATGATTATCAGCCTCATCTCAAGCCTGTCGACCTTCGATGAGATTGTAGTTGAGAATAATAATCTCGTATAAAAAAAACACATCGATAATTAACAATTATATAATTAAATTATAATTAGGTAAGGACGACAAATACTGGCAAGGGTATTTTGGTCCTTATATATCAGCTGCTGGAATTCGTGTGAAGAAGGAAAGCAAACCAGCCAAGAATGACAGCTTTTCAGATATTGATCAGGTATTGTAATGCCAGCCTTCCACCGTATTATACATGTTATAGTAAAAAGTAAATTCACAAAAATACTGAACTCAGAGGAAAATCAATTCGGAAAGTCCATAATCACATGGCAAAATCAAATAACAAAACGCATAAAAAACGAATAGACAAAAACTGTCATATTACTGACTTGGTACAGGCATTTTCAAATGTAGAAAATGGTGGATAAAACCTGGTTCTATAGCGCTAACCCTCTCTCTTTGATAACTGTCTCATATATTTACATGATGCGTTAAATAAAAAATCACAATTAATAAAATAGTCAAAATATGGGTACATCAGTCATCATCGCATAACAGTTTTAAAAGGGACAATTTAACAGAACACAAAAAACTCTATCTACGAACACATGGATTGACCTGAGTGTCTGACGTCATAAATTTTTATACGTCACATAAATTTGTCGTTCAATGTACATACAAACAGTTTTAAAATTTACATAGGCAATGTAAGTATACAGAGTTAAAAAATCAAAAGTATGTAACAACAAATTACAGAAATAGACCGAGATTTAAACTAGTCCAAAAGTTATAGGTAGAATTTATGAGAATCCAAAAATAGTTAATTCCACTACGCGATTGAATGATTTTGACGTTTGTGGTTCAAAGTATATAGTAATTCATAATAGAAATATATCATAGATATAGACCAAAATAATACTGACGGGATCTTTTAAAGTACAGAGTCACGTAATAAGAACAAAAGAAATACAAAGAGTCGCATATACAAAACAAACCACCAAAAAATGAAAGCCAATACACACACATTGACGAGATGTATAAGTACCGAGCCACGTCAAACGGATATAACATAAAACCATTCAGTAACATAAAACCATTCAGTAATATTAATAATAAAACAAAGACAAATGAAAGAACAGTAAAACATGTTGTTAAGATGATAAACAACATCAGTACGCAGAATCTATACATCAAGACCATCGTGTATTATTTGAGAAGTTGATACGGAATATTTATCAACAAGGTCTTGGTACCTTCCGATGAACTTTTTTAGAAAAAGGACGAGACGTTCTTTGACATACTCCTGGTTCGTCAACTTTCTACTCATACACTGAGTAAACCAATCTTTATATCGTTTCTAGAAATTATTGAGGAAAAACAAGAGATGTCAGTGAGATATCTAATGTTGAAAATTATATAACACTTTCAAGGATATGACAGATCATTGTATGTTAGTATGTTAAGAAGTTTTATTTCACTTACTGATTCCATTTTATTCGGGTAGTTACCTTATTTGTTTGATCCTATATAATTACAATACCATGAATACAAAAGAAATGTTCGGTAATTAAAAAGTTAAATAAATCTTTTAGGGAAACTCTGCAATGTAAAACGTGCCTTGTTACTTCAAAATAAACGATTACAGCACGATTTGCCAAATCACTGATGATATCCGTAACTTCACAACAACTTGTCCGTAACTTCAAAACAACTTGTCCGTAACTTTTTTCCTTATACCAATAGGGATGTCCGTAAATTCAGCATGATGTCAGTAACTTTTAAAAAATCTTTATTCATGGATGTAATTATTTAAAAAAAGAAATGATAAATAACAAAAATACCGAACTCCTAGGAATATTCAAACTGGAAGTTCTTTATCATGTTTATGGAATGGCAAAGCCAAAAGTTCAATTTAACACTCCAAATGAATGGATAACAACGGTCATATTCCTGCCTTGGTACAGACATTAAAAAGTAAAATTACAAAAATACTGAACTCTGAAGAAAATTCAAAAAGGAAAGTCCCTTATCAAATGGAAAAATCCAAAGCTCAACCAAATGGATAACAACTGCGATTTTCCTGATGGTACAGGTATTTTCTTATGTAGAAAGTTGTACGGCAAAATTAATGTATCTTACATTCTACTGGCTTTATAAATAGATTGTTAACTGCTTAAGTTTTAGATGATAAATCATGACATGCAGGTTATAAATTTCATCATTTCCACCTGTACTAAAAATTACATTAATAGTGAACATATGAAAATCACCCTAAGAGAACAAGTTCGGAGGTCAATCCTTAGCAGAAATACATAGATGAAGAATCAGTCCAAACTTCTAAAGAAGATATGTATGATTTGATACCCGATCTTATTGAATCCCTGAGATCAATGAAACTTTTAGAATATTTTAAATCTACATTTATTGCTATAATAAACTGACCCCTGATCAACAATATAGCCTTCCATCTTCTCCGTAGATATTGGCATTTTTTTTCTCACAATCAACAACGTCATTTAAAGGAAAGGATATCAATTTTTTTTCCGCGGCTACACAGGCCAAGGACTCATCAATGAACGATCTATTAAGCTAGAGGAATGTTAGATTAATTTCGCCATACCGTCAGGTCCCGTTTAATCCCGGGAACAATTTTTAAAAATTTAACGGAAAATCCGTGACACTCTGGTTTGCTGTTTTCTCTTGTTTAGTTTGAAGCATATCGTTATTGTATAAATCTATGTAATAATTAAGGGGTTTGATAGTGTTTATTGTCCTTTAAGTGTTGAAATTGTTAATATTACAATTTTGAAAAAAAAAGTTGCCCACATCCGAAAATAAAGTTACGGACACTCTGATTATTTTTGACTTATAAGTTACGGACATCTTATGCACTTTTTAAATATTGGCCTTGCGCTAAAGTGAAGTCAAAATTAAAAAAGTTGTAGTGATGGTAAGTGATTTCTTTATTCAAAAATCCTATCAATATTTTAATAGATCATGAAACGCTGCCAAAAGTAGATTTCGTATCAACTATCATCTCAACAAATTTAGAGTCCGCCATATTGGGCTGTGGGTAACTTAAGTTACCCACGGCCGTTTAAGCACAGTGCTTATTAGACTCAAATACAACTGTATAAATTATCTACTTATAAATTTAAAGCCAAAACCCAAACCTTTCTTTATTGATAAAGATCAATCCAAGTTTGCAAACAATATTAACATAACCTGATTTCCCTTGTGTGATCCATGGTTGTCGATTGGAAAACAAAATAAAACGATTTTTGCCATTAGTCGGATATTTACCTAAACGCACACAAGAACACCTTTATCGGTTTAAAAGACCTCATAAATTCAAAAGTATTTTTTATCAACATATTAGGAAGCACAGTCATCCTTTCAAATATTAAATAATTCAACCTTTAGGAGTAGTTAAAAAGCAGCCCGGAAAATCTCATTCCAAATTTGTATGATTACGGAAAATAGTCGAATTAAATTGAAAATAAAAAATACAGACAGACTAACCTCTCAGTCACAATCCTAGTTGTCAGCACTTCGGTGTTGACATGAATATCAATTATGTAGTCATTTTTATAAATTTCCTCTAACAAAACTTTGAATTTTTCGAAAAACTAAGGATTTCTTATCCTTGGAGTAGATTACCTTAGCCGTATTTGGCACAACGTTTTGAAAATTTGGGTCTTAATGCTCTTCAACTTTGTACTTGTTTGGCTTTACAACTATTTTTATCTCTGCTTCACTGACGAGTCTTATGTAGACGAAACGCGCGTCTGTAGTATTAAATTATAATCCTGTCACCTTTGACAACTATCATAATGACAATATCATGGAAATTGGTAATATATCTAGAATACAATTCTGTTGAAATTTTTTATTTTGTTTCTAAAACTGGTTGTGAAGACCGTTCTTATGGGTGTAGAATAGTTGCAATCAAAGAAAATTTCGTACCAACAATACAGATATTTCGGACCTTTATTTATATTTGAAAAAACAACGGTAGACATAATTTGTCAAGATAACAAAGCTCTGATCTTTGCCTGTTAATAAATTACATCCAATTTTGGAGGAACGCAACACAGTTCCATATTGTAGTTTCAAGTATGGAATCGTCCAAATTAAAATTGCATATTGTTATTCTAAATTGTTTTGATAATCTTGCAATTCTACAAAGGCAAGGAAATACTAAACCAATTATGTTGTTATCATTCAATAAAAATTCCTTGAGTGTGGTTATTACCTCTTTATAAATATCAATTCTTTGAATATTCAACTTTTAACAGACTGACGTTACAAACAAAAGATCTAGTTTAGAAAAAATGGTGACGAATATTCTGTCAAGCAATCAGAGTATGTTCGAAGATCTAGTTGAAGACGAAAGTAAGTATTTAGGATAACACATAATACCAATCAGATCAGAGAATTGTTTTCTCTTCAAAAAGCCAACCAAATACCATTAGTCGTATGAGGACATAAAACAAATGCTGCCTGCAAATAATAATGCAAACTGAACACTCAAATGGCCTCAAAATCCAGAAGTGAACATAAATGTTACAATGGAGCAATTGTGTCAAATTTGAAAATCAACAACGTATAACTAAATTTTATTAAACATCTACCTTATTGTTTAGGTTATACAAGGCTTAAACTTTTTCAGCATTTTAAATGATTTCATTTGATATTTTCACACCAGAATAAAAGAATTAGAAAAAAGTGGATTAAAAGAAAATTAGTTGAGTTGCTTAGTATCATTAATGAGTTTATCTAATACCAGTCTTATATATATTATTGAATAGGATAGTCACTTCTGTTGATATTGGAAACTATAAGGGAAAAAATATGTATATCAAATGTATATGTTTGAGAAAAGAAGTCAGTGCCTTTAACCTTTTTGCACTCATGTCCTTATATATTCGAAATAGCAGCAAAAATTTCTGTGCGAAATAACATGGTGCAGTTTCATTCAAGAGGCATATTGTGAATTCATTTATATTCGTTGGTAATAATTTTGATGGATGAAGAAAAGATTGTATTTTTTTTATATTTAATTTCGAGGTTTTGCCATAGTCTGCATACTAGATCATTGAACAATTGTACTTCGTAGATATTTGATTTCGAGGTTTTTTCATTGTCTGCATACTAGATCGTTGTACATTTCAAACTTGGTCCAACTTGTGACAACGAATTCCACGAACATTGTAATCCAACAACAAAAATTAATCCATAGCATAAAATATCAAATGTAATTTTGTAGATTTGCCAGTTGACCAGGAGTTCGAAAAACAAACAGATATGTCTAATGAATTGCATGGCTGGAAGGGAGGCAAAAAACAAACTCACAAAAAGAGGGAAATCAGAGTATTCGTGTCCAGCACATTTCGAGATTTCACAATGGAGAGGGAAGCAATTATCAAAAAGGCTTTCAGAGAGGTGAGTGAAAATATGTCAAATATGCTATACCAGAAAAATCGGTAAATATTTGATCTGATATATATTTCCAGAATCAAAAGTATAACTGAATATTGTTAACGGTCTTGTATTTATTTTAATTTTAGTTTCTTGTGTACAATTTGGAAATTAGTTAGCGTTCATTATCACTGAACTAGTATATATTTGTTTAGGGGCCAGCTGAAGGACGCCTCCGGGTGCGGGAATTTCTCGCTACACTGAAGACCGGTTGGTGACCTTCTGCTGTTGTTTTTTTATTTGGTCGGGTTGTTGTCTCTTTGACACATTCCCCATTTCCATTCTCAATTTTATTATTCATCTAAATACTATTTCTTTTTGTTCTTTGTATCAAGAGATCATTGTAGTTACCATAAAAAGTATATATTATGCTTGAAATTAAAAAAAATGGACATCTATTAGGTATAAGTCTGTTGAGATATATAATATGCTACTCACGAAAAGCTGACTCATTCAAGAGTTAATGACTTAATAACATTGACAATTCATGCATAGCAATTCAGAAAAACAATAAAAATCAACAAGTAAGGAACGATTACACGTCCAATAAAAATTGACAACACTTAGGCCGAAAAGGACAAAAAAAAACCAGACAAAAAAGACGGTGAACAGTACAAAATTATTACACAGAAAACTGAAGATTTAGCATAAAAAGACCCCACCAAAATACCGAGATGATATTAGGTGAACCGAAAGGGTAAGCAGTAGCTGGTATTATACGTATGATTTCGATTTGTGGCCGAACTGTAGGTGTTAAAAACCTTCTGCAAGCATGCTGAAGACTAAAGTCCTAAAGGAATAGTTCCCAAAAAAGCTATTTGAAAATTTACCCAAAATTTGCCTACGATGCAACTGTTCAATACAAGGTAAAGTGTACATTTCCCCAGAAACTTTTGCATCAAAACCAACTTAAAATTCTACTAATTTAAAGAATTTGCCGGTTTGGCACTTTAATATTTATCAAAGTAAAGAGTTTATGGCGCTTCAATTTTAACCAAAGTTAAACGTTAGTAATAGAAGGATACTGATTCGAGATAGGAATTGTAACTTAGGCGTACTTAAAATGTTAATACACAATTTGTAAATTATGTCTATAAATAGTAATATAATAGTGTGTGACATTATATGAAATATGAATTTATACATAACTTTATTTTCAGATAAATCGTCTTTGTGTAGACAGAGGTGTATTCTTTACTTATGTCGACTTAAGATGGGGGATAACAACAGAACAAACAAATGATGGGAAAACTATTGCTATATGTTTACAAGAGGCAAGTATAAACTATTACTATATGTTTACAAGAGGCAAGTATAAACTATTGCTATATGTTTAGAAGAGGCAAGTATAAACTATTGCTATATGTTTACAAGAGGCAAGTATAAACTATTGCTATATGTTTACAAGAGGCAAGTATAAAATATTGCTATATGTTTACAAGAGGCAAGTATAAACTATTGCTATATGTTTACAAGAGGCAAGTATAAAATATTGCTATATGTTTACAAGAGGCAAGTATAAACTATTGCTATATGTTTACAAGAGGCAAGTATAAACTATTGCTATATGTTTAGAAGAGGCAAGTATAAACTATTGCTATATGTTTACAAGAGGCAAGTATTAACTATTGCTATATGTTTACAAGAGGCAAGTATAAACTATTGCTATATGTTTACAAGAGGCAAGTATAAACTATTGCTATATGTTTACAAGAGGCAAGTATTAACTATTGCTATATGTTTACAAGAGGCAAGTATAAACTATGTCTGTATGACAACTATATTCTGCAACTATAATCAATTGCTATACTATTACAAGAGGTATGTAAAACTATTGCAATATGTTAAAATAAATACCAGTAAAAATATTTCCATTGGGCATGTAACCCATTCGTTAATATAAGAAGCAATAGATAATCCTATGTGTTTCAGGAAAGTGAAACTGTTTAGAAGTACTAAAAAACTGTTTTTTTATATTCAAGAAGCTAGTTATTAGTTTTGTTATTTCAAGGAGGAACTAAGAGGTTGTAAGATTCAAATTAATCTCTTATCAAATAACTAAATGCTTTGCAAGAGAAATGTAAAAGAATTGAAACATGAAAGAGCTCAGTAAGGACAATTGGTGTATTTTAAATGTAAAAGATGTCGTTTTCTACCTGAGGCATATATTACCGTAGCTGTATTTGGCAACACTTTTAGGAATTTTGATCCTCAATACTTTTGAAACTTCGTATTTTATTTGGCCTTTTGAACTTTTTAGGATTCGAGCGTCACTGATGAGTCTTTTGTAAACGAAACGCGCGTCTGGCGTATATTCAAAATTCAAAATTTAGTCCTGGTCTTTATGATGAGTTTATTTAAAAGGCATATTACTGAAAAAATTATTACATATTATTTCCATCCGTGTGTTTTGTTATGATAAGAAACAGAAAGTTGTAAAATTACCACAAAAAATACTGAACCGAACAATTGATAACAGACATTGTTTGTGAAATTCTAATTGAATCTTAGAAAAGTGTGAAGTCAATTATATTTCAGATAGACCGATGCCGGCCATATTTTATCTGTTTGATGGGGGATAGATTTGGGTGGAGCCAGACAGAAGAAAACAAAGATGAAACTCTTAATATGACTTATGACTATGCAATAGAGAATAATCCAAATCTGAAGTGGATTGATGATTACAGATACAACACAAGTGTAACACAGGTTAGTTACCAGATACTAATTTGAAAGTGCAAATTCCAGAATTGATTTTTTTTTTACCAGCATCATCTTGAAACACAATGTAGAAACTATAAAATAGCTCCTGTTCTAATGATTTATCATTGGCTAAGTCGAAAATGATAAAATGATCACCATACTGAGATGTTTGTCAAATATTGACAAATGGTCCAAAACGTGATAAAGTATGCTTCCAGAATGAAGAAAAGTCTCACGATCCACCTATGGCTTATGAATTATTTTTTGAAAAATAATCGTGGTTTTCTATGTTAATAGTTTCTGGTGGCTAAACATCACAGCTTGTATGTTTTATTTTTTGGATCTTATTTATCTGGACCTTTTGGATTATAGCTCTTCGTCTTTTATATAAGCTTTGAATTTCAAATATTTTGGCCCCGAGCATCACTGAAGAGACATGTATTGTCGAAATGCGCATCTGGTGCAAGAAAATTGGTACCGTTAATTTTATTATACTAGTATTCAAAAGAAGAAATAACAAACCAAATCACATGAATTTAGTATTTAGTTGCAGAATTATTATAGAATCGAACTAAATTAAAGGTCATATACAATGTTTCCCAACATGTATATATAGAGTATATAGGACTCATTAGTGACGCTGAGATCAAAACATGTATAAAGCCAAACCAGTACAAAGTTGAAGAGCATTGAAGACTCAAAATTAAAAAAAAAAGTTGTGCCAATTATGGCTAAGTTAATCTATTCCTGGGATACGAAAATTCTAATTATAACAATGTTTACAGAATGAAATGCATATTTACAGTGAGTTTAATATTTGGGCTTAGGACAACATGGTTCTAGATGAGATAAATGAAGGTATTTAAGCAACTACTACTGTTTATAAGAACATGTTACAAATAATATTTGGAGCAAAGATAAAATCGTACTTTATTCTATTCGAACGGCACTGAGGAGTTTTTTTGTAGACGAAACGAGCGTCTGACGTACACAATTTTAGTACTGTTATCTATGTTGAGTTAATTAATGTTTTTGTTATCAGTCAAATTTCGTAGAAGACAATCACACGTTGAAATCACTTTTTAACATTTACAACAAAATGACTAAGAATTTCTACGAAAACTGAAAATATGTATTCATCATTTACGCATTATAAACTTGACAATATGTTTTGTTTTAGCTTGAAATTTTCCATGGTGTCCTCAATGATCCAGATGAAGTAAAAGACAAATGTTTCTTTTATCTCCGTAATCTTCCATCACAAGATGAGGTGCCACCAGAACTATATAAGGTACATTACATACATATCCAATATGGTAAAACTTAATGTCATTTGTTTTCCTTTTGATATCTGTAACAAAATATGACTTTGCCACTAGTTTATTGATCAACAAACATCATAAATGAATAATTTTACATTTGATTTTTCTCGTCCATGAGAATGATGAAAGTTGTAACAATAGTTTTGTTTTAATAATAAAAAGATTTTAGTTTATGAAGTTTTAGTTCGTAGATAGTTATGGTTAACAACTGTTGGCTTTTTCGGGTAAATCCCTGTAACATTTTTTTTATGTTTTTGTCTTTTTTGTTTTTAATTTATTCTTATTCCAGCAATCGAATGTCCAAATGTTCCGATACTTATAATACACGACTGTAAAAGTATCATCGAAACACTTACAATTATGACTTCGGACTGTATGAATATTTCATAACCAATAAGTACTAACAAACTGTTCCCAAGTTGAAAACTTTCGACGCTGTAACATCTTATTTTGATACTTGTAGCGTCTTGTTAGTGAATCTGAATGGCATAAACAACAACAGGAATATCTGAAGTCATTGATACAAAAGAATCCAAAAATCAGTGTTAAGAAGTTTAATAAAGCTGATGAAGTGTCTGAACTGATCAAACAGGTAATTATCTAAAACGTGTTACTCAACTATGATGACATGGTTATCTGCTTGCATGATTGGTCAAATGTAATTCAGATAAAAAAAATACTTGCTGTCGGTTCATTATATAAAGAGATAAATTGTCTTATTTGCTGAGAGTTTGATAATAAAAGTGGGTTAGGCAAGGGCTAGTTACAATACATAACATGTTTAGCCTGTAACAGTTTGCTATATTGACCATATGTTTATATTTTGATAGGATTTAAAAGGCTGTGTTGATCAGGAATTTCCAATTGGAAGTGAATTAACAAAACTAGAACAACAAGGTGAAGCACATGCAGCTTTTGCTTCACAGAGATGTCGAGTTTACATTGGAAACCAGAATTATTTCACGGAAATCAACAAACACAGAAGTCAGAATATATCACAACCATTCATTATACTTGGCGAATCAGGTAAGAATACAGAACTCATAATATATCACAACCATTCATTATAACTAGAGAATCGGGTAATAATACATTAGTCAGAATATATCACAACCATTCATTATAATTAGAGAATCAGGTAATAATACATTAGTCAGAATATATCACAACCATTCATTATAATTAGAGAATCAGGTAATAATACATTAGTCAGAATATATTACAACCATTCATTATAATTAGAGAATCAGGTAATAATACATTAGTCAGAATATATCACAACCATTCATTATAATTAGAGAATCAGGTAATAATACATTAGTCAGAATATATCACAACCATTCATTATAATTAGAGAATCAGGTAATAATATATTAGTCAGAATATATTACAACCATTCATTATAATTAGAGAATCAGGTAATAATACATTAGTCAGAATATATCACAACCATTCATTATAATTAGAGAATCAGGTAATAATACATTAGTCAGAATATATCACAACCATTCATTATAATTAGAGAATCAGGTAATAATACATTAGTCAGAATATATCACAACCATTTATTATAATTAGAGAATCAGGTAATAATACATTAGTCAGAATATATCACAACCATTCATTATAATTAGAGAATCAGGTAATAATACATTAGTCAGAATATATCACAACCATTCATTATAATTAGAGAATCAGGTAATAATACATTAGTCAGAATATATTACAACCATTCATTATAATTAGAGAATCAGGTAATAATACATTAGTCAGAATATATCACAACCATTCATTATAATTAGAGAATCAGGTAATAATACATTAGTCAGAATATATTACAACCATTCATTATAACTAGAGAATCAGGTAATAATACATTAGTCAGAATATATCACAACGAATCATTATAATTAGAGAATCAGGTAATAATACATTAGTCAGAATATATCACAACCATTCATTATAACTAGAGAATCAGGTAATAATACATTAGTCAGAATATATTACAACCAATCATTATAATTAGAGAATCAGGTAATAATACATTAGTCAGAATATATTACAACCATTCATTATAATTAGAGAATCAGGTAATAATATATTAGTCAGAATATATTACAACCATTCATTATAATTAGAGAATCAGGTAATAATACATTAGTCAGAATATATTACAACCATTCATTATAATTAGAGAATCAGGTAATAATACATTAGTCAGAATATATTACAACCATTCATTATAATTAGAGAATCAGGTAATAATACATTAGTCAGAATATATCACAACCATTCATTATAATTAGAGAATCAGGTAATAATACATTAGTCAGAATATATTACAACCATTCATTATAATTAGAGAATCAGGTAATAATATATTAGTCAGAATATATTACAACCATTCATTATAATTAGAGAATCAGGTAATAATATATTAGTCAGAATATATTACAACCATTCATTATAATTAGAGAATCAGGTAATAATACATTAGTCAGAATATATTACAACCAATCATTATAATTAGAGAATCAGGTAATAATACATTAGTCAGAATATATCACAACCATTCATTATAATTAGAGAATCAGGTAACAACACAGAAGTCAGAATATATTACAACCATTCATTATAATTAGAGAATCAGATAACAATACATTAGTCAGAATATATTACAACCATTCAGTATAATTAGAGAATCAGGTAATAATACATTAGTCAGAATATATTACAACCATTCATTATAATTAGAGAATCAGGTAATAATACATTAGTCAGAATATATCACAACCATTCATTATAATTAGAGAATCAGGTAATAATATATTAGTCAGAATATATTACAACCATTCATTATAATTAGAGAATCAGATAATAATATATTAGTCAGAATATATTACAACCATTCATTATAATTAGAGAATCAGGTAATAATATATTAGTCAGAATATATTACAACCATTCATTATAATTAGAGAATCAGGTAATAATATATTAGTCAGAATATATTACAACCATTCATTATAATTAGAGAATCAGGTAATAATACATTAGTCAGAATATATTACAACCATTCATTATAATTAGAGAATCGGGTAATAATACATTAGTCAGAATATATCACAACCATTCATTATAATTAGAGAATCAGGTAATAATACATTAGTCAGAATATATTACAACCATTCATTATAATTAGAGAATCAGGTAATAATACATTAGTCAGAATATATTACAACCATTCATTATAATTAGAGAATCAGGTAATAATACATTAGTCAGAATATATCACAACCAGTCATTATAATTAGAGAATCAGGTAATAATACATTGGTCAGAATATATTACAACCATTCATTATAATTAGAGAATTAGGTAATAATACATTAGTCAGAATATATCACAACCATTCATTATAATTAGAGAATCAGGTAATAATACATTAGTCAGAATATATCACAACCATTCATTATAACTAGAGAATCAGGTAATAATACATTAGTCAGAATATATCACAACGATTCATTATAATTAGAGAATCAGGTAATAATACATTAGTCAGAATATATTACAACCATTCATTATAATTAGAGAATCAGATAATAATACATTAGTCAGAATATATTACAACCATTCATTATAATTAGAGAATCAGGTAATAATACATTAGTCAGAATATATTACAACCATTCATTATAATTAGAGAATCAGATAATAATACATTAGTCAGAATATATCACAACCATTCATTATAATTAGAGAATCAGGTAATAATATATTAGTCAGAATATATTACAACCATTCATTATGACTAGAGAATCAGGTAATAATACATTAGTCAGAATATATCACAACCATTCATTATAATTAGAGAATCAGGTAATAATACATTAGTCAGAATATATTACAACCATTCATTATAATTGGAAAACAAGTAACTCGAGTAATTCTAAAAAAAACAACATTAATTCGTATTTGATATTGCTTTGAAATCTTGTGATGGATATATGAATGTATAAGTATTCAGGACAATATATAAGCTGCTATCATGCCGAGAACAAGTTAATAAGACACTAATATAAACTCTGCTTTGCAAGCTAGATCGTTATGGGCTATTGTACTATGTGTAAAACAATACACATATGACCTGATTGGCCAGAAGCGGCAGCAAGCACGCTACCACTAAACAACCGATGCATTTTATCGTAGGAATATGTAACTAGTAATTATGTGAATATCAGTCCACTTTAATTTTTGAAACGTTAAATTTCGTGTAAATACTATTTTCTTCTGCCATCAATAAATTTAAAGAATTAGTAGTTTTACCACTTGAAATATTATGCAACAACTTTCACATTGCGGGCAACAACAAAAATAACAACAAGTATATAATACAGGAAAAACTTATAAATAAGAAAAGACGCTCATACTGTTGCATGCATTATTTAAAAAAAATGGCAATATTTTGAAGGTTGTGGTAAGTCAGCGTTGGTTGCTAACTGGGCCAAACAGGTTGAGGATGCTGAGAAAGACACATTTATTTTTCTTCACTTTATTGGAAGTTCAGCTGATAGTGCTCACTATATAAAAATGATCAGAAGGTATATATATATGTATATAGATATTGATATGCACATACGTTAACATACAAACATTGCCTATTGAAGTGTGGATCTCATACAAAAGAAATGGTAGTTGTCGACCAAAATGTATTCCTATCCCTTATAATAAATTAAGACATCGCCGTTAAATCAATTTTGAACATGTTACATATGACACATACAGATCATCATACTAATGACACAAGCAATACTATTTGTACGCGGTCATGTTCAGGTCTTATACAAGACATTTTGAACTTAAATGACTGATTCAGACTGTCTCATTTCTAAATGTAAAACCAAATACTGCAAAGGAATTAGAAGTTCAATTTACTAGCAATCTAACCAAAATAACATAAGCTACTAGAAGCTGGTATCCACAACAAACCACGTCTACTGGTTACAGTTTGGTAAATAAAAACAAATCGTCTACGGATAAGAAATTAACCTTTTTGGATTGGTATATGTCGGTTAAAAGAAAGGAATGTTTAATAAACGTATGTATGGCCTCCTGATAGCACATTGCTAGTTCCTACTGATTCATGTTTAGTCCGACTGGTAATGTTAATACTGGTGACCTTAAGCTAGTCAATAACACATGCAAAATATAATATCCAATAGGCCGCAATATCTTTAGCCTAAACCCACCCATTGGAAACACAACTTCAAAATACTGATGGGTTCATTCGAGATTGTGCCATGCAATGGATTAGAATCGTGGAAGAAGACGTATAAACTCTTCGAATGAATTTAGGTTGCGAGGTGGTCGTTGTTGCAAATAAGAATTTACAAACTGGATTGTCCCCGTAGATAATGTCCCAAACAACATCGTTTTTGTAAATCCTATAACATAAACTGCTTGATAAATTAATAAGGTATGACGATTCACTCTGGAAACTCAATATATACCCCATGACACATACCAAGGAAGTCTGTTCTATGTTTCTTTGAAATTTCAACCGAAGTTGAATAACTGGATTTTTCTTCACTATATTGTATACGCAAGTACATAAGTGTCCTTGCTGGGTATTCCATGTGATCCATGAAACCTCTGAGACAAATTTATCAATTAAAGCCGTACTTCAAAGTTATTTTTAAACTATATACTATAGTGGTGGTGTGGGTCAGACATGGATACTAAAACAATCGAAAGATCTTAAAGAGTGCATACAATCTAAGACTCTTTCATCTTGCAATTACAAATGTATATTAAAACATTACTTTTCTGATCTTGACACAAGTATCCCCATTCCAAATTAAAAGGCAAATTTTCGCCCCTCTTTTTGGTCCTGTATATTTCCTTAAAAATAATGGCCAACGCAGAAACCTTTATATTGTCTAGAGGAGGGATATATCGCTGATTCAAAGAAAACATGCTCTGAAACTGATTTTATTAAGAATTCTTTATTGACAACATATTTGCTACTTTAGGAGGAAATGTTTATCAAAAGAGCATACAAAGGCTTTAGTTTCATATTGTTCTTCTTTAGAATGTTAATTTCATTTGAATCGAATATCTTTATGGACGCCCCCAACCAAAGGTCGAGGAGTAAAAGGGAGAATCAAACAAAATAGACCTAATATAAAAAAGAAGATGTGGTATGATTGCCAATGAGACAACTATCTACAAAAGACCAAAATGACACAAACATTAACAATTATAGGTCGTCATTCGGCCTTTAACAATGAGCAAAGCCCATACCGCATATAGTCAGCTATTAAAAAGCCCCAATAAGACAATGTAAAACAATTCAAGCGAGAAAACTAACTTATTATTAACATTATTTATGTAAAAAAATGAACGAAAACCAAATATGTAACACATAAACAAACGACAACCACTGAATTTCAGGCTACTGACTTGGGACAGGCACATACATAAATAATGTGGCGGGGTTAAACATGTTAGCGGGGTCCCAACCCTCCCCTAACCTGGGACCTAACCTTACCTAAAACTATTTGATTAAATTACTATGACCAAATGAAAAAAAATCAACCCTTAAAATGTTTTACTGCTTAATGTACGTACATACAATATGAAAAAAAATCAAATATTTATAATTATAGATAAACAACTTTTAAAATATATTTTGTTTTGTATTACAGATTATTTGAAGAGATGAAAGTATTCTTTAGTTTTGACATGCAGATTCCTTCATCAGATACAGTACTAGTACATGAAATAGGGAAGTGGCTACGAATGGCAGGATCTCTAACAAAATGTGTCATAGTTTTTGATGCTGTAAATCAATTAGATGATGGATCGGGAGTAGGCGGTATGTTGACATAATTATATTTAATACGATTTTAAGTTCTTGAATTTCCTGTAACCTGAATGTTATAAAGTAAAACTCATCTTCCAAGTTTAATAAAGCTTTAAAAGATATTATTTGCGATATTTGCATTAATTATTGCTTATAGTGATATTAAAATTAATTTGTCAGATGAGTTAAGGAAACCGAAATGCTTTTCAATAAAAAAAAAAGATGATAATTATTCACCGTTTAATTCATAGAAATTGGCAATTATACAACCATAGTTTATTCTTGTCTATAAAATATTTATAATATCATATAGACAAAATTGCCTCCTTTCAACAGAAGGATGAAATGACGACTGCGTTAATATAAAAATAAAGAGATGTTATATGATTTTGCTTGAGACAACTTCCCTACTTTGAACGAGGATATAAACAACTATAGGTCACATCACGTCACATACCCACAAAAAATATTTATTTATTGCCCTTTTTTTGTTTGTTTTATTATTAATATGACTTCATTACATTGGACTGAAATGTATATGTCTCAGCAATTTATTGGCTGATATAGTGTGTGTGGCTGTAAGCCTAAAATTTGCAAAACCAAATTCAACGTCGGACGGTTTATGAAAAGAATGTTACACCAGCAACACTTTGAAACTGTTTGTTAGAACCTTTATCATCCATGAATTTCTGCCTTCAGAGGGATAGAATACAAACTAAGTATACCCAGAAAATAAAAGGATGCAGTGTTATTGCCAAAAAGACAACTATCCACTAATAACTAAACGACACAGATGCCATAGTCGTAGTAATGTAAGATTATTATATCTTCTATATTTAACGCTGAAATAATTTTGATATTTAACTTTTTACAGAAAGTACTGAACACGATTTGTTGTGGATACCATCAGAAATTCCTCCCAATGTTTTTCTATTGATATCTACGCTTCCTGGCAGGGTAAGATACATATTTATATAAAAATCTGAAAAGACAAATAGGATTAACTTTATACGTTTCTCATGGTACAGGTTTGTTTAAGACATTACCATTGCCTTTACCGTTTAATAGTAAAACATATTAAACATGGAAATAAAAGCAAGGATAACAAATGCTAAACGTCATGTAAGTTGACGTTTGTAATATGTATGACAATTACAAAAGGTATATTTGCTAAAAAAAACAAATAAAATTTATGCGAACTGTATTGATTTCAGAAGTGTAAATATGGACTTGCTGGTGAAATTTTAACAACCACATGTAGTAACCATTGCCAAAATACAAACAATTACAAAGAGCACTCTTGCGCTTAAATATAGAAATAAATATAATAAATTAATGTAACATAGTGTACCAATGTCAACTCTCCATAATCGAATTTAAATATATACCAAGGTAACAAACAAGACTTAAGCGAATCGAAAAAACGTGAACACATTTGTTAACATAACAATCAGGTTGTTCAAGCCAAAACGAGATAGAGTTTAATCTTATGTAGCATCGAAACCATTCACTTTATTATATTACAGGCAATGAACGCCTGTATTGAAGCTGGATTTCCAAGTATGAAAGTAAGTCCTCTTCAAGAATCACAGAAAATGCAGATCATCACTGATTATTTGGAAGGAATTTACGGGAAAACATTGACTACGGAACAGAAAGAAATGATCATAAATGTAAAACAGACATCCAATCCACTTTACTTGAAATCTCTCCTGGACGAGGTAGTATTTTTGAGCATTTTAAGATTAAATTACCTGCTTTTTAAACTATATGACAGATATTTCCAGGTTTTTAGGAACATTTTACATATCATCCTAACTTGTACGTTTCCCCTAATTTTAAATGTTTGTAAAAAAAATTAAAACAAAAGTAACGAAAATACTGAACTCCGAGGTAAATCAAATAATAAATTAAAAAAAATAAGGTAAATTAAAAAAAAAAAAAAAAAATTTATATTAATTTAACCAAACTATTTAATCTTTTATGTCTTATTGAACAAACTGGACACAGAAATATAACTTAATATATCAAACGAGAAATATTGTCATTTAAACCATGATAATTTTCAGAATTGAGAATATAAAATTCTCAATTTCTTAAACAATTATTAATTATTATGAACTATTTTCATTAAAAAAGGACAGATACATCCAGTTCACTTTCGTTTTACAGGTCCGTATGTTTGGATCATTCAGAACACTGACAAACAAAATTTCCGAGTATTTATCTGCTGAAAGTCCACAGGATCTTTTTGCCAAAATCCTTGAAAGATTGGAAGATGAATTCGAGAAGGGACAAACTCCAAGGTATTATGGTTAATCTATATGAACATAAACAAATGGTCATGCATCGGGTTTCAATAGCTTAATTCTGTCACACCTTGGTGAAGCATAAGCCAATAACGATATTTCTCCACCTTGTTCTGGTTTTTGTGCTAACCTCTCCAGATCATGCAACATATACCCTTCTTTCTCCATCTCGGTTGCAACGTTTCTTCTCAAGGTGTATCTTAATCTGATGTTGACAGGCTGTTCTTCTTTTTTTCTGCTGTTACACCACTGTCCCAGGTAAGGGGCTAGGTGAGAGCTTATAAACATGTTTAATCCCACTACATTTTATATGTTCATGTTCCCAGTCGAGATCATAAAACTCGTTGTCAATGGTTGCTGTCATATTTGGTTTTATATTATTTGTTTTGTCTTAAATTAGGCTGATATATTTTTTCGCTTGATTCACTTTTTTCATATTTATATTTCATATACATTCTAATCAAATATAAAGATGTGTTCATAGATCTATTTTACAAACACTTAGACTACTTTGCTAAATCATTGGACATAGTCCTAAATCATTTGCCTTTAATAGATACGAAAGCTGATGCACTATTTGAAACAGTTCAGCTTTAAATCTAAATTTCCTTGTTTTACAGAAAAGGTGTTGTACGAATTTGAACAAATTATTTTACAAAGTTCAACTTTCAAATTTTCTTTTACTTGTTTTACAGAAAAGATCTTGTGCGTGATGCTACAACTGCATTGTGGTGTGCCAACAGAGGAATGTCCGAGTCAGAGCTGGTTGAATTGTTAGATGTAAGTCACATTGCATTGCTTAACAATGCCAAAATCGCAAATAATTGCAACTTTTTCATAGCTCCAGGATGTTTTGAAGATATCTTTTCATTGTTTGACATATTTCAATATCTTTCCAAACACCAATCTTCTCTACAGCATTATTTTTTTTTAAATTTGAAGGAACTAATGTGATGGCTTTAGTTATGACATCAAAATTTTACTGCAATGCAGAACAATCTCAAAAGTAAAAAAGTTATATATATTTTTGAATTATAGATACCAAGTGCTATTTGGTCTCCATTCTACATATCGCTGTATGAGAACTTGGTAAATAGGAATGGCATCTTGAATTTTTTCCACGATCATCTACGACAGGCTGTAGAAAGGAAGTATATTCCTACACATGAAGCTAAAGTCAAAGGTTATCTGTGTCTCGCTGATTTTCATGCAGCTAAGGACACCAGCGACAGAACTGTAAGTGTTTACTTTTAGTCTTCAATTAGAAAAATATCAAAATTTTAGTGCAGTGCAGGAACATAAACAATTTTAACAAGGTCATGAAAAAGAGAACGCTAGGAATCCTGCAGTTGGATATTGACCTTGGATATATTTGATATGAAATAAGTGTGTTTGTTTTATTTTAATATTTATGTTCCTTTAACAAAACACGGCATTCAGGATATATGTGAAGCGATTTCCACGGACACCACATGAAAAAATTGATGATGAACGATCGAAAATAAATGCAGGAAACACCGATCAAACACTAAATAAAGGCAACAGTAGTAAACCGCTGTTTAATAGTTATGAATCGATTGAGAATAAACAAATCCGTGTCACAAACTAAAACCGCGGGAAACACATCGACTATATAATAGCCCAGTAGTTTTAATGCCACATGTGAAGATAGTCGGTAAGATAAATTTGTTACAGTATGCTATTGACCTAATACGATGTATATGAGCTCAATAAATTTCATAAAGGCCGAGAGCTTTTAGATGACGTAGCATTTAAAATATTTCACAAATCGTAAAATATCATCTAGGTAGAAGAATTGCCTTTCTTGCTGACCAAAGCTGGACAATTGGACAGACTTAAAGAAACAATTACAGACTTGGACGTCTTCTATAGGTTGTCGGACAATGAGGATGGAATTTTTGAGTTGATCAAAGCTTGGAAAACGGTAATTTTACATATAATAACTGAAATGCACGTCACTGTTATTGTGTATTGATTCAGCTTTGGACTTTAGTGATTTTCAATGGAGAATAGGGATAAAATTGTTTAGAATGTATGTGAAAACAGGTTAAAATCATGTCGGTTTTGTTTTCTTTGAATATCGATTTCTCGAATTAATCCTGGTCACCTGATCCGCTGGTTTTTTTCAGTTGAAATTAATTTGTTTTATTTGAGAGACAAAAGGGTCAAAAACACAAAACCATGACGGTATCACACTACAAAATTAAAGATTTGCATGTTTTTTTCCACACCCTGTCATTCAAAAATACACATCGAAAATGTTAAAAAGCAAAAGAAAAAATACAAATATGAACGCAAATAAAAAATAATGTATAGATTTCCTGTAAGTTCCGTAATGACATTAGGTTCACACGACAAAATAGATTGGAATTGATTAACATTAAAAATACGAGGAAGGTACTAATTGAATGATATCGATTTAAATATAATGCCATGTACAAAATGTCACACCTTAAATTAAACCCCACAATTTATCAGTTAAACAATGCATCATCTATATAAGGCTAAAGTCTGGCATTTTTTTTCTTCAATATTGACAAATTATTCGTTTGATTTCCAGCTTGGTGGATTCGATTTGTCAGAAGAGGCATACATGTCAAAGGTTCAAAAGATACCCAAAGAGGACATAATGCAAAATTCGACATATTACTGCAAACTGTACAGGTAAAGAGAATACTGACACTTTCTAACTTGGAAAATTGCATTTTTTTTAGTTTCCATACTCAAAGTTTTTTTTCTCTCGTCCAACTCTAATGCATACACAATGCTAAGAACCAGAACATGCAGACAGAGTTTACGTTTTGGCAATATTTTATTAACCGTTCTAGATTTATCCAATGTAAAAACTCTTAAAATTGCAAATTTTATAGTTTAAGCACGCCAACTTAAGTTGTGTCATCCGTATTTTATTCAAAAACGCATACACAAGGCTTTAAAACTACACAATGTACAAAGTTTTGAATTTGGAAAGTAAGGCATTTACCATTTTATAATATACCTCTTTTTGACCTAAAAAATTGAAAATCTTAAGCGGCAACATCCGTGTCCCAAGCTTAAAACACATTATTCTTTTTTTTTTTTTTTTACTTTGAACCATTAATTCAAAATTGGACAGAGGGTTTTGAACATCGACAAATATCTGGGTTTTTTAACTTGTTTTATGAGTCAACATTCCAAAATAGCAAATGCAATCGATGCATTTGAAACTGATTAGGCCAGATATACTAACAAAATACAATTATCAAACCAACATATATATATCTATTTCAACAAACATCAACACCGAAAAAGCTTCAGAAAAATAAACTCCCACAAAAGCAGTAAGAACATTAAACGCAGCCGAATTATTAGACATGCAGCTGTCATTTGTTCAGTATTTAAACTCAGGTATAAGATTCAACAAGTTTTTCAAGTATATAAAATCCACAACAACACATATTTTCAATTGATAGTTTATACAAGGGATACAGAGGCCATTTTGAAAGTGATAAAATTGCATTTGAGATTATTTAGATACTTGATTGAATTGAATTTCTTTTAACAGTCGATTAGGAAATTTCTTTTTGATCATTGGAATAATGGAGGCAGCAAAAAAGATTTTTAAAACACTGATTAAACAGTTGGAGCTGAACTATGGTGAATCTCATGGGACTGTGGTGTACAATGTACATGATCATACTTGGAAATATCGATGTAAACACCCGGATGTTATTAAGGTATTTCTATTAAAAAATTGTCTTCATTTATTGTTTTTCAGCCATATTCTAATTAAGAAATATCAACCAATAAAGCTTTTAAATTCTAAATCTATGTTTTGCTGAGTCATGGCTTATAACATTCAATTGTCACGATTTGACGGTACTAAATTGTTATACGAAATATAAGGTGTCATTAGTGATGCTTGATGCCAAATTATTTCTAAATGCAAATTGTAGAACAGACTTCGAAGAGGTAAGAAAACCAAAAAGAGCTAAAATATAGTAAATAAACTCATCATAGATACCAGGATTGCAATTTTATATTTACGCCAGACGCGCGTTTCGTCAACAAAAGACTCATCAGTGACGCTCGAATAAAAAAAAATGTTAAAAAAGCCAAATAAAGTACGAAGTTGAAAAGCATTGATTAACAAACATTCCTAAAAGTTTTGCCAAAACAGCCAAGGTAATCTATTCCTGAGGTAGAAAAGCCTCAAAATTTCAAAAAGTCAAAGTTTTGTAAACAGTTAATTTACAATTATGAACATATCAATGATAACTCAAGTCAACACAGAATTGTTGACTACTAGGCTGGTGATACCCTCAGGGAAGTAAAACTCCACCAGGAAACCTGACAAAGTTGCATTCTATGAAGATGATTAAATATTGCAATGACTATTGCACAGCAACAAAAGTTTTAAAAAACAGTAATATTGTTGTTCAGCAATAAATATATATGTTAGTCATTCACCGAAATTTATTTTTTTGTTGTGAGGAAATTTTAATCCCTTTTCCTCTTCTAATTTACCATCTAGACCTAGATTAGTAAAATATGGTGTTGTATGAAAGATCTTACACTTTGTAACTGTTTCTATATATTTGTCTAATGTTTATTTTCTTTTTGAAACAAAAGATTATGTCCATTTTTATAGGGATTACATGAACTAGGCACTGTGTACAGCAAACTTGGCGAGTATGATAAGGCAGTTAGGGTATACATTGATGCCATAAATCGTCAGAACAGGGTTATAACACCAACACAAAAACTACAGGTATGTTAATGAAAAAACAGGTAATAAATGTGTTGCGTCCAAATCGAGTTTCTGAATTACAATTATCAGTTTTTAAATTTTTGTTGAAACAATGAAAAAAGTGCATCTTTTTTTGTTCTTTATTTACTGTATCTGCTATTATCTTTATTATTTGTAAATACTTATAACTACTTAATATAATTTATGCTCATTGACTATTTCTTGAATAATTTTTTAAACAAATGTTGACAGCCGATTTCATTGATTGTGTAGGGAAAGGTAGAATCCTTGGTTAGCTTGCTTGTTAGCTGAACCATGATGTCATTTTAAGGTTAGGTATACTACCCTCCTTTCGAAGTAGTCTAGTCTTGCAGACAAATAGATTGGTTGTCTGTCGGACTAGTCTACTCTTAAAGGAGGGTAGTTTACCTAACCTAACAGTTCAGCTAACAAGCAAGCTAACCAAGGATTTTACCTTTATCTACACACTCAATGAAATCGACTGTAACATATATTTAAGATCGAAAGCAGTTTTTGATTTTTTTTAAAACTTGTAATGATATTATGAAATTGTAACCTTTTCTGAGTATATATATTATACCATGGTAACTCGGACTGGACATTGATGCATCCTAGATATTCGATGATAGAATTACATAGCTTAAGTTTTTCTGTTTATAGTTGTGTGAGGGGCTGCTTGGTTTAGAATAACAAAGCTTAAGTTTTTCTTTTTATAGTTATGTGAGGGGTTGCTTGGTTTAGAATAACAAAGCTTAAGTTTTTCTTTTTATAGTTATGTGAGGGGTTGCTTGGTTTAGAATAACAAAGCTTAAGTTTTTCTTTTTATAGTTGTGTGAGGGGTTGCTTGGTTTAGAATAACAAAGCTTAAGTTTTTCTTTTTATAGTTATGTGAGGGGTTGCTTGGTTTAGAATAACAAAGCTTAAGTTTTTCTTTTTATAGTTGTGTGAGGGGTTGCTTGGTTTAGAATAACAAAGCTTAAGTTTTTCTTTTTATAGTTGTGTGAGGGGTTGCTTGCTTTAAAATTACATAGCTTAAGTTTTTCTTGTTATAAATGTGTGAGGGTTACTTGCTTTAGAATTACATAGCTTAAGTTTTTCTTTTTATAGTTGTGTGAGGGGTTACTTGGTCTATCGACAGTATACATTCAGAAAGAAGACATGTTAGAAGCTAAGAAACTAATGTTGAGAGCATTAGAATTAGCGACATTTGTACTCGGAAAGAAACATAATTTTGTAGCGGCCATTTTTACAAGGGTATGTATACTTAATCTAACGTGTTATTAATGGTACTAAATATACACGATTGACTCATTGACAATTTTTTAAATATAAGTATGGTATATGACATAATCAATTTTATTTAAGAAATAATCACATACTTGAATAACGAAAAATGCTACTTTTTTGCATAGGCAGTCTTATCGGGAGTAAGCAGTCAATATCAGTATACCCAGGCTGCTTAGTCTTAACAAAGAGTTGCTGTTCCTCGTGCGATCTGGAATGATAAGCATTTAGCATGACCCGAACTTATCATATTTAAAAATAATCGGTAGTTTATAAACTTTGTGGATGGGGAATGGGAAAATCAGTTTATATATAAAAAAGAAGAAGTGGTATGATTGCCAATGAGACAACTGTCCACAAGAGACCAAAATAACACAGAAATTAACAACTACAGGTTAAAAAAAATACAAAAATTGGTAAACATTTAGAAGTATAGGATTTCAAAAAGATTGATAAACCAATTTATGATACAGGCCCATTTATTTCTGCAATCCATGTATAAAAAATAACTTTATTTTGATATGTTTTAACAGCTTGGTCAACTTTCCTACAAACAAGGCCGTGTAGATGAAGCATTGGCATATTGTCTACATGATCTGAAGGTCACGAGAAGCGAGGTCGGCACCAATCATCCACGCACTGCCATTGTCCTTAATGAAATTGGACTTATTTACGATGATAAGAATGACAGCATGGCGTCACAGCTTTATGAAGCCGCTTTATCAATTTTCCTGGAAACGTACGGCAAAAATTTCCTTGGAACTGGAACAATACGGTATGCAATGAATTTTTATTATTATTATATTTTTAAGTTTGTCTAAAAAATGTTGATAGTATACAATCAGTATGGCAATTCGGGTTACTATTTATTCAAACTTGAAGATATCTGATATAATATATAAAATATCTTATCAGGGGCGGATCCAGTCATTTTAAAAGGGGGGGGGGGGGGTTCCCAACCCAGGACAAAAGGGGGGGGGGTTCCCAACCCAGGACAAAAGGGGGGGGTTCCAACTATATGTCCCCATTCAAATACATTGATCGGCCAAAACAAAAGAGGAGGTTTCAACCTCCCTTCCCCACCCCCTGGATCCACCAATGCTTATATAATATATACTGTGTTACTTATAATATTGATATGAGGTTACAGATGATATTTCTATTTTCACACGTCTCTTGTTGTATTTCCAAATATTCCCTATAGAATAAAATAATAATAAGTTATAAGAACTGGAACTAAAATTGCATTACTAAATATCACAAAGACAGTACAAGTACATATATCTTTTCATTATCACACAATTCGTATAGTGACTACTGTGAAACCTCTTTTGTTACCGTCATTATTTCAGTTTAAAAGATATAATTATAGAATTTGTAATCAATTTATTTTAACTGAAGAATGTGGCTATTACTACATGTACTGGTAGTTAATCTTACAATTTGTACTGAAATTAGACAATAGAAATATTAATTGATTATGTTTCCAACTTTTTGTTTTTAGGTACAATTTAGGAGCGTTATATTTTGGCACAAATCACTTTGCTAAATCCAAATACCAGTTTACAGAGTCCTACAGGGTATATGTGTTATTTCTGGGAGAGGATCACCCCGAGACAAAAGCCGTAAAGCAGGCGCTGGATGCAGTTTCCAGTATGACATCAGACGAATAGAGTGAACCTAAATACGTGATTTTGTAGTTTATTACAGTCTGCATTATTTATAAGCGGTATCTGTACGTTATAGTCTACGCTAGTCATGAACAATCCAGTTCAATAGTCTTTGAATAAAAATAAACATCGGAAGAAAAATGATATAAAAATAAAAAAGAACATGGACTTCATTTTTGACAGTCAACAGTACACATTAAACCAATCTATGAGATTGACATTTAACAGACCGCAGCAATTGCAAATTTCAAGGAATCCTTTATACAAATGTTGTTATACCTGTATAGACTTTCATTTTAAATTGATAGACCAGTAACATAGAAGTTTATATTAGTTTTGTCTTTCAATCTAGTTCTAGTCTAAAACACTATTTATATATTAATGCCTATTTGATGCGGGGTATATAGTAATGCACATGTCCTTCCGTTCATAGGTGGGGTATATAGTGGTGCACATGTCCGTCCGTTCGGATGTAATAAAGGTATATAGTGATGCGCATGTCCGGCCGTTCGTTCTACCCACTTTCATCTTCCTCATGCATGAGAACTAAAGTACCACTTGATACAATCTCATGAACCATGAATTAATTTCTCTTGAAAAACATTTTTGTTGTTTTTTTCATGATTATAACTAAATATTTAACAACTTGGCAAATCTGTTTTAAATTTTAACATATTGAAATTGCCCGTAAACTAAAGTTTTACATCAACTGATCAAGAGTAATGCTCCTTGGGTTTCTTTATTATTCGAATTCAACAAAATTGTTTGTACTTGAACACAATCGCATAGATCATAATATACAGGTGAAGTTTAGTTTTGACAGCAGACATCTATCGCCCAAGAGTTAAGCAGCTTAGCTGTTGTCGGGGTATTTTTAATCACCGAAAACTAGTTTTACGGTTTATTTTTCAATAAACTGAAATTACAAATATCTGTAAAGAAATACATTTTTTTTTTTGTGTTCTGTTAATTATTGGAATTTCTTATACACAACGCACAATTGAAATTATTCTTATATTCATTACTTTTAATCAAAGCTACAAAGAGAAAACTAATGGTTTCATATGATAATTATCGCCACTTATTGTTTTTTGAATTTAACATATTGTATATACATGTACATAATATGCAATAGGAAAATAATCCATGGAGTTACATATTATTTTATGTTCTCACGAATGTGAATATAATGAAAGTAATAATGCAAACAGAAGCAGTTTGTGATATAGATATTACTATACAAACTTTAATATTGAATGTATATGTACACTTTATATAATTATTAGTTACTTGTTAGTATTAAATATTTATATCTAAAGTTGTGTATCATACTAATTTATTGTGAGCCGATTTGTGACGTAGAGAAACTTGTTGATAATATTCATATAATAAAGCCGTCCATGCATCTGAACGTCAACGTTTCGGGTTCGTTTAAGCCATAAACAAACAGAAAATCGTTGCCTTGATTTGAAAATGCCGCAGACCAATATCAGTTGATTTTGAGGTCCGACTCTTCCAAACCTGTTATAATAATGCCACATAGACCAAAAAGCCTCTTTTGATTTTTAAGTGGCAAAGTTACAGCAGCAGCAATCGATAAACTGCAAATGGGCTAAAATTTGAGTTTGCAAATAATTTCCTTTGATGCATAGGTTCAATCAATCTTCAAACCTGCCGATTAGCAAGAACAAGATCCCTTTTGATTTTGATGTACGTACGTCAAAGATTACGGTCACAGTGCCTATTAATAAACTGATGTTTACCTTAAACATATCGTGTTGAGGTCAATGGTCTAAAGTAAAAGTAGCAACAAGTAGACAGAAATTTAGACACCCTTTTGGTTTTGGGAACATATATTTGGATCCATACATCCAAACAAACTTTTGTAATGAAGTTCCTTGAAAAGAAAAAAATGAATAAGGTTTTGTTTCCGGACAATGACTTTTGGGTAAGAAATAAGATCTCAATGGTCAACGTTGAAGGCCGTACGATGACATGTAATTGTTAAAATATTTGTCGTTTTGTGTGTAGAGGAAAGGCCAATACAGTATTTTTATTTTGTGCTTTATCATTTTTAACTCTTGGAAAAGTCGTAATTTCAGAATCATTTGCGTTTTTGCCTGTACTTATTTCAATAAGCTTTTTATGAATCAATTTTTAAGCAGACATGTCATTATTTTCTCTCTGTTTGAGAAAGTGTGATCAAGATATTTCATTAATTGTCCCGATAAACAAACTCACAGATGTAAGCTAGGTTCTGAAAAAAATTGACAAACTGGCATGTGAATTTACAAATATATACACAGGATATCCTGCAGTCTAGTTTAGATGTGGCTAGGTTCAGGAGATGATGTTCAGTCTGACACTGAAGTCCTCTCATGATTCAGATTTCACTGAATATTCTGGTAATTTGTTCCATATAAAAAAGAAGATGTGGTATGATTGCCAATGAGACAACTGTCCACAAGAGACAAAAATGACATAGACATTAACAACTATAGGTCACCGTACGGCCTTCAACAATGAGCAAAGCCCATACCGCATAGTCAGCTATAAAAGGCCCTGATATGACAATGTAAAACAATTCAAATGAGAAAACTAACGGCCTCATAAATATTTTTCTTGTTCTCGGGAATAGGAATGATAATCTCTTTACTCTAGCTTGTCTGAGTTTGTGGTTGCCTCTGGTCCTATCGTCACCCTATGTGTAGTATTTGGAAAGATCAGAGCAATGGCAACCACCTGGTGTTATGTGTTATAAAATAGCACAAGACTCTGTTTCTATCTGATGTACTGTAGTGAAATTGGTCCAGTAATTTAGTTACATATCCTAAAGATTTGTTCTGATAGCAGATATAGACAAAGCGAGCTGCGTCACTGTATTTGTTCAATATGTCGTGTGATGGTGATTTGGTGATTTCTTATACTGAAGAATCATATTCAAGGGTAGGTCTTACAATGGTGGAGTATATTGGTCTTCTTATCAGCTGTTTCCTCTATCTTCTTTAGCTATTGCCTAAAGCACAAAAGTTGGTAAAATTTTGATGGCAATCATTCATATAAAGTGTCTACTATAATAGCAGTATTTGACTTAAATGAAAATGGTTTGTATATTTTTGTTGTTATTTAAAATTTCTATCTATCTTTAAAGTTTCCAAGATATTAGGCAAAAATAACAAAAAATGGTTGATATTGATATCAAAGAGCAAGAACTCCAATTACAAGTTGACTAACGATTTCGACCAAGTTGACTTATTTTTCAATCTTATTTTCAAATATTTCATTGAAGAAATAGTTACTGTGCTTTTGTGCTTTTAGTCAGTTCTTTAAATTTATTATTTTCCCAAATTCATGTTTACGCCCTGGCGTGTTGACGTAAACTTATCTTCGAATATTGCTTCTGTGGGGAGGGGGAACTTCACTCCCTCGAACATCCTATCAGGTTGTCGTCTGCCCTGGACCTCAACGTTATTCGGACGTATATTAAAAATAGCCTAGCTACGCCACTGGTTGACATTAAGGGTACACATCAATTATTTTCAAAATTACTATGACAGTTCCAAGTTCGTACTACGGTTGGGTAGGTTGCAAATCGGGAAACCTATATTAGTCGCATAGATATCACATGTGTTCTGACTATGAAACATGAATCAAATCTCCGATTACCTGAAAAATCAATATGTCTGATCGGTCATATACGTAAGTCTTCAGCTAATTAATGTCGAAAGGTCGGACGATTCTAATAATTAAGTATATATTTTGTGTCTACTTATAAAGTTCGTTACGGCATGGGTAACACTCTTTTGTCAATAATTACTCGATCAAAAGAAGAAATTGGTTTCTTGAGCAGCGAACGAACAGACGGACGAACTTATAGACACTGCATCTCTATATACCACCTGCTTCAAAAAGCGGTAGAATACATCACTACGTTTGTTGTGTTGTATCTGATTTCTTTGATTTCTTGAGCGCTAGTGTCCAACCAACAGATGTAAGGACTTTAGCTAGCTCCCTGTAGTAGCGAGTATAGTTGTTACCCTATGTGTCGTTATTTTTATTTTTCTTGTTCATGTAAGTTGTCGTTCTGTTGTAGTTTGACTGTGCATGCTCTTTATTGTGTACTTTTGCTTTACGGCGTTTAGTCTAAATAGGCAAGGGTGAGGTTTGTGCGCATGTCAAATTGGTTTAAACAAACCACATGATGTCCATGTGCAAAGTCAGGTTTTCTGTGCAATGTATTATAAAAATGAGAAGATATCATCTGTTCACCAGAAACCAAATACTTAAAAACCCGTACTGCCTTCAACAATGAATAAACCCATACCGTTTAGCAAGCTATATAAAATGTCAAATGTCAAATAGTTCAAACGAGAATAATAACGGCCAGATATATACAAAACAATAACACCCTGTATAACCCCGATACAGATACTGGGGGGTATTACAATTGATCAAGATAATTACTTCTACTTCTACTATATAATGACCGCCTTCAACACGTTGAAGTTTACGTCACTTGTACTGCGCCTTGCTTTGTGAAGATATATATACAGTGAAATATAACAAATTTGTGATAGTAAACAAAACAAAACAAAACAAAACAATTTTACATAGTGGTAGTGCATATTTTTAATTTATTATTTTTAAATATTAAGATAAAACTATTTACACATGTACGGGCTGTAGGTGTAGTTTGAGACGGCTACTTTGAACGACTCTATAGAGTCGCTCATCACAATACTCGGGGGAAGGCTGTTCCAGATTTTAATTGTGCGTGGGAAAAATGATTGTTGTCTTATTTGTGTTCGGCAGGATGGAATTTGGTATGAGAGTGTGTGCATGTTCCTGGACTGTCTGAGCGGTTGAATTAATCTGTCTGTTTTTGTGATAGCAATGAGGTGATATGAAATTTTATAGAACATGACCATGCAGGCGTGCATCGGTTCTTCTGTGTGCCAGGTCTCTCCATTTTAAATGATCTAGCATGTCACTAACGCTTGAGGTGTTTCTGTGTCGTTAGTGACATATCTAGCAGCCCTTCTTTGTACTTTTTCTATCTTGTTAATATCCTCAGTAAAGTAAGGGTCCCAAACTGAACAGGCATATTCTAGCGATGGTCTGACTAAAGATTTATATGCCTGTTCCTTTACTGAGGTGGAACTGAAACTGGAAACGAAGAAAACCTAGTGTGCTGTTAACTTTATTACAGATGTTGTTTATGTGACTGTGCCATTTCAAGTCTGATTGAATTGTCACACCTAGGTATTTTGCCTTATCGACATGTTCAAGAATGTGGCCATGTAAAGTGTAATTATATACGAATGGATTTTTATTTCGGCTGATGGACATGACATTACACTTGTCAGGAAGGAAAGCCATTTTCCATGTATTTTCCCAAATCCCTAGTGTGTTGAGGTCTTTTTGAAGTGTTTCGCAATCACTGTTTGATTTTATTACCAGATATGCAATGGTGTCGTCTGCAAATAGGCGTATGGTGGAATTTAGCCCAACTGGTATGTCGTTTATATAAAATAAAAACAGACTTGGGCCCAGAACAGATCCTTGAGGCACTCCGGACTTTACAGGGACATAAGCCTGAAGTCTCACCCTCTAGGATAACTGCTTGGGTACGACATGATAAGAAGCCCTGTATCCATGCATTTGTTTTCCCCTGTATCCCATAGTAATTTAATTTGTGTGTTAACAAGTTATGACTGACTTTATCAAAAGCTTTGGAGAAATCCATTATAAGTACATCTGTTTGTTTTGAGTTTTCCATATTTTTAGTGACATCATCCACAAATTCCAAAAGTTGAGTTTCACAAGATCTGTTTTTTCGAAAGCCGTGTTGTAGGGGATACAGGATGTTATGTTTGTCTGCGTGTGTCATGGTTGCGCTAACTACAACATGTTCCATAAGTTTACAACATATGCATGTCAAAGAAATCGGTCTATAATTCTCTGGATTATATTTGGAACCTTTCTTGTAGATGGGTGAAACATGTGCAGTACGCCAGTCAGTAGGGACTTCGCCAGTGTCTAATGATTTTTGATATATAAGGCATAGTATTGGTGAAATTTCATGTGCTAACTCCATAAGGAGACGTGGCTTAAGTTCGTCTGGTCCACTTGCCTTGGATGGGTTTAAATTTAGAAGAAGTTTTGAGATACCTTGGATTGTGATATTTATGTCGGGCATGGTACGGTAAGCTGTTTTCTGTTGCATGTATTGATTGCTTTCAAATTCAGTAGCAGTGATTTTGTTTGGTTCTGAGAAAACTGAGTGAAACTGCCTGTTGAGTGCATCAGATTTTTGTTTGGTGTCAGTTATAAGTTTCCCATTCTGCTTAAGAGATGTTATTCCACTGTAGTCAGTTTTTTTGCTTTTAATATAAGACCAAAATTTTTTCATGTTGGAAAATTTGTTTTCATCTGGTTTTGGTGTTACAATATTTTCAATGTATTGCCAGTATGATTGTCTGAGTTGTTTTTGTACCTGATGTTTAATTTGCTTATACTTGTTTCTCATGTTGTCATTTCCAGACCTTTTCATCTTTTTATATAGTCTGTCTCTCTTTTTCATTAATTTTCTTGTTTCAAATGTTACCCATGAAATTATTTTTTGTAGTTAGCTTTTTGTGTGGAATATGCTCACTGACTAGTTCATTGAGTTTTGTTTTGAATTCTAGCCACAGTTCATCAACAGTATGTTTATCAACCTTTTCCTGTATGGTATGTTGTAAGTTGATTACTTCTTTTTTCATTGTTTCCCAGTTTGCCTTGTTGTAAATCGGCACATTTCTTGGTGTTTGTTTTAGCTTAGATGGTGTTAAATTGAATTCTATAAAGACAATGTCATGATCTGAGATTCCCGGCATGATTTCAATTCGTGGGACCTGGTTTGGTAAATTTGTGATCATGAGATCTAGTATATTGTCCTTTCTTGTTGGATTTTCAATTAATTGTACCAAGCCCGTGTCATCCAAAGTATTTCCAAAATCATAATGTATTGTAAGCCACCCGAGAGCATCCTGTCCTATACTCGGTAGTTTACTTTAATAACACTTAAATACAGTGTGTGACTCATGTAGCAACTCTACATTTGTATTAAACTTCCCAAATTACTTGTCAGGTATGGTCTTCGGAATGTTTAATATGTATGTATTGAGCAATCCCTTGTATTCGAGTGTTACTGAGCTAATTTTGTTCCTAACGGCTTTCCATAGTTTTTATGTTTGAACGAGCGTCCTCCAACATCTATTGTTTTCATCAGTGTAAATTCATGTGCTTTTTGTATGTGTCCAAGTTCAATAAAATAAAGTTATCTTTCCAATGTTAACAGTTTTTATTTGTTCACTGTTAAAAGTATGTAACATTATAACATCGTAAAACTATATAAATAAACAGTTGCGTTCAAGTGTACTGAATCATAAATCCTTAGATACATATTTGTGGTGTCCGACGTGGTGGGAGATAGCTTACTGTACAAAAGACGGCTAATTAAATATCATTAAACTTCATTATGTTATCCTTATTCTCACCTAAAGGTTATTATTGCTTTATTTGTTTTTCAAGGTTTGAACTTGCCGCCAACAAAACTTAGGGCTATCTGCCATTGCTGAGTGCTCGCGCGTTTATATACTAAATTGCAATTGTCACGTGACATACTAATCCAATGGAAACTTGTCCTTTCCGGGAAGCCGGAACTATAAAAATTTCAGATAATGAAAAACATGATATACATATCATCTTAAGTTGTCCGAACATTGTCCTTATACATAAAATATCAAAACAAAGCTATAGCATCTGAAATATCGACAAAGAAGCTTGAAATAAACAATCGGACACCACTGCGCGCGCATTGATTTAGCAGACGATCTGCGTAATTACATAATACGTAAATAACATACAACATAGTTCATTTCAACCATCTAAATATTTACAATATATTTGTGTCCGGCAGGGTATACTTATTAAAAATCTTATCTGTGGTATTAAAAATACAATATTAGATCAAATGTCCAGGGGACGAATTGGTATTTAAAGATATCAAAACACATGTTTCGGTCCCCACAAAATGGCAGACGACAAAGTCTCCGTAAATAAACAATTCGATTGAAGTATTTTCCTATGTATATCAGGCATATTAGACGTTTAAATATGAATATTTGGTTACAAGAAATGATCCTTAATACGGGAATTACATGATATATAGCATGTAGAAGGTAAGCCATGAGTAATTACATACATTCCCTGCCGTAACACTTGTACAACAAAAATGTAAACAAATGAAAAAATCATTTCACTTCCAGTGTTTTACGCATTAAAAATTTGTTATCCTTGATAATTGTCAACATCATCTTGAACCTATATACAAACATAAACTAGAAATTCATATCATAGCTGATGAAATGCTTCCCCCCTTTATATTTGGTAAACAAAAAAAAAAATGAAACTTTGGCCTGTGAAATCCATACATAAAAATAGTAAATTAATGCCAAAAAATGTTTTACTTGCTCGTGCGAGCCAAGTTACTATGCGTAAGAACACAACCGTTATGTTTAAAAGAATAATATTTCCTTTTTCTGAATTTATAATATCATAACAAGTACTTCCAATGCCTTACACTTCCCCCAACTTCAATATATATTAATTCTCCTGAATTAAAAAACCAGTATAACTATGTTATTTAAAAGAATTGTTCATAAATTGTCTTTTTCTTCATTGGTCTTCACCAAGTCTAAGTTGTACACCCACTGCATCAATTTTGTTCAAGATAATGTCTGTTGATGTGTCTCTCTTTGATGATGATGCTTCAATCATATCAAGCAATTGTAAGGTGGTGGGATCGTCTGTTTTACTCTTAATGATATTGGCAATTGCTTGGTACAGATAGTATCTAGACTTAACTGTCATTGTATTGCCCTCTGTTGATTGTGGGGTTTTCGTGCCTGGAAGTGCCAAAAAGTGATACTTTAATAGAAGCTCCTCCTTTGAAAATTGAAGCTGTTTCCCCGGTGTTTAACTCCAATGCAATGCTAGCATACTCCCAATTGAAATATCTTTGTTCAGGGGTCATGTTTTTCCAGATCTTCGGGGGCCATTTCACTTCAGCTGGTATGGTAATCAAAGTTACGATTTTATTCTTTTTCCCATTCCCTCCTCCCAGCTGGGAAAAGTGGCATCCCACCTCTCCTTAAAAGTTTGTCTGCTCTTTCACTGGCAGTGTAAAACTGTTCACTTTGCAGGTTCTCTCCTTCCTGTAGTCTTATTAGTTCTGCTTCATTTGACCTGGTTTCTTCTGCTAATCTCTTGGTTTCTGCCTCCTCCTGTCTCCTTAGTTCTTCCTCTTTCATTCTAATTTCCTCATCCTGTTTGTGTTTTTCCCTTCTCTTTTGTTCTGCCTCCTTTAGTCTGACTTCCTCCTCCTGTTTCTGTTTTTCCTGCTTCTTACGTTCTTCCTCCTTCTGTCTGATCTCCTCCTGTTCCTGTTTTTCCTTTCTCTTTTGTTCTGCTCCCTTTAGTCTGACTTCCTCCTTCTGTTTCCGTGTTTCCTGCTTCTTATGTTCTTCCTCCTTCCGTTTGATCTCCTCCTGTTCCTGTTTTTCCTTTCTCTTTTGTTCTGCTTCCTTTAATCTGACTTCATCCTCCTGTTTCCGTGTTTCCTGCTTCGTATGTTCTTCCTCCTTCCGTTTGATCTCCTCCTGTTCCTGTTTTTCCTTTCTCTTTTGTTCTGCTTCCTTTAGTCTGACTTCCTCCTCCTGTTTCTGTGTTTCCCGCTTCTTATGTTCTTCCTCTTTCCGTTTGATCTCCTCCTGTTCCTGTTTTTCCGTTCTCTTTTGTCCTTCCTCTGTTAATGTCATTTCCTCATCCTGTTTCTTGTAATCCTTTCCTTTCTTTATTTTCTTTGCCTTCTGTTCCTGGTGGTTAGTCTTTTTCTTTCTTTTCTCTACATATCTCTCTTCTTCTTTCTCGGTCATCTTTCTACCCTTCTTCTGGCTTGTTGGTTCTTCTAAAATCTCTGGTTCTTCATTGTCGCTGTCGTCTTCCAAAATGATATCAGATGTTGATGGTGTTTTTAGTGGTGATAGTTGATTTGTGGCGGCTTTTGTCTGTTTTCCTGGGAATAATTCGCCTGATGTTTTTATATCCGTTATATACTCCTCCTTTATTGATAATTTCCTAGCCACTACAGGAGTCACTATAGACTTTAGTTTACCGTCTATCGAGACAGAGAAGGTATGTGATCCTGCGTACTTTGTGTTAACTAGTGCTGTCATCCTTCTAATCAGAGCGTCAAGCATTTTTTGGTCTCTAAGAACGGAGTCATTCAAATGGATCATATAAAATCTTATAGAAACTCCAAGGTCCAATTTAAAAATGGCTGTAGAGTCTCCAAGTCCCAAAGTTAGTTGCTGGAGGGCCAGCCCTTCATAAATAGTGGGGCGTGTTGGTGGTTAAGATCCATTGGGTTTCTCCGACTCAACCTCTTCTTCTTGTGTACCTTTTACCATCTCCTTCGGACACTTCCACCCTAGAGTCCATTCCTCTTTCTTTTTTTTTTTTTTTATAATGAATTTTCTTTATTGTAACAAATAGACTAGCACAACATGTATGAACAAAGGTGTACAGAATGGCATTTTAACACAAAAGAAGTATTATATAATAAAACAACAATTGAATATATATGGTGGTGCAATAGTAGCTTGAAAATAAATAAATATCTTATAACATTGAAGTCTTACTTGTTCTTGCGATATGCATAAGTGGTGTTTCAATCAAATTTTAACATTTATTATTTATTCTATGATAGGGGCCCAGGGACTCCAGTATTTGTTATATTCCTCTACAGAGAGGTTTTTAAATGAAATGTATTTTTCTAAATTCAAGTGTTCCTTTAAATAGTTTTTTAAAGCATTTAAATTTGGCAAAACTTCTTGTAGTTTTGTTCGGTAGATGTAGTATTTTGAAAAAAGAATAATCTTATTTTTAACAAAATTCAATTTAACATTTTCTAAGATACCAAATAAAATAATCATAATATTCAAAGGCAGTTCAATATTTGTCATTTCAAAAATCCAAATGTTTAGTGCATGCCAGAGACTGGCGACCATCGGACAGCTCCAAAATAAATGTTCTATGGTCTCTGGTCCTTCTTTACAAAATGTACACATGTTGTTACTATTTATTTTCATCTTGTAAAGTAGTGAATTAGTTCCCAAAATTCTATGGATAATTCTATATTGGAACCAGCTAAGCTTAGTGCTTTTACTATATTTTGTACACGAAGTGTGTATTTTTTTCCAGTTAATACCAGTCATATTAAGATGGTTCTCCCATTTTTCCTTTGCAGCAAATGTAATATATTTTTCATTCAATATGTTGTACATGTCTTTTGAACCTTTTTTTGATTCAAAAAAGATACTTATGTTAAAAGGTATTATTGCATGAATTCTTCTCTCGTTTACTTCAATATTTATCGTGTTTAACCACTCATTAAGCGAGTGTGCTATTCCATAATAATGTAAAATATTTGGCCTAAATTGATATAATTGTTGGAAATTTTGAAATGACATAACTTTGCCCTGGTCATCTAACAAATCTTGCACTGTCCAAATTCCCGCATTTGCCCAGTTTTTATAGTAGACTCTTGAACCACCAATTTTAAAGTTTTCTACCTCCCATAAAGAATAAGATAGAATTTCATCAATACATCTTGGTTTTCTAATTTGATTAAGGGTTTTCCAAGCATCAAAAACTTCTTGCCAAAATTTATTTGATGACCTTTTAATAGGCCCAATATAACTTATTTCAATAAAATTTATTTGCTCCACAATAGAGACTAATCTCACCCACTTTGAATTCGAATTATACAAACGTCTCACCCATGTAAGTTTTAGTCCCTGTATAAATGCTTTTAAATTTAGCATTTTTAAACCACCCTTATAATAATCTTGACATAAAAGATCTCGCTTGACCTTATCTGGTTTATTATCCCAGATAAAAGCATACATTTTATTTGTTAAATTAAGTAACATATTCTCATCTGGACTAGGGATAGATAGAAACAGATGATTTAATTTAGCTATGACCAAAGTTTTTAAAATGGTAATCTTTCCAAAGGGGGTGAGATACTGTTTTGACCATTTTTTCAAAGTGTTGTCTATATTATCTAAAACTGGCCTATAATTTAAATTAATCATTCTATCTAGGTCGACTGAAAAAGTAATTCCAAGTAGTTTAAATGTACTGGAGCCCCATTTCAATCCCCACTTTACACAAATTTGATCCTGACTATGTTTTTTGCTACCTATCCAAATAACACTTGTTTTTTCTATATTTATCTTAAGTCCCGAGATTTCAGCATACAATTGGAGAACACGAAGAGATGCATCGAGCGATTCTGGCGAGCCATCTAATATCAAGGATGTATCATCTGCATATTGAGAAAGTACAAACTCTGTATCATCTATAGTAATACCCTTTATCTCCCTACTATTTCTTACCAAAATGCCTAATATTTCTGCACATAGCAAGAAAATATAAGGGGATAAAGGATCTCCCTGTCTACAGCCTCTCTCTATAGTGAAGAATTCTGACAGACAGCAGTTTTGTGTCACCGCAGCTGTTATATTGTTATAGAAGGTTTTAACCCAGGATATAACAGATTCACCAAAATTAAAATATCTTAATGTATCATAAAGAAATGACCAAGATATGGAATCAAATGCCTTCTCAAAATCAATCAGCAGGAGAATTCCTGGAATATTATTTTCTTCAGTAAAATGTAGAATATCATATATCAATCGACAATTTTCGCCTATATATCTACCTGGAACAAAACCAGTTTGATCCGAGCTTATTAATTTTGACAAAACAGATTTTATTCTCTCTGCTATACAGCTTGATGCCAATTTATATGTAGAATTAAGTAAAGTAATAGGTCTCCAATTTTTAAGAAATTGTTTTGGTTTACCATCTTTTGGAATACATGTAATCACTCCCTGCCTCTGGGTGACAGACATTTGGCCCTTCCCATACCCAAAATTTATAGATCTAAGGACAAATTTACCAATATCAATCCAAAAAATTTTAAAAAATTCTGCAGTGTAACCATCAGATCCAGGACTTTTGTTATTTTTCATCCTCTTTAATGCTGCAGTTAATTCAGAAAAATTAATATTTCCCTCCAATAATTGCTTTTCATCCTCGCTAAGCTTTGGTATCTCGTCATAACAACATTCCCGTGTTAAATCAACCTTTTTTAAACAATCTTGTTTTCTATAAAGTTTTTCATAAAACACCTTTGTCTGATTTAAGATTTCTTTTTGTTCCTCCACTATAACACCATTTTCTAAAGTAAGTTTTTGAATAGTCTTATTAATATAATTTCTAGTCTCTAGATTTAAAAAAAAATTAGTAGGTTTTTCTCCTTCTTCAATCCACTGACTTCTTGACCTAACATATTGTCCCTGAACCTTCTTTTGTCTATACATTTTAAGTTCTGCTTTTTTCTGATCAATCTCTTCCAGATTTTCTACTGTTAGAGCATTTTCTTCTAATTGTTTTAATTTTGAAATAATTTCATTTTCAATTTTTATACCCGCCTTTTTTTTATAAGAGGCATATGAAATAGTTTTGCCACGTATTTCTGTGAGTAGAGTTTCTAAAAATAACTGGTCATCAACAGTAAATTCAATTTCAGAGTTGTCAATATTTTGTAAATTTTCATCTCTATATATCTTGACAGCATATTGTTCTTTTACTATATTTATGAGGTTTTTTATCTCTTTAACATAGTCAGTATCATGAAGAAGAGAATTATTAAACTTCCAAAGGCCTCTGCCTTTTATAAATTCATTAATCTTGAAAGAAAAGACCACAGGTGAATGATCAGACCTGTAACTATTATCAATTTTAACATCATTAACAAAGTGAAAAATATTATCAGAAATCAGAAAAAAATCTAAACGAGATTGTTTAAAGGGTTTTTTTTTCCTCCAAGTAAATCTTTTCAGATTGGGGTATAATTCTCTAAATGGATCAACTAGATTAAAGTCTTCCATTAGCTGTAATACTTTTTCTCTAGACTTTGGGTTGTTGATATTAACATAATTATGGGTATCAAGATTAAAACTTTGAATGAGGTTAAAATCTCCACAAAGAATACAAGATTGGTTATCAAATTCCTCAATAATGTCAGCCACCTTTTGATAAAAGCAAGGAGTGTCTACATTTGGCCCATAAATATTTACTAAAGTAATTCTTTGTTCTTCAATTGTAATGTCCAATCCAAGAAGATTTCCACCCTCATCTTTTTTAACTTTGTGAATTTGAAGATCAAAGTTTTCATTAAAAAAGATGGCCACCCCTCTCTGATTGGATGTAAATGAATTGAAAAGGCATTCTCCCTTCCACTGATTTTTAATATTTAATTCATCTTGTTCTGTAAAATGTGTGTCCTGAAGACAATATACATTAAAATTCTTCGACTTTAAATAGTTCAAAACATCTCTCCGTTTCTCCTTTGTATACAGACCTTGACAATTATAAGAAATTATTTTAAGAATATCACCCTTCATGCATGCGTTTAGCTTTATCAATATTTATAACTCTAATGATTAGTGAGTATACATAAATATACCATGAAATTTGTGAAATCAAGGGACTTTTAAAGTTCTTTTCCTTTAAAACTGTATAGTTTTTCCAGATCTGTGAAACCTTAAGACATATTTGTAATTTACAATAAATACATATATAAGAAAACATAAAATACAATAGCAAGACAAAGTCCAACATTAAAATCAAATACTAAATTTGCACTCTGAGACATTCACTGTTGTTGTATAGGATAGTCACTCTAAATGGTCTATGGGAGATAACTCAGAAGAAATTTCAATAAATACATTGGATTCAGATGGAAATTTAATTTGAGCACCCAACAGTGAATATCTGTATAGTTCATGTTATGTACATATTTTGAAAGATTATTTCATTCCTATAATTTCATATTACATTTAATTTTCTTACTGTCATTCTTTCGAACACACACAGATACTTTTCCATTATATGTGGTTATGGCAAAAAAGAAAAGATCACACAAGAAGCACAAGTATACAAATGTCCATTGTTCTGCCTTCAAATCTGATCCAGTCAGATTTGTCAATATTTTTATCATAAGATGTTGTCTTTATAACGGGTTCATTCATTTTGAAAAACAGTTTTAGTTAAATGAACTATTAGATGCATTCTAAATAAGCTTATTATGTACAATATTTCAAGACTGTCAGAGTTGTTCAATTGACTACATGTAGATATTGGAATTTCTATGTTTGTCCTTTGTATTTATGTATTAAAACTCCAAAGTCAAATACACAGATTTATATAATCCTATGTCTATTTAAGAAGGCAGAGATGTTTTATACTCAATATATCTCTGATACATTTGTACCATTAAAGATCAATATTCTTTATGATATTATGAGGTGCAGTTGTAAATATATAAGATTTATCTAAATATTAATATTTCTTGCTTAAAAGAACAGTGCGTAGTTGAGAGATGATTTCAAAAAATTAAAAACTCTGACTGACTTCAAATGTAGTGTCACTATATATATGTAGCAAAACTTTTGTATCACAGTGTAAATCAAATTAACGCATGATCAATATATCTTGAAAACTAACAAAACTATCTAACAGTCAAACACAGACTGCACATTCTGAGTGTGTGTATGCATATCTTATTAATGAGTAAGTTTCAGCAAAGATTGTGTAAAACTTACTACAGTAAAGTCATTTCATTATAATGTACATGTACCATAAACACAACCAAGGAAAGATAATTTTAAACAAGCGTCTCATTCTTAAATTTGAAATATAAACATCACTTTAAAAGTGGTCTGTCCTTTACATATTCTAACTTCAACTCATTTGTGTCAGTCTGTATTTGATAAAATAAAGTAAAGCATATAGCAACCACAGCATTAAGCACATTATAGCAGTTCAGAATAAAAGTAAATAACTAGCAATAGCAAAAACTATGCATGTATAAGCAGCAGAGAATAAACATATAAATGAATAATAAAGGCAAAAATTTTAACTCAGCAAATTGGAAAATGAGTATATGTATATATATAAATCAGAATTAGCATTTACATTGATATGTGTCTGCCAATATATTGCAGATAATCATGCAAGAAAGCATAGAGAACAAGCAAAACTAAAGTAACAAAAAGCAAATAACAAATAAAAAATAAAAAAAAAAATAAAAAAAAACACAAACCAATTAAGTATTTGCATAAATAGATTATAAAGCTGGAATGAAATTCCCTGTTCTATACTTACAATTTGGTATCAATTTATTAATGGTATCTGTGAAAATATGATGAAGAAAAAGGTTATACATGTACATGTATGTATTTAAACAAATAACTATGGCAATGGCTTATTGTTTTACAAGTAAAATTTTGTATAAAGACATGTAAATTATTAGAAAAAGGTATATATTGTTTTGTATCGCTGATCATTCTCTTGTGCTCCATGGTTCCCCTCTATTTTTACGGGTTTCCTCTTTCTTTCTGTTGGTGTTGTCCACCCTGTTTAAAAATTCCAGAACCTCAATCCTGGCTTTCATTGCTTCCTGTGAATTCTCATTTGATGGTAGGATTACCTTAGCATATGTCTCTGGGTAGTTTGCCATCCAAAACCCATTGTTTTCTCTCAGGAAGCTATAAGGCATCAGTTCTATTTTACTGCGGTGGTGAGCCATGACATGCTCCTTAAGGTCAACCATCCTCCTGTAGGACTTCTCTTCAGGACACCAAACACAAATGACCGAAAGCCTTTTGTGTGGGGCAGCTGCCAGATGATTTTTCAGTTGTCTCCTTGTCCTAAACGTCATGGGACACAGCCAACACTTTGCCTCAATTTGGGATGATGGTCTCATTCTGACATTGAATCACCAATTATAAATCCCTCCACCATACAACATATATTAATACAATACATAATATCATGTAGTGTCCTGTAGTGTGACTATATTTGTTTGTGTGTTTAAAATCCTCCCCCCCATATGGCATATGCTGGTAGTAAATGGATCAAGCTAAGTTTCAGTCTAAAAATATGATATCCACCCCCTTGGTCTCCCTATTTCAAAAATCTCAAGCCTCTGTCTGATCTCCTCCTGTTCCTGTTTTTCCTTTCTCTTTTGTTCTGCTTCCTTTAGTCTGACTTCCTCCTTCTGTTTCCGTGTTTCCTGCTTCTTATGTTCTTCCTCCTTCCGTTTGATCTCCTCCTGTTCCTGTTTTTCCTTTCTCTTTTGTTCTGCTTCCTTTAATCTGACTTCATCCTCCTGTTTCCGTGTTTCCTGCTTCGTATGTTCTTCCTCCTTCCGTTTGATCTCCTCCTGTTCCTGTTTTTCCTTTCTCTTTTGTTCTGCTTCCTTTAGTCTGACTTCCTCCTCCTGTTTCTGTGTTTCCCGCTTCTTATGTTCTTCCTCTTTCCGTTTGATCTCCTCCTGTTTGCCATCCAAAACCCATTGTTTTCTCTCAGGAAGCTATAAGGCATCAGTTCTATTTTACTGCGGTGGTGAGCCATGACATGCTCCTTAAGGTCAACCATCCTCCTGTAGGACTTCTCTTCAGGACACCAAACACAAATGACCGAAAGCCTTTTGTGTGGGGCAGCTGCCAGATGATTTTTCAGTTGTCTCCTTGTCCTAAACGTCATGGGACACAGCCAACACTTTGCCTCAATTTGGGATGATGGTCTCATTCTGACATTGAATCACCAATTATAAATCCCTCCACCATACAACATATATTAATACAATACATAATATCATGTAGTGTCCTGTAGTGTGACTATATTTGTTTGTGTGTTTAAAATCCTCCCCCCCATATGGCATATGCTGGTAGTAAATGGATCAAGCTAAGTTTCAGTCTAAAAATATGATATCCACCCCCTTGGTCTCCCTATTTCAAAAATCTCAAGCCTCCTCAAGACAGTAAGTTGTCGTTAATTGCTTTCCGCCGCGCAGCTTGCGCATACAAAAAAAACGCTTGGCAGTAGTTTAATCTGCCATTCCCCTGGCAGGAAGATTCATCCTTCCCTTACAGCCAATAATATGTCCTGAGAAACAATGGCCATTTGTATCCCTTACATATTCTTCCAGAGTGGATCCAACTCTAGGAATTCCATCATGACTTTCTCCAGTCTGAGAAAAGTCAAACAGTTACTCTTAAACATAGTAACTCATCAAAACAATTAAAAACGTAACAACTTGTACAACTAATTTCGGCTATTCAAACAACGTTGAAAGGCATCTCAAACCTTCCTACTGGAGAACCAAGTGGGCGGATTCCGTCCTTGATAGGGCAGTAGTCTATCAATGTGGTAGACCTTCCCTGGCTGTTTCTTTGACCTTCTCACAAGGTAAGTGATGTCGTCAATTTTCCTTGTAACAACATATGGTCCTTTCCATTTTGATGTCAACTTATGACAAATTCCCTTTTTCTTCGATGCATCATAAAGCCATACAGCTTGACCTACTTGTAATTCGCGCTTTACTGCTTTCAAGTCATAGTGACGTTTTTGATACTCAGAATTCTGCTTAAGATGTTTCCTAGCAAGTACATGTGACTTTGACATTGCGTCCTGTAATTCATTTACATATTTATCTGTTTCAGGGGAAGTGGATTCGTTTGGTCCATCAGGACGTGGAATAACAGCTTCCATAGGAAGAAATATGTTTCTGCCAAACATCATCATGTTAGGGGTCTGTCCTGTACTGGCGTGAACTGATGATCTGTATGCCATCATAACCTGTGGCAAAATCTCATCCCAGTTTCTCTGATCATTTTGACAATAAAATGTTAGCATGCTTAGGAGTGTTCTGTTAAATCTTTCTACGCTTCCGTTGGACTGGGGGTGTTGACTTGTACTTCTAGTTTTGTCAATTTTAAGTAGATCACACAGATCTTGAAACAGCTTTGCTTCGAAAGACCTTCCTTGATCAGAGTGGAGCTGTAATGGTGAACCAAACCTACAAATAAATTCATTCACGATGGTACGGGCAATGGTCAGGGATTCCTGGTCCGGAATAGCATATGCTTCAGTCCATTTAGAAAAGCAGTCGCAAAGGACCAGAACATAGCGGTTTTGTCGTTTTGTTAACGGAAGAGGACCAAGAATATCAATCGCCACACGTTCCATAGGCTCGCCAACCAAGTATTGACCCAATGGAGCCTTGTTCCGCTTCAGTGATTTCCTAGCAGCACACTGGTCACATTCCTTGCAGTACCTTGTGATGGAGCTTTTCATAGCTGGCCAGTAAAAGAGTTGCTGGATCCTACTTAGCATTTTATCTGGTCCTAAATGACATGCAGATGGAACGTCATAAAAATACTTGAAGACTGTCTTTTGGTGTGATTTTGGTACCAGGAGCTGCAATTTGAAGTTGTCTACATTGTCTTTATCAGAACAATAAAATTTTCTATAAAGCATGCCATTGTTTATTGTTAGCCTATCCCATTGTCGCCATATTGTCTTCTGGAATGATGTTCCTTTTGATACTTGGTCCCAGTCAGGTTTATTTTTCTTTTCTTGAAGATATGTCAGAATGAGTGACATGTCTAAGTCTTCCAATTGGCATTGTCTGATACTATCTGGGTCCCATCCATCAATGCAGTAACCACTTGGTGTAGCACTATACTGATTTCCTGTCTGACTTCTTGTACATACTCGTACTATTTCTATTCTTGGTGTTGGTTCTTCATTTTCGTGTAACTCCTGGTTAACAAAATCAGTTTCTTCAAGTTGGATTTCGTCTGTTTCATCGATATCGTCGCTTGCGTGGTTTCCAGATTCTTGTCTCTCGCATGATTTACAAGGTCTTCTGGACAGAGCATCGGCATTTGAGTGTTTCCTTCCAGCTCTGTGTGTTACTGTCAAATTGTAAGTTCCCAGTTCTTCGAGCCATCTGGCTGTTTGACCAGTGGGTTTCTTTAGATTTTTCATCCATGATACAGCTGCGTTATCTGTGCGCAGCAAAACTTCCTGGCCATATAGATAATGATGAAATGTCTTTAGTGCTATAAATACAGCAAGTAGCTCTTTTCGGGTTACACAGTATGCCTGTTCATGTATGTTCATAGATTTGCTCATGTATGCTATAACTCGTTCAAGACCATCTTGAATTTGTGACAACACTGCTCCGACAGCCTTATCACTTGCATCTGTGTCAAGTATGAATGTCAAATTTGGCAGTGGGTAGGCAAGTACAGGTGTACTTGTTAAAGCGCTTTTCAACTGTTGAAATGCCTTTTGACACTCATCATTCCAAGCAAAACGGCTATTCTTTTCACAAATTTTGTGCATTGGTCTTGCAATTGCTGCAAATCCCTTAACAAATCGCCTATAGTAAGAGCAAAGTCCTAAAAAGCTGCGCACCTGTTTTTCAGATTTAGGGACAGGCCAGTCATCTATTGCTTTTGTTTTCTCTAGATCAGTGGAAATTCCCTCCTCGGACACGATATGCCCAAGGAACCTAACTTGTTTTTGAAAGAAAATGCATTTGGCAGGTTTCAATTTAAGATGTGCATTTTGTAGACGTATAAAGATTCTTTCCAGCCTCCCAAGACCCTCTTCAAATGTCGAACTTATTGATATGATGTCGTCCATGTAGAGTAATAGTTCTTTCCACTGTTGCCCTCTGAGAACATTTTCCATCAGACGCTCAAAAGTAGATGGTGAATTTGCAAGTCCAAAGGGCATGACAGTGAACTGGTATAACCCTAAACTTGTCAGAAATGCGGTCTTTTCCTTGTCTTCAGGAGCCATGCCGATTTGCCAAAATCCTGAATTTAAGTCCATTGATCCGAAGAATTTTCCCCCAGCGAGCGAGTCGAGGCACTCGTCTACTCTCGGAATCGGGTAGGAATCTTTTTTCGTGACGTCATTCAAAATTCTGTAATCAACACAGCACCTAGGGCTGCCATTTTTCTTCATTACAAGGACTATATTTGATGCCCAAGGACTAGAAGATGGTTCGATGATTCCTTTGTCCAACATCCGATTGACTTCTGATTTTTCCATCTCTTGCTTTCCAAGTGGCATACGTCTAGATCTCTGCCTAAAGGGTACTGCATTTCCTGTATTTATTCTATGTGTTACAAGGTCTGTCCTCCCTATGTCATCATCTGTCCTTGAAAATACATTTTGGTACTGTGAAAGGAGTCTGGAGAGTTGTTGTCTTTGGTCCTCATTTATATAAGTTGAACTCCTTTTTAATAAGTCAGTAAGATGTTCTGGTATTTCTTCACTAGCTGTAAAGCAATCTTTCTGTAGTGTTCTAATCTGCTCTGGTTTCAAATCATGCTCAGTATATGATTCACATGTTCCTATTGTTTCCTTTTTATACAGTTTAACTTCGTCGTCACCATAGTTGACAACATTAACAAAGTGTACTTGGTCTTGTGTATTTATAATCCCAGGTATGGTTAATGTAGACTTGGCTGTTCCTGTCGTGCCCTCTATTAATCCGTATTCTGTTAAATGATTGACTCCCGGTATTTCTACAGGCATCATAGTACTCGTCATTGGAGGAATTGTCATGTTGTCCTTAATTTCTACTCTGCAAATCATATTTGCCTTCCCTCCAATCCAACATTGTATTTCCTGGTTGTGGATCGTGTGCAAGACCATGCGCTGATAATTTACTTTACTAACTTCCTTTAGTAAGAAATCCTGTCCAAGTATTCCATCCTGATTGATATTGCATATCATAAAATTTTGACTGAAAATTTCTTGACCAAGCATTAGTTCTAAAATGATCGATCCAATGGCAAAAACCTTATTGCCATTAACGTCAAATATTTCGGACTTGTTTGGTACTAAAGAACACCAAACATTTGAAGGCAATTTTTCGTAAACATCAATAGATAATATTGACGCTGTTGAGCCACTGTCAATTAAAAAGTTGACAGGAAACCCAAAAATTAATCCATTTGTATAAAACCCGTTATCCCAATTATCATCTGTTTCCCCTATATGTCCTGTCCGGACATGTTTTTCTCCCTTCATATCAGGCCTTTTATCTTCTGTCACTAGCTCACGACCTATTGAGCCAGCGTTCTGTCGTTTCCCTGGTTGTGATTAAAAGAGGTATTTTGTCTTTGGTTGCCCTGGAAATTCCCTCTAGCTCTTTGGTTGTTTTTGTGTGGACAGTTCCTCATAAAATGGTCTGGGGAGTTACATCCGTAGCATCTGCCAGTATTTGCCCTCTTTGATTCCCGACTTCCATGTCCTTGTTCCAGCTTTGCTATCCTATCTTGTAATTCCTGCAAATTGCTATGGTAATCCTTTTCACTCATGTGTCCTTCGGTGTCCTTGGATTCCACAGCTCTGATCATTGTTGACT